>NC_081301.1:58694642-59020357 GCF_030435805.1 Mustela lutreola
CTTCGGTACTGCCTCTTGTTCTTTTTATTGTGGTGAATTTTTCTGCCTTGTCATTTTGTCCAGATAAGAGTATATGAAGGAGCAAGTAAAATACTAAAAGGGTGGCAACAACCCCAGGAAAATATGCTTTAACCAAATCAGAAGAGATCCCAAATCGTGAGGGGGGAGAAAGGGGATAAAAAGAGGTTCAAAAAGAAAGAAAAAAAAGAAAAGAAAAGAATTTTAAAAAAAGAAAACGAATAAAGAAAAATATAAAAAAGAAAAAATATATATATTAGATAAACTAGTTAAAAAACGTTAAAAAAGAAAAGGGAAAAAGTTAATAAAATTTTAGCAGAAGAAGAGAAAGAAAATGAATAAGAAAAAAATTAAATTAACTGCAAGACTAAAAAAATCACAGGGAGAATGCCATGAGTTTCATGCTTTGCTTTCTCCTCCTCTGGAATTCTGCTGCTCTCCTTGGTATTGAAACCGCACTCCTTGGTAGGTGAACTTGGTCTTGGCTGGATTTCTTGTTGATCTTCTGGGGGAGGGGCCTGCTGTAGTGATTCTCAAGTGTCTTCACCCCATGCGGAATTGCACCGCCCTTACCAGGGGCTGAGTATTCCGCTCGGGTTTGCTTTCAGAAGCTTTTGTTTCCTGAGCGCTTTCTGTAGAGTTCCGGAGGACGGGAATACAAATGGCGGCCTCCTGGTCTCTGGCCCGGAGGAGCTGAGAGCCCGGGGCCCCTCTCCTCAGTGCGCCCCAGAGAACAGCGCCCAGTAACTCCTGTCTTCCTGACCTCCGGCCGCGTTCGGAGCCCACTGAGCCTGCGACCGGTTCAAGGTAACCCTGAGCTGTGATCTTACTGTCGGCTCTGTCTCTGTAGACGGCTTTCCCGTTCTAATACCCGCAAGTTCTGTGACAATCAGACACCCCCGATCCTTCTGTGACCCTGCGGGACCTGAGGCCACGCTGACCCCACGTGGGCTTTGCCCTGGTTTAGCCTCTGGAACCATGTCCCTCAGTGGAAGAGACTTTTAAATGTCCTGATTTTGTGCTCCATTGCTCCGCCCCTTGCCGGGAGCCAGCCCCTCTCCCCGGGGTCTATCTTCCCGTCGCTTTGGATTCACTTCTTCGCCCATCCCACCTTTCAGAAAGTGGTTGTTTTTCTGTTTCCAGAATTGCTGTTCTTCTTTTCGATCTGCCAATGGATTTGCAAGTGTTTGCAATCTTTAGATAAGCTATCTAGCTGATCTCCTGCTAGCTTAAGTAGTCTCAGCCTGCTACTTCTCCGCCATCTTGACTCCTCCGTCCTGTATGTGGGTTTTTTTTTTTTTTTTAAAGATTTTATTTATTTATTTGTCATAGAGAGAGAAGTGAGAGAAAGCACAGGCAGACAGAGTGGCAGGCAGAGGCAGAGGGAGAAGCAGGCTCCCCACCAAGCAAGGAGCCTGATGTGGGACTCGATCCCAGGATGCTGGGATCATGACCTGAGCCGAAGGCAGCCGCTTAACCAACTGAGCCACCCAGGCGTCCCCTGTATGTGGGTTTTTAAAAACAAAAACGTAAAACTGAATTTTATTTTTATGCACAATGCTAAGAGATATGGATTAAAGTTTAAAAAAAAACACATTAGAGGTTCTTAGCTCATGCTATATGAGACTATTAACTAAACACCATATTTTTTTTAAATTTATTTCACAGACAGAGATCACAAGTAGGCAGAGAGAGGCTGGCAGGCAGAAAGGGGGAAGCAGGCTCCCTGCTAAGCAGAGAGCCCAATGAGGGGCTTGATCCCAGGACCCTGAGATCATGACCTGAGCCAAAAACAGAGGCTTAACCGACTGAACAACCCAGATGCCCCTAAGCACCATATTTTATTAGATAATTACACAAATGAAATAAAATTTACTTAATAAACTTAAGGTGCTTAATAAACTTTATTGAATAATTATGAGTTTTATTAATTGTTACTTTTAGGCACTCTTAATTTTTATAGATGTGATGGAAATAGTAACAAGTATCTGATAACAGAATAGTTTTTTAATGTTTTAAAGCAATTAGTTTCTTCAAGGTGATAATGACAATAGAAATAATTATAATGATGATAATGGAGAGTTCTAGAGTTAAAATTAATTTCTAAGCCAGGCATAATTCCTGAGTTAAAAAAAATTAAAATTGCACCAGGCTCATAGTTAAATACTTAATTGCTCAATCTTAGTGCCTCATTTAATGTAGTGGGTTTGTTGAATGTTATTGTGTATGTGAAGAAAGATCCATATAAATGTGATGGCTGATTTACCATCAATCATTAGCTAACATAGCACTACACAGCCCTCTCTATATTAAAAATCATATGTTTGAGATGTAGTTTATAAATCATTTGAGATTTTCTCTAAAAACATCACTTGGCCACATCAAACCAGAGGAAATAATACTTTAAAGGTAGAGCAAGAGGAATTCCACAGTCCTTGAATTCCACAGATTTTATTGTCAATGCTTACTATCCACTGGGAAACATAGGCTTCTTTTATTTATTTCTTATATTTAGTATATATCAGTTATTATTCATAATAGAAATAAAAGGATTGATTGTTTGTATTAGCTTTAAATATTCTGAAATTGAACATCATTATGGATATTTTTATGTAAATAAATGCCATCAGTTTATAAACATATATACAGTGTAGAAAATGTCAACTCCAATTTGAATTAATTTCTCTAATTTTTAATACAATGCTCCATATGATATTTTTTTGTGTGCCTCCTTAAAATGAAGAACAATATCCTGGATGAATGCAAAATATTTTTAAATTTTATTTCCCACTATACCTCATCCCTTTAAACTACAAAATGCACCAGTAGTAAAATACTCCAATAAGTTTTATTGACTTATTTAAGATATGTTACAAATAGTAAATGTAATAATTCTACAACATATTTTTATAACTTTATTATTATATAAACACATTATATTTTATTATTTTTTATTTTTTAATTTTTTAAAGATTTTATTTATTTATTTGACAGAGAGAGATCACAAGTGGGCAGAGAGGCAGGCAGAGAGAGAGAAGGAAGCAGGCTCCCTGCCGAGCAGGGAGCCTGAAGCGGGACTCGATCCCAGGACCCTGAGATCATGACCTGAGCTGAAGGCAGCGGCTTAACCCACTGAGCCACCCAGGTGCCCCTAAACACATTATATTTTAGAGCAAAACTGTCGATTCCATCATATTATTTATAAAAACAGTTAAAATATTTGGAAGTGAGCATCATCAAAAAATTTGGCATTATGTGCCTTTCAGAATCTAAACATCTTTAGTTATCAATAATTAGATAATGCTTTAAATGCTACTTTGAATAATTGGTATATTGGTTGCTAAGCAATAGGGTAAATACAAGAAAGGTTTCAAAAAAATTAAAAACCCTTGCCTAATTTCTTAAGACTTTGATTATTAGGTCAAATAGCAAAATATCCTTTTTTTCCCATTTTATTTTATTTTATTTCTTTTCAGTGTTCCAGCATTCATTATTTATGCACCACTCCTAATGCTCCATGCAACACATGCCCTCCATAATACCCACCACCAGGCTCACCCAACCCCCCACCCCTCATCCCTCCAAAACCCTCAGTTTGTTTCTCAGAGTCCACAGTCTCTCATGGTTTGTCTCCCCCTCCAATTTCCCCCAACTCACTTCTCTCCATCTCCCAATGTCCTCCATGTTATTCCTTATGCTCCACAAGTATGTAAAGCCATATGATACTTGACTCTCTCTGTTTAACTTATTTCACTCAGCATAATCTCTTCCAGTCTCATCCATGTTGATACAAAAGTTGGGTATTCATCCTTTCTTATGGAGGCATAATACTTCATTATATATACGGACCCTATCTTCTTTATCCATTAGGCCATTGAAGGACATCTTGGTTCTTTCCACATTTTGACAACTGTGGCCATTGCTGCTATGAACATTGGGTTACAGATGGCCCTTCTTTTCACTATATCAGTAATCGTTGGGGGTAAATACCCACTAGTGTAACTGCAGGGTCATAGGGAAGCTACATTTTTAATTTCTTAAGGAATCTCCACACTGTTTTCCAAAGTAGCTGCACCAACTTGCATTCCCACCAGCAGTGGTAGAGGGTTTCCCCTTTCTCCACATCCTCTCCAACATTTGTTGTTTACTGTCTTGTTGATTTTGGCCATTCTAACTGGTATAAGGTGATATCTCAATGTGATGATTTTTTTAAAATTTTATTTATTTATTTGACAGAGAGAGAGATCACAAGTAAGCAGAGAGGTAGGCAGAGAGAGAGGAAGGGAAGCAGACTCCCCGCTGAGCAGAGAGCCTGGATGCGGGGCTCGATCCCAAAATCCTGGGATCTTGACCCGAGCTGAAGGTAGAGGCTTTAACCCACTGAGCCACCCAGGCGCCCCTCAATGTGGTTTTGACTTGAATCTCCCTGCTGGCTAATGATTATTAACATTTTTTCATTGGTATGTTACCCATTTGTATGTCTTCTTTGGAAAAGTGTCTGTTCACGTCTTCTGCTCATTTTTTGACATGACTATCTGTTTTGTGTGTGTTGAGTTTGAGGAGTTCTTTATAGACCTTGCATATCAGCCCTTTGTCTGTAGTGTCATTTGCGAATATCTTCTCCCATTCCGTGGGTTGCCTCTTTGTTTTGTTGACTGTTTCCTTTGCTGTGCAGAAGCTTTTCATCTTGATGAAGTCCCAAAAGTTCATTTTTCGCTTTTGTTTCCTTTGCCTTTGTAGACACATTTTGAAAGAAGCTGCTGTGGCTGATGTCTAAGAGGTTTCTGCCTATGTTCTCCTCTAGGATCTTGATAGATTTTTACCTCACATTGAGGTCTTTTATCTATTTCAAGTTTATCTTTGTGTATTGTGTTAGAGAATGGTCAAGTTTCATTCTTCTACATGTAGCTGTCCAATTTTCCCAGAACCATATATTGAAGAGACTGTCTTTTTTCCACTGTATATTTTTTCCTGCTTTGTTGAAGATTATTTGACCAGAGAGTTGAGGGTCAATATCTGGGCTCTCTACTCTGTTCCACTGGTCTATGTGTCTGTTCTTGTGCCAGTAACAGCTGTCTTGGTGGTCACAGCTTTGTAGTAAGGCTTGAAACCAGGCAACGTGATACCCCCAGTTTTGTTTTTCTTTTTCAACATTTCTTTAGCAATGCGGGGTCTATTCTGATTCCATACAAGTTTTAGGATTGTTTGTTTCAGCTCTTTGAAAAATGCTGGTGGAATTTTAATCAGGATGGCCTTGAAAGTATAGATTGCTCTAGGAAGTATAGACATTTTAACAATGTTTATTCTTCTGATCCATAAGCATGAAATGATCTTCCATCTTTTTGGTTCTTCTTCAATTTCTTTCATAAGTGTTCTGTAGTTCCTTGAGTACAGATCATTTGCTTCTTTAGTAGGTTTATTCCCAGGTATCTTATGGTTCTTGGTGCTATAGTAAATGGAATCGATTCTCTAATTTCCCTTTCTATATTTTCATTGTTAGTGTATAAGAAAGGAACTGATTTCTGTACATTGATTTTGTATCCTGCCACATTACTAAATTGCTGTATGAGTTCTAGTAGTTTGGAGGTGGAGTCTTTGGGTTTTCCATATAAAGTATCATGTCATCTGCGAAGAGAGAGAGTTGACTTCTTCATTGCCAATTTAATATCTTTTATTTATTTTTGTTACCTGATTGCTGTTGCTAGGACTTCTAGTACTATGTTGAACAAGACTGGCAAGAGTGGACATCCTTGTCATGTTCCTGATCTCAAAGGGAAGGCTGTAAGCTTTTCTCCATTGAGGATGATACTTACTGTGGGTCTTCCATAGATAGGTTTTATGAAGTTGAGAAATGTTTCCTCTATCCCTATATTTTGAATCGTTTTAATCAAAAATGCATGCTGTATCTTGTCAAATGCTTTTTCTGCATCAGTTGAGAGGACCATGTGGTTCTTCTCTTTTCTCTTACTGATTTGTTCTATCACATTGATTGATTTGCAAATGTTGAACCACTCTTGCATCCCATGGATAAATCCTACCTGGTCATAGTGGATAATTTTTTTAATGTACTGTTGGATTCTATTAACTAGAATCTTTTTGAGAATCTTAGCATCCATATTCATCAGGGATATTGGTCTGAAATTCTCCTTTTTGGTGGGGTCTTTGCCTCTTTTAGGGATCAGGGTAATACTGGCTTCATAAAAAGAGCCTGGAAGTTCTCCTATTTCTATTTTTTGAAACAGCTTCAGCACAGTAGGTATTATTTCTTATTTGAATGTTTGGCAGAATTCTCCAGGGAATCTGTGGGGTCCTGGGCTCTTGTTTTTTGGGAGGTTTTTGATCACTGCTTCAATCTCATTACTAGATATTGGTCTATTCAAGTTGTCAATTTCTTCCTGATTGAGTTTTGGAAGTTTATAGGTTTCCATGAATGCATCCATTTCTCTAGGATACTTAAGTTATTAGCATATACCTGTTGGTAATAATTTCTGATGATTGTTTCTATTTCCTTGGTGTTAGTTGTGATCTCTTCCTTTTCATTCATAATTTTATTAATTTGGGTTCTTTCTCTTTTCTTTTGGATTAATTTGGCCAATGGTTTATCAGTCTTATTGACTCTCAAAAATCCACCTTCTAGTTTCATTGATGTGTTATACTGTATCTCCAGTTTCTATCCCCTTGATCTCTGTTCTCTCTTGATTATTTCCCTTTTTGTGTGTGGGGTTGGCTTAATTTGTTATTGATTCTCCAATTCTTTGGGGGTGTAAAGAGAGCTGGTGCATTTTGGATTTTTCAATTTTTTTGAGGGAGGCTTGGATGGCTATGTATTTACCTTGGGACTGCCTTTACCATATCCCATAGGTTTTTGGACTGAATTGTCTTCATTATCATTGGTTTCCATGAATTGTTTTAAGTTCTTCTTTGATTTCCTGGTTGATTCAAACATTCTTGAGCAGGATGGTCTTTAGTTTCCAAGTGTTTGAATTCCTTCCAACCTTGTTCTTGTGGTTGAGTTCCAGTTTCAAAGCATTGTGGTCTGAGAATATGCAGAAAATAATCTCAATCTTTCGGTATCAATTGAGCCCTGATTTGTGACCCAGTATGTGGTCTCTTCTGGAGAAAGTTTCATGTGCTCTCAAGAAGAATGAGTATTCTGTTGTTTTAGGGTGGAATATTCTGTATATATCTATGAGGTCCATCTGGTCCAATGTGTCATTCAATGCTCCTCTTTCTTTATTGATTTTCTGTTTGGATGATTCATCAGTTTCACAATGAGGTGTCTCGAAGTCTTTCTAGATTCTATGATCTTGGGGGACAATCTTTCTGCCTCTAGGACATGAATGCTGGTCCCAGTTGAAAAAATTTCATGGAGAATTTGTTCAACTATATCTTTTAGTTTTCTTTCTTTCCCCTTCCCTTCAGGGATCCCAATAATTCTGATTTTGGAATGTTTCATGGCGTCATTATTCCCTAGTTCTGTTTTCATGGCTTCCAAGCTCTTTGTTCCACGCCTCTTCTTGATCCTTTTTCTCTATCCTTTTGTCCTCTAGATCACTATTTCTATCTTCTGCCTCAGTTACCCTAGCTATTAGAGAATTTAGATTAGATTGGATCTCATTGATAGCATTTTAACTTCTTCCTGAGTAGCTTTCACTTCTGCCCTAATAGATTCAATGTTGTCATTAATGGTTTTCTCCAAATAGCTATTGCCTGGATAATTGTTACCCTGAATTCCCTTTCTGACATATTGTTTATGTCCATATCCAAAAGCTCTGATGGAGCGAGCACAGTCTCTGAATTTTTCCTCTGTTGAACATTCCTCCTCCTAGTCATTTTGGTGAGAGGTGTTTGAGGGGATGTGTAGCTGAATATATCAACCGTGATCCAGTCATGGTGCACCCTGGAACACTTCTGAGTAATCGGAAGTTACCACCAAAAAGAAAGAAAAAAAAAAAAAAAGAGAGAGAGAGAGAGAAAGAGAAGACCCAACCAGAATGGGCCCCCAAAATAAGGTTTTAAGGTATACAATCAAAAATGGACAAATGAAAAGACTGACAGAAATAAATGACAAGAAAAAAAAAAAAAGAATTCAGCCAAAATGAAGCCCAAGTATAAGATCTATATAATACCAGAACAGAAACAAATATACAGAAACACAAATACACAGAAAAAGATGGGAGGGTGGTTATAAATCCTCAATGTAGGTAAGAAAGGTTATTTTGATTCTTCCTGGGTGTATTTTGATATCTTTGTTAAAGGACTCAACTTTCCAGAGATAAAGGGAGATTAAAACTGGTTTATATATAAGGGGTAGTATTGATTAGGGAAAGAAGATTACCTTGAATCTTATATCTATATATATATTGAAAAATAGAAAAGCAAAAGAAAAACACAGGTATGTGTATGAAAAAAGTTCAAGTTAAAAGGTTATTATAAAAAATAGGTTATTAATGGAATTTGTTGTATTGAACCTCTCATTGTAATGGTAAATAGGTTTAAAAAATTTAAAAAGAATGAGAATAGTGAGAATGAATTTAAAAATAAAGTTGCATCTGTGAAATATACAGGTTTTAGGGAAACACCAGTAGCTTAATATCTTCTTTTCCCCTGATATTGGAGTTTTACTATTTTATAGGGACCCTGTGGTGGTTGTCTTCTCGTTCTTTCAGCTGGCCTTCTGGGGGAGGGGCTTGCAGCTTTGATTTTCAGTTAGTCTTGCTTGGGTTGAGTCTTCATGCTCCCTATCAAGGGGCTGAGCTCTGTTGAAACTGGTTTTTCAGGCTTCTGTTCTCTGGAGGTTTTTGTTCTTTGGTGGCTTTTTGCAGATTTTCAGAGGCTTAGTGGAAAGCAAATTGCCCAGACCTCTGTCTGGGAGAGAAGCCTCAGTCTGCTCCCCTCTGAGTGGTCCCAAACACACAGAATCTCCCTCTTCAAAATCCACTGAGCTGTCAACCACAGGCAGCATGAGCCCCTGGCCACCATCTCAGGGATCATGCAAATTACCCCCCGCTTGTCTCTGTACCCCTGTGTAACTAAACTGCAAGTGATATTGGTCCAGGGAGCCTGCTTCCAGTGGCTGCCTTTGCCAGGACTACAGTAGACCAGAGATAGTGTGCTGAGATTTTCAAGCCCAGGCTGGGAGTGTTCAGACTCAGCTGGTCCTATCGCCCACAGGCTAGCATCCACACAAGGGACTCTCAGGCATGGGCAAGGAACATGCATGGTTCAGTCCCTGGTCGTGCAGTGCACGTGCAGAATGCAAAAGGCTAGGTTCTAGTGAACTCTGGCTGGTGCACACATCAGACTCCCTCATGCTTGGAGGGCACCTGGCCCAGCGCTGGTGCAAGCCAAGAAAAGCTTAGGATCAGGGCATGGAGGCTTTGTTGCACTCTCTCTGGCAAAGGTGGTCTCCAGTGCTGACCATTCTGGGTCCGTGGGCTTAGGACCGTGCCTGTGACCACCCAATTCTACCAGTTTCCCCTTAAGACCTTTTGCTCTTTTTGAGTGGTTTTAACCAGACACCAAGTTAAGGCTGATTCCTGATCATAAGGCATTCTTGTATTGGGGTAGTACTTTCCAATGGGTTGCTTCCCGTGGCTCCCTCCCCCTACTGTTTATTCTCTGATATCAGTCTGATTTCCACTTGTTTTACCTCTAGACTGCTGTCTTCTGCCCCCATAGAGATCCAGAAGTGTTTAATCCTACATCTCAGGCTGATTTCATGGGTGTTCAGAGTGTTCTGGTAAATAATTAGCTCACTTTATGGGACCAGTTGAAATAGGGTCTCTTACTTCTCTGCCATCTTGCCCAGGCCACAAAATATCTTTTTAAAAGGGTTTACAAATTACACATTTTATCTAAACTTTTAGAATAGAATAACACTACTAAGAACACAGTGGATCCTGGAAGTACCAAGTACTAGGACATGTATACATATGTTTTGTGTTATTTTATAATCAATAAATGACTATTGGTCAATAGTTTGAACAATTGGTCTATTGACGCAATAGACCAATACTCAATAATTGACTATTCGTCAAATGACAAATTAATAATTGACTATTGAATATTGACTAAACATTTTTGTCCATTAATTCTGAGAAATTACTTTGTGACTCACATTTTCCCTGGATTAGCTAATTGAATAATCAGATAACTCTAATACAAAAATTAAAATCATGACAGAAAAAAAAATCGTGACAGAAAAACTTGCCCACAAAATGCTTCAAAACTATGCTATATTATTTAAAAATATTGTACAAGAAATTAGGAACAGTAAAAAAGACAGCAAAAAACAACATATATCAGAATTAGAAAAATCTCAAAAGTGAGATAATAAAGTTCAGCGAAGTATTAAAAATAAAAGAAATAATCACTTCAGATGTGAAGACTGAACCAGGAGGAACATGGAAGCAAATATACTTAACATTAAGGGAAAAAAATGGTTAATGGAAGGCTTATTTTAGAAAATATTAAAAAACTGAAAAAGATTTGAGTCAAATTACTAAATGTTGAAGATACATGAAGTCCCACATACAAACAACAGAAGTCCCTGAAGAAAACCAAAGGAAAAGAACAAATATTCAAAGTTATAATCAATTAAGAAATGGGCAGAAGACATGAACAGACATTTCTCCAAAGAAGACATTCATGTGGCCAACAGACACATGAAAAATGCTCCACATCACTTGACATCAGGGAAATACAAATCAAAACCACAATGAAAAAATGCTCAACATCACTTGAAATCATGGAAATACAACTCAAAACCACAATGAGATATCACCTTACACCAGTCAGAATGGTTTAAATCAACAAGTCAGGAAATGACAGATGTTGGCGAGGATGAAGAGAAAGGGGAACTCTCTTACACTCTGGAAAACAGTACAGTGGTTCCCCAAAATGTTGAATATAGAGTTACCCTATAACCCAGCAATTGCACTACTGGGTATTTAATCAAAAGATACAAATGTAGACCTGAACGGGCACCTACACACCCATCTTTATAGCAGTAGTGTCCACAGTAGCTAAACTACAGAAAGAGCCCAGATGAACATTGACAGATGAATGGATAAAGAAGATGTGGTATGTACATGCACCCCCCCACCCCACCCCCCAACACACACACAAAATGGGATATTACATAACCATCAAAAATTGAAATATTGCCATTTGCAATAATGTGGCTGGAACTAGAGGTTATTATACTAAGCAAAATAAGTTAATCAGAGAAAGACAATTATCTTACGATCTCACTAACTTGTGGAATTTAAGAAACAAGACAGAGGATCATAGGGGAAGAGAGGAAAAAGTAAAACAAGACAAAACCAGAGAGGGAGACAAACCATAAGAGACTCTTAATCATAGAAAACAAAATGAGGATTGCTGGAAGAGAGAGGGGTGGAGGATTGAGATAATTGGGAGAGAGCCATTAAGGAGGGCATGTGATATAATGAGTACTGGGTATTATATAAGACTGTTGAATCACAGACCTGTACCTCTGAAAACAACAATACACTATATTTTAATTAATTGAATTAAATTAAATAAATAAAATAAATTTTAAAATAAATTACAATCAGGAAAGCTCTCCTACTGTTATTTGAAAATGCATTTTGAAAGATAATCTCAGTACCTAAGGATATTAACCTGGAATTACCAAAAGCAAGGAATGTTCTAGTAAAATGCTGGACTATAAAGAAAATGACTAATAAGGTGAAGAAAATAAGTTATCAGACAACAGAAACTTAATTCTAGAGGAAACTAATACACAAGGAAAGAAATGAGAACCACGCAAGCCAATGATATCTTTAGAAAAACTAACTTTGATTTATAAAGATGAAAGATAACTTATTATTGTCATTTAGAAACTCCATTGTTTCCTTGAGTCCTTGAGAATCTTCTATAGAGTCAGTTTCTGACAGCTATGTGAGTAGATGTACATACAAAGATTGGTGTGAGTACTTAAAATACAGTTACTCATAAAACAAGTTAAAGCATATAGCATACAATCGCTCTATACCTTGATCATAGATGGAGAGATGATATACGCATTGATACAGGTGATTGATGTAAATTATGTAGATGGTGTAGATACACTCAAATATGTATATATGTGTGTTTGTGTAGTATAACTATAGAAATAAGAAATTGTAGGAAAGTATACTCAGATTTTAAGAATTTTTATTAGTCATATTTATGGTGGCAGTGTTATTGATATTCTGAGGCTTTCTGTGAAGTAAATAAAGAAAATGAGCAATAGTGATTGAATATTTTAATTCTCTTCTGTATGTTCAAAAATTAGGATTATTTATATGGATAAGGGGAGAATGATGCAACACAAAGGAGATTTACTAAAAACTCTGTAGTCTTGAATTTGCATTGGAAGCATCAGTATTTTGAGGCTTGTTTTCTTGAAAAATATGCTTATATATATGAATATATGCGTACAAGTTTGTGTATGTGTATCCTAGTTCTGCCACTATAAAGACCAAGAAGCAATGACAAACCCAGTAGCAATAAATATCTATAAGCACCCAGATTATAGTTTTGAAATGGCTTTTTGAAATGAGGCTTCTTGGAGAAATGACAGGTCTAGGACAGAATGAACCTAGAATGTCTTTTCAACTTAGGTAGCAAGCAAGCTATTAAAGACTCTAGAGATGTATGTCAAAATGATTCAGAAAACAACTTGAAGATTCCTCTACTGGGTTAATTTGTAGTTAATAAATACTAATACAGTCATTGCAATTAATTGAAATTTACCAAACATATATAAATCTGTGAGTTCAAAGTGACATTTTTAAAATTGATCTTCAGAGGATGAGAAACAATTAAAACATCTTGAAACCTAGTAAGTGAAATAAAAGAATCAACCATCTACCTTCCATTTCCTATATGGGCTCTGCCCACGACTAGTTAACAAAATAGTAGAATAGGGGGTATGTCTTGTTATAAGAGTATCCCAGCAAATAAATACAATACAAAGGGCAGGATTTGATTATTACATTTTGCAAGTATAAATTACTAATGGATTTAGGAACTGAGCAGCCATAGCTGCTAACAAATAAGGAAACTGAATTTCAGAATGTTTAATTAAACTTTACAAGATCTCAAAGCTAGTATGTAGTAAGCTAGCAGAGTAAGGATTCAAATACAGATCGTCAGGCCCCAGAGCCCACTTTCATCACTTTGCCTTATTTCAAGACTTGCATACGGGGCGCCTGGGTGGCTCAGTGGGTTAAGCCGCTGCCTTCGGCTCAGGTCATGATCTCAGGGTCCTGGGATCGAGTCCCGCATCGGGCTCTCTGCTCGGCAGGGAGCCTGCTTCCTCCTCTCTCTGCCTGCCTCTCTGCCTACTTGTGATCTCTCTCTGTCAAATAAATAAATAAAATCTTTAAAAAAAAAAAAAAAAAAAAAAAAAGACTTGCATACACATGCACACATGAATCCATATATGTACCCTTTATTTTTGGAAGTAATATGAATAAAAACATGGTTGTAGTTTGGCTATTGTGGACATTGCTGCTATAAACATGCTTAGCGAAATAAGTCAAGCAGAGAAAGACAACTATCATATGATCTCCCTGATATGAGGAAGTGGTGATGCAACATGGAGGCTTAAGTGGGTAGAAGAATAAATGAAACAAGATGGGATTGGGAGGGAGACAAACCATAAGTGACTCTTAATCTCACAAAACAAACTGAGGGTTGCCGGGGGAAGGGGGTTGGGGAGAAGGGGGTGGGATTATGGACATTGGGGAGGGTATGTGATTTGGTGAGTGCTGTGAAGTGTGTAAACCTGGTGATTCACAGACCTGGGGATAAAAATATATGTTTATAAAAAAATATATGTTTATAAAAAAAAAAAAATTAAAAAAAAAAATTAAAAAAAAAAAATTAAAAAAAAAAAAAAAAAAAACATGGTTGTATTTAAATTGAAATCCCTGCCTCACTGCTTCCCAACTATGTTTTCTAGTCTCTGTAATTACCTCTCACAGTCATTACAATGACAATAATGGAAATCTATTTTAAAGAATTTTGGTAAGACATAGTCAATAATGGGAGTAAAATGCTGAAAAATGCATATGTTTACTAATATCGCTAATTTTTATGCCCCCAAAGAAAACATACTACAAGCAGAGTCTCTCTACAACTATTTTGGGTAATATTTTCTCCAACTTCTCTGATTATAAATATTAAGCATGATAATCTCTATACAGCCATATCTCTAAGAAAAATTCAGAGAAGTTCCAAATCCTCCCAAATGCAATGGTCATGCTGGTTCAGGTATACTATGAATTGACTAGAAAGAAATTCACACTTATGTATGAGCAGTTCCCTACTGTAGCCATTCATGTTGCTATCTTCATGTATACCACTCACACAATAAAATCAGATTACATTTTGGATTTAATTGATTTAAAAAAAAAAAAAAAGACTTGACAGAAGTTTAAGACACAACATCTGTAACAGTGGTATATACATGTAGTAGCAGTTTGTGATTATTAGGCCTAAGTCCTCTACCTAAGGGTAGAATCATATAGATTCTGCAAAATGCAATTCTTGTTGAACTTTAATCTAAGTTCACATGGCATTTCCTCACTCATCTGGAGGAATTTACACTATGTAGGCCTTTAAAAAAAATAGTTACAGAGATCTGATTCCTTCCAATCCTCTAGCCAAAATAAACATCAATAAATATATTTCTCACATTGTGGAGAACACAAGCAGAGTAGGAAGAGGCAGAACCAGTGTCCAGGTGTCCTTTATCAATACTCTGTTTCCAGCCTCCCAAAGCCTCAGAAGGCCCTTTGATTATTATGGGGAGCTATATTATCCAAATATAGGTTACCCATCCAGGAATATTCTGGCATTATTTTAAGATTGTGATGAGAAAATTAGGTAATAAATGATGATGAAGAGTTTTGAAGTGAAATGAATACACAATAATAAACGTTTGTCAGTTACTACAAGCAAATATGCCAAAGGCACAACTGCCAGCTATTTGTGTTCTCATTTCTGGAATAATATTATTTGCAATTATTGTCCTCAAAACCATCACGATTATTTTTTTTCTTTTAATTTAAATTCAATTTAATTAACTTATAGTGTTTTATTAGTTTCAAAAATAGAATTTAGTGATTTATAAGTTGCATACAACACTCATTACTTCAAGTAATAAACCTTAATACCCATCACCTAGTTAGCCCATTCCCACCACCCACCTCCCCATAGCAAACCTCAGTTTGTTTCCTATAGTTAAGAGTTTCTATGGTTTGTCTCCTTCTCTGTTTTCATCTTATTTTTCCTTCCCTTCCTCTATGTTTATCTCTTGCTTCTTAAATTCCATGTATGAGTGAAATCATATGATATATGTCTTTCTCTGACTGACTTATTTTTGCTTAGTATAATACCTTCTAGTTCCATCCATGTCATTTCAAATGGCAAGATTTCATTCTTTTTGATGGCTAAGTAATACTCAGTTTATATGTATATCTATACATATATATAATATGTAAGTACATATAATATGTAAATTATATATAATATATAATATATAATTATATATATATATATAATTTCTTGACTTGATTTTTTGTTTTTTGGGGTATTGAATTTGGTAAGTGCTTTATAGATTTTGGATACTAGCCATTTATATGATAAGACATTTACAAATATCTTCTCCCATTCTGTAAGTTTTATTTTGGTTTTGTCAACTGTTTTCTTTGCTGTGCAAAAGCTTTTTTACCTTGATGAGATCCCAATAATTCATTTTTGCTTTTGTTTCCATTGTCTTTGAAGATGTGTCCAGCAAGAAGTTGTTGTTTCTGAGGTTAGAGGTTGCTGCCTGTGTTCTCTTCTAGAAGAACACAAAGTCCTCTAGGATTTTGATGGATTACTATCTCACATTTAGGTCTTTAATTCATTTGAATTTATTATAGTGTGTGGTATAAGAAAGTGGTCCAGTTTCATTCTTCTTCATGTAGTTGTCCAATTTTCCCAACACCATTTGTTGAAAAGACTGTTTTTCTGTTTGTTTGTTTTTGTTTGTTTGTTTGTATGTTTGTTTGCCTCATTGGATAGTCTTTCTTGCTTTGTCAAAGATAAGCTGACCATAGTTTTGAGGGTCCATTTCTGGGTTCTGTCTTCTGTTCCATTGATCTTTGTGTTATTTTTTGCCAATATACGGTCTTGTTGAATACAGCTTTGGGAAACACCTTGAAGTCTAGAATTGCGATGCTTCTACCTTTGTTTTTTTTATTTCAACATTCCTTTGGCTATTTGGCATCTTTTCTGGTTCCATAAAAATTTTAGGATTATTTATTTCAGCCCTTTGAAACATGCTGATGGTATGTTAATAGGGATTGCATTGAATGTGTAGATTGCTCTGGGTAGCATAGACATTTTAACATATTTTTTCTTCCAGTCCATGAGCATGGAATATTGTTTTACTTTTTCCACTTCTTTGTGTATTCTTCAATTTCTTTCATAAACGTCCTATAATTTTCAGAGTATAAATCCTTTACCTCTTTGGATAGGTTTATTCATAGGTATCATATAGTTTTTGGTACAATTGTAAATAAGATAGATCCTTTGATTTCTCTTTCTTCTGCCTGTTAGTAAGACCATTACAATAATAATGTCATCTCCCAAAATGTTTTTTTTTCCTTCCCTTCCTTGTTCATTATCAGCAAGTGTATATATATATATATATATATATATATATATATATATATATATATTTCCTGGATAATTTGATATTTGAGAAAATAATATTCTTTAAATATCTGTATTTAAGGGGGGAAAATTGACCATTTAGGACTTGTGTTCTCTGACATGCTACACCAAGTTTGATTAATAAAGAGATGAAACACGTGGCTTAAAAACTTACCTGACAAGAGGACTGAGCTCTTTTACCAAGCTTTAGAGAAAGCTGCTTTACTTGTTGATAGTTCTGCCACATTTCTGGGGGATATAGAACAGTGTACACTATCTACCACAATACTGGGCATCCCATTTAAAGACTCATTTTTTAGGTCTACATGACACTAAATGTTGGTGTGGTTCTCCATTAAAAAATTTATATTTATATTTATATTCTTAATTATTTGTTATTTACTACTCCCATGAGACTCAGAGGGCAGCTCAATGCAATTAACAACTAAGGGGGTAATTTGACAAGCAGAGTTCAAAGACGAGTCAATGACACATTGTAAAAAGACCAGAGTTAAATGTAAATACTAACTTTTATCCCCAAGGTCAGCTCCTATAATTAGAAGATCTCACAGGAGATCAGAATTTTAACTCTACACCAAAAGTGCCCAAAGGATTCCTGAAAATTATAGATTACTCTTCATATTGATTATGTTAACTAGCTCCACAATGGCAGACACAGATTTCCTGGTTTCCCTGAGACACAGATGACTAACTTTAAATTTCTTTAACTTTTAGGTAGAACTCTTGATATTTTTTTAAAAGATTTTATTTATTTATTTGACAGACAGAGATCACAAGTAGGCAGAGAGGCAGGCCGAGAGAGAGAGAGGAGGAAGCAGGCTCCCTACTGAGCAGAGAGCCCAATGTGGGGCTCGATCCTAGGACCCTAGGATCATGACCTGAGCCAAAGGCAGAGGCTTTAATGCACTGAGCCACCCAGGTGCCCCGAACTCTTGATTTTTTAACTGACACAGTAAACTATGTGTTTTCAAGACACCCTTCTGTAGAGGCACTTTTTCTTTTTCTTTTCTTTTCATAGTCGTCACAGAAGTTCCCCTCACTCTCCAGCCCATTTGTTTTACTTTCTATCGATAATCGGTGGCTTAAATATCATCGCAATTAGATAAAAGGAAAACAAACGATTTCCAACATTTTAGTTTCAATTTTGATACGGTTGTATCTGTATAAATACCAGCCCACATAAACTTGACAGGGTGAGAAAATATGTATAACTTATATACCTGGCTTTTAAAGATAGTCTTGAATCAATTTTTTTTTTTTTTTGGAAATAGCACTAAACAGGTAGTATTAAACAGTTGACTTCTGCATCAGAGAATACTATAAATCCTATTGCTTTTATCTACCGCTTTTCATGTTTAAAAATCACTTTTTGGTCTGATCTATGGAATCACCATGGTTATTAGCTGAGTTGATTATGTAATCATATTTATGTTAATGTAAAATAAGAAATCAGAGGTCATTAGGAAATACTTAATCTGGCCTACAGTAGTCAGCCATCACTGCAGTTACTTTGTTGTTGCAAAATTTAGACATGAGTTTTAAGGTTTATTTTTCAAGTTAGTCTACACAGGGAACTAATTTAAAATCTGTTTTATTTATATGATTTGTTTCCCTCATGATTCATTTTTGAGTTGGCCTTCAGGCAAAAGCAATGTTAGTTTGCCTGAAGGAAGCTCATTTAATTTGATAGTGATAATTTTTTTGACAGCTGGTAATTTGCTTATTTACAGCTTCCTGATTAGGTCTTCAAATGTTGCAGTTACTCATATAAACTAATAATCTGCAGTCAAAGAATCTTTATTCCCCATTAATTGTCCCACTAAGAAAACAAACTTTAACTTTTTTCCTTCATTACTATCATTAATATCTTGTGACTTTTCTCATCTTAATGTAACCATGATTGTGATTTTATGCATAGGATAATGGAGATCCACCTTTTATTGCAGGATTCTTTTCCAGTTCAGTAGTTTTTACTACAGGTATGCACCTTAGGCATTATTGCAATAATGATGGTGTTTAAGCCAATAGTGATATCTTGGGATGGGACATCCTAGAAAACTGTAGGCAACATATTTAGCTGCTTCAGAATATGCAAAAATTATTTTATTTCTGTTCTTTTTATTTTTTTTATCTATAAGGCATTTTGGGCAGAAGTAGTCCTTTAAATATGTTCACAGGAATACATTATATCGTCGAAATAGTGAGATTTATATAAATGTATGAAAGCACTTTAGCAATTATGATGCATTAGGTAGCTCATTTGTGGTAAAACACAAGACTATTTATTAAATATGTAAAGTGGTTGATTTGAATGAAGATGTTTCCAATAAAAAATGAATTTTGTTTGTTTTAATGCAGCAATATCCATTAACAAGCCTTTATGAAAACCAATTTCCTAAATTTAAATGTATTGATTTAGATTTTTTAATGGAAAATTTGTTTAGCATAAAATGTGTTTGATTATTAGACATGAAATTTGTTAGCTTCTTTCATAGTAGCTGAGGAAACATATATTTTAATTCTTTTTATTAGCACTATAATGATGCTTCTACAACAAAGATGATTCTTAAAATAAATTATCTTAGTTCTAGTAGTTTTACCTCAAGAGGTAGAAATTATTTAGACAACATAAAGATGCATAAGTTAAGATCTATATGCCACCACAGCTTCTACTTATCCTTTTGGCCAATTATCATTGGCCATAGATAGATGATAGATAGATAGATAGATAGATAGGTAGATAGATATTTTCTATTATAATCCTAGAGAATAGAGGAGGGAAGCTACCATCTCTATTTTAATAACCAGGAGGTTAAAATATGTATGTAGTCTTTCTAAGGCTAAAACCTAATGAGTAGAACACCAGGATCATAAAGTTATTTGTTTTTCTTCAAAGTCTGGTCTTTCTGTATAATCCCATGCTCACTTCCATGTCAGTGTTATAAACTACTCCAGCCCAAAGAGAACAGACAAGTTGGGGAGGGAGGTGGTGGTAATTCCAAAGTTATGATCTTCCTTAATCAGAACTATTTCATTCAAACCATTCCTTCCAGGAATACAATAATGAGCAAGACCCACATGTTTCATTAAGGAGTCCATATATCCATTGGATAAACAGATAAGTAAACATATACTAATGTACTATAAATACTGATAAGTATAATCATGTGTTGGGAAGGGATAGATTATGAATAAACTTTCTAAGCTAATATCTGAAGAATGAGTTGAGGCATTAGTAGCTGGGGTTCCAAGTGAAAGTGAAAATAAAAGAGAATGGAGGATGTTTTAGATGTGGACAACATGACTTTCCTAGGGCTCTAGAAATGCTTTTGACATCAATCCTTAGCATCATTACTTTTTTCCACTGGTTTCTTAAAGATTGAATGGTACATCTGTTGCAAATGACTTTTGATGATTTGGTCTCCACAAAATATGACTGCACTTGTTAATGTGGCAGCTATGGTCCATTGTTAAATCTATTTTTCTACTTGTGTAGCTAATTTCTCCATTCAGCCTCCAAATGGTGAATTCTCCCTTCCATCCTCTTTCGCCTCTCTATTCTATCCATTTCCACAGTTGATATTTCAAATCTACTGCTGAATTCTATATAAATAACCTCATTATTTATCTGCCTCTAGTTACATATATTTTATAATTTCCAATTTTATGAAGATTCCATTACAACCTCAAATGTGTATTCTACATCAGAATCACCATTTTCCTGCTGATTTTTTTTTTTTTTTCCTGAGGATGGAATGGCAGATTTCTTGGTCAGACACATCAGGGTTAACTTCATATCCATTTTTTCAATCAAACTTTAATCTCTATACCCTCTAGTCCATAATAGTTATGGAGTATGGGATAGTTGTGAACAATTTTAAACATAAAAAATAAGGAATCTGATTCAGAGTAGCTTAACCAAGAACCTATATGTGATCATGAAAAATAAAGCTAGATGGTTGCCAGTATTGGTTTAGCTGGGTGTGAAATGGGGGCAGAGGTCAGAGCAAGGATTCTCCTCACACTACTCTTGGCTTTTCTCTCAGATCTTCACATAAGTTTCTCAGTGGACTTCTCATTGTGTTTGATTGTCCACCTGTTTTTTGAAGTCAGAGGATTTTCAGTCCTTATCTGAACAAAAGTGGGGATGTGTAGTAACAAAAGGATAGGGAATAAGGATTGCATATTTTGTGAGGATGTGTATAAGATGTTCGCCACGATGCCACTGAGATGTGTTTATTCCTGCCAATAGCCTTTTAAATAACATCATACATTCCATCATTCTTGCTGCTGTTATGAATTTATCCCCATCTACTTTTAGTCTGTTCCCCAGTGATTTTTAAAATCTAATGGCTGTTGCATTATGAACCATTTTTAGAGTAAGGATCACAGTCTCCCCTAAGAGCTACTTCTGTCCAATTTACTACACTATTTGTTGAGTGAATATTTTAATTTGGGTCACTTTAAGGTTTATCTTTTTCTTTCTTTCTTTCTTTCTTTTTTTTTTTTTCCTATTTTGGCTTTCCTTTTTCCTTTTTTCCTCTACAAAAGTCCGTTTATGATCACGCTCCTAAACTCTATTTTCCATTGAATAAAATAGTATTTTTTTTAGTTCAAAAGAAACATTAATGTTCAGAAGAAAGAGACTGACAAATACATATATGAAAGGCCATTCTTCCTTTGTGAATAGAGTAATTAGGTATCATTTTACCAAATATCCTTTCTAAGCTGAAAAAGTTAGTATCTTGTTTTCACTGATGAATAGCTTTTCCAGCACAAATAATGCATAAGAGTACACTTTAAGAAATCTCAATATGCATAAACCCTGAGTTATAATAGATGAAAAGGATTTTAAATATTCAAATTACATGTTTTTACTTTGTGAAAGTTAATCCAAAACTGTTCCTTCAGGTAGCAAATTTTTACTTTTCATTTTTCACTTAAATGTGCTACTGCAATATTGGTTTGAAGAACAAAATTTGTGAAGTCAGACTGCCTTGAACTCAAACTTTTCACCACTATTGTTTCCTAAGCTGTAACTTTACTATCAGTCTAATCTCTTATTAATAGCAATTCCAGGGCGCCTGGGTGGCTCAGTGGGTTAAGCCGCTGCCTTCGGCTCAGGTCATGATCTCAGGGTCCTGGGATCGAGTCCCGCATCGGGCTCTCTGCTCAGCAGGGAGCCTGCTTCCTCCCCTCTCTCTCTCTCTGCCTGCCTCTCTGCCTACTTGTGATCTCTCTCTGTCAAATAAATAAATAAAATCTTTTAAAAAAAAAGCAATTCCACTTTAAGACTACTGCTATTAATTAAATCATTATTGTATATTTGCTGAATGCAGAGCATTTAGGCTGAGTACTTTCTGCATTATCCCTTCCAATAGTAAATGGAAATCATAAGATTGTTGACATCACTCACTTGGGGCTTGGAGATGTTGAGACATTTGCTCAAAGTCACAGAGTAAATGGCAGAATTACGATGCTGACCCAGGTAAGCTTGGCCCTAGAACCTGCGCTCTAAACCACTATGGTATTTATTGTTCTTGGTTCAAATGGGGGGTGATCATACTCAACTCCAAAATCTTGGTTGGAGTCAATTTAGATATTACATTATGGCACTAATTAAACTACACAATATATTACAAATGTGTTACCATTACTAATTTAGAAATTTCTGCATAATCATTATTTAAACTTTAGGACAGAAATATAAAATTATGATAATTATCACAAAATTTCTTCTATGTGGTAAATAAATACATCATGTGTATATATATAATGTAGATAAAATAAAAGATTAAAATTTTATTGTGGGTCACCAAATTATTTTTTTTTAAGATTTTATTTATTTATTTGATAGAGAGATCACAAGTAGGCAGAGAGGAAGGCAGAGAGAGGGGGCAAGCAGGCATCCCACTGAGCAGAAAGACCGATGTGGAGCTTGATCCCAAGACCCTGAGTTCATGACCTGAGTTGAAGGCAGAGGCTTAACCCACTTAGCCAGCCACCAGGCACTCCAACGATCACCAAATTGTTATAAAAAATTCATATATAAGTAATTTACCTCACTTACCTCTTTCAAGTGCATGACATGCTAAAGAAGAAAGCTTCTTTTTTTAAGAAGAAAGCTTCTTGTTATCTTAAATTTTGTTAAGATTATATATTATTTTATTCACAAATTTCTTGATGTAATCACCCCAAATCATTTAAAATTTTATGTATTTATCAAATATTTATTGAATGCCTATATTGTGCCAAGCACTGATTGGAATAAAAACTGAAAGACTCTTCCTCAAAAGAGAGTCAAGACAGGGTGATTATACTTTTATGATTGAAAATTTGTGATGTCATTTAAAAACCACATGAGAGGCACCTGAGTGACATAGTTGGTTAAGAGTCTGCCTCTTGGTTTCTACTTAGGTCATGATCCATGGTCATGAGATTAAGCCCTAAGTCATGCTCTGCACTCATTGTGGAGTCTGCTTCAGATTCTCTCTCCCTCTCCCTCTGCCCCTCCAATTCATGCTTGCTCTCTCTCTATCTCTCTCTCTCAAATAAATAAATACATCTTAAAAAAAATAAAGTAAAAGCCATATGAGTATTATACTAATTTTAGAATCTTCATGAATCCACAATATCAGTTAACATGCAATTTACTATTTTAAAAAGCATTTTATAAAATCAAATACTTGTGCTGTATATACATACATGTATGTATGTATGTATGTATGTATGTATGTATACACCCACATACACACAGACACACTAATGGGTTTTGGGATGTTGATCCTCATTCCCACAGGTGGGTTTTGGAGGCAGGTGAGGCAGTGCAGTGCATTGCCATATTATGAAGTATTGCTTCATTATATAGCTATCTCACTGTGTCCCAGAGATGAAGTGTCTTTCAGCTAAAATGGCTTTATGAGAGTGAGAGAGAAGACTGTAGAGGGGCGGGAGGGAACATAGAGTGTGAAACTGAATTCTAAGGGAAAACAGTTCTCCCAGGTCTCAAAAGCTGATTAGAAGCAACTTCCAGATAAGATAACTTTTATACACTAAAACAAACAAACAAACTCATCAGTGTGTTTCTGATGTAAATTTTAACCTTGGAGTGGGTCTTGTGGCACTTGTGGGTGTCCTTCCCATGCTTAGGTAAAAGAACTTCGTGAAGATAGGTGCCTGAAAACCTCTTCTGAGATGGTGCAAAACTAAATAAACCCCAAATCTCCTGTATTCATTAGTTTCTTGTAAAATTACTCTCAGGCTGTTTCTCATATCACATTAGAATACTTCAAGCCTGCTATCAGAATATCCATGAGCTTCCCTTTAAATAATAAGTTCTTTTTTTTCTGACTTGCTATATGATTTCATCTTTAATAATAGCAAGTATTGGGGTGCCTGGGTGTCTCTGTGGGTTAAAGCCTCTTCCTTCAGCTCAGGTCATGATCCCAGGACCCTGGGATCGAGTCCCATATCAGGCTCTCTGCTCAGCAGGGAGCCTCCTTCCCCGTCTTTCTCTCCGCCTGTCTCTGCCTACTTGTGATCTCTGTCAAATAAAAAAATAAATAAATAAAGTCTTAAAAAAAAATAGCAAGTATTAATAAAAGGGGAAAAAATTCCCTTCCCTGACAGCCAAACAACAACAATAAAAAAAACTGCAGAGAGTTAAATATTCTCTTCCTACTCACCCCCCAACCTGCTCCTACCTGGAGTCATCATTGGTGTACCGGGCAGAGATCCTAGAAATTATGAAGGCACCAGTTATGTTTAAATGTAAAGTGCCTAATTAAACCTGGCTATTTAAGTGTTTTCTTCTATTCCAAAAGGTCATTACAATGAGTGAAAATTTCACCACTGTAACTGAAATAAAAAGATCTTGGAAAAAGGTGCTAGATTTTGTTGGAGGTAATGTACTATTAAAGAAAAAAAAATACAGGTTTTTCTGTTTGCAATTATACTGAGAATGATGAAAAAATTTGTGTTTCTTATATGAGCTTGATTTTTTTTTTTTACACCAGTGTGGATTATCACTGAACATTTTACTTACTTACCTTGTTTATCATAGACCCCATTTAAGTGAGGACTACAGTAACATTAGTATTTTCCCCAAATCATTCCTTTAATATTCTTAATATTCTTTCTGTCATTTCAAGTAACTTGGCATATCTTTTCCACTTGCATAATCCTTAGATGTCTGGCAACATATTTACTTAGTGATAGATTCTGGAATTTATAATAATCAAACAAATGGATATGAAGAAAGTCATGTTTTAGAAATATTTTGCATGATTGTATTAAAATACTGTATGGAGCTAGTTTTCTAAGTAAATCCATGTTGTATAACTGATAGTATATTTGATAATTTAACCATGTTTATAATGATTGATGCAATCACTGTAACATTTGATATACTCTTAAAAGTGTTCTAAATTATGTAACATGATACAAAATAAATTTTGATTGACTACCAAGTATAAGCTAGACCCTGTTGTAGATGTTGGGGATGCACAGTTAAATAAAGGAATCAATTCCTAATCTCCAAGGCTGTGTCTTTCAGTAAAATGAATTAATATATGACTAGGCTTACCCACAAAAATAGTCCCTAAACATACACATGAAGGCTTTAGAACTGTGGTCTACATAAGTAGAACTGGATGAAATATTAGAACAACAAGCTATTGGCTGCTGGACACCAGACATTAAGTTTAGATTATATGACAAACTGAGGAGCAGATTATTGCCTTATAAGAGGTAGTCTTGAAAGAAGCAGTTGTACTATTGGGTTTTTACCCTGAACATACAGATGTAGTGAAAAGAAGGCCCAATGTTCATAGCAGCAATGTCCATAATAGCCAAACTGTGGAAAGAGTTGATATGTCCTTCAACAGATGAATGGATAAAGAAGATGTGGTCCATATATACAATGAAACATTAACTCAGCCATCAGAAAGGATGAATACCCAACTTTTGCATCAACATTAATGGGACTGGAGGAGATTATGCTGAGTGAGATAAGTCAAGCAGACAGTCAGTTATCATATGGTTTCACTTATTTGTGGAACATAAGGAATAACATGAAGAACATTGGGAGAAGGAAGGGAAAAATGAAGCCGGGGGCAGGGGGGGAATCAAAGGACTAAATGAACCATGAGAGACTGTGGACTCCAAGAAACAAACCGAGAGTTTTAAAGGGGGGGATGGGTTGACCCGGGGATGGGTATTAAGGAGGGCATGTATTGCATGGATAACTCGGTGTTATACATAAACAATGACTCTTGGAACACTACATCAGAAACTATGATGTACTCTTTATGGTGACTATCCTAACAAAATTAAAACTTTTTAAAAAGAGGTATTCTTTAGATTCTAAAGTGGAAACAGTGTCCCCCCATAACCAACTTACTGTTCTGTGTCTTTATATTTTGAAAATTACCCCAGCTGACTCAATTTTTATGTAAATAGAATGATAACCTCTCTTGTCATCATGCACTTTTGATGAGCATACGATGTGCTTGAGATTTGTACCAAAAAGTATTCTGATGAAATCGCATAAAGAGCATCCTTCTGATTTATAGGAAATTCTATGACAAGTCATGCAATGGCCTGGCTAATTCCACGAGAGGCAATTAGTTTTTCTCTGTTTTGTGAGTTTAACCTTTAAACATTGTAAACTTAAAATGATTTTTTGACAAATCGGTCAATAAAATGGAACTGAATTTTCAGAATCCCAGATGAAACTACTTTTCTTAATCCAACAAGTTTCGTTGACTTGACATCCTCTCCAAAGGCCACAAAGATGCTTCCTTTATTTAGAGAAACTCCTTTCCACAAATTATTTAAAATTAACAACCAAAAGACTGCAATAACAACTTCAGTGAGATTAGCGTGATTTTTAAACAGCATAGATTATACAAGGCAGCCTTTGACAAAAAAAAAAAAAATCCCTTTGGAGTTTAGGTACAGTACATTTTCACTCTTCTTTTGTATTAGAAGATTTTTTTTTTCATCCTTTCACCTTTAGCTTGCTTAGACTTGATGCAGCATAGAGAAAAGAATGCTGGTAGCTTTACTTCCTCAGAGAGGACTTACTATATATGAAAGCGTTTTCTTTTCTATGAATGTGTTCTGGGAACTCACCACTTAAAAAAATTTCCATTTATATTTCTCACTAAAAGACCTATAAAATTCAAAACTGTTAGATGATGGAAGTGCCTAATATTTACTCTTGATAGAAAAGGTCTTTTAAATAAGTGTCTGATTCTTTCTTCCTTCTCAAATGTAAAAAAAAAAAAAAAAGAATCAGTCAAGTGGTTCTTTCATTTATAAGTCTTTCTTATTTAAATGCATTCTAAACTCTTAGTATAGAACCAAGAGATTACGCCTGAGCAGTTGTCAAAAAGCTCTACTTATCATTTATCTTCTTGCATTAGAGATATAAATGCTGTGTTGCACATCTCTTAAGAAATGTTCATTAAATTTTCAAGTGACTATCATTTTGCAAGCTTTAAATTGATTGGCGTATGTATCAGCATCATCCAGAAATGTGAATGAGTATATTTATTGACAATCAGTGATCATGGTCTTTAAGATCTATCCATGGCCCTTTGACTTTACATAAAGTGGGCAAAGTATAATTAAGCACTTAATACCAACAGCTAACCACTCAGTCAGCCAAAATACATTTATTATCTGCTCTGTGCTGGACTAAGCTACAAAGATTAAACAAGTGGTTTCTTAAAAATATTTTATTTAGGGCACCTGGGTGGCTCAGTGGGTTAAGGCCTCTTGCCTTCAGGTCAGGTTGTGATCCCAGGGTCCTGGGATCAAGCCCCACTTCGGGCTCTCTGTTCAGCAGGGAGCCTGCTTCCCTTCCTCTCTTCTGCCTGCCTCTCTGCCTACTTGTGATCTCTGTCAAATAAATAAAATCTTTAAAAAAGAAAAAAAAATATTTTATTTATTTGACAGAGAGAGAGAGATCATAAGTAGGCAGAGAGGCAGGCAAAGAGAGAGGGGAAAGCAGGCTCCCTGCTGAGCAGAAAGCCTGATGTGGGGTTTGATTCCAGGACCCTGAGATCATGACCTGAGCCAAAGGCAGAGGCTTAACCCACTGAGCCATCCAGGCCTCCCTAAACAAGCGGTTTCTATGTTTCAGAAACTTACCCTGTCTAGACAGTGGTCCTCCATTCAGCCATCTTGTTTCAGACCATCTGTTTCTTCATAGGTCGGTATTTCATAGTAACAAAGCATTTCAAGGTGCTTGCAATCATTTATTCAAGGGACCCTTTGCTGTTGGTATTTTCACTCAAGGAATCTAGAATTCAAGGTCACTCTAGTTTCTTTTTTTTTCCAAATGGCTCTGACTTCATATAAGTTTCAGGAATGTTAAATAAAACTAACAAGTTAATTCTCTTTTCTTAAACTAGAGGATATTGTAACGTTTAGCAGACGAGGCAAACATGACACCAGGCGAGGTAGGCGCAGGGCAAGATTTATTAAAGGCACTCTCCAGTGAAGTTTTAGGGCTCAGGAGAAGGGGAGCCATGAAAGTCGGCTGGGAGGAGGTGGGCACCCTCAGGGGAGGTTCCACGACTCACAGAAAGAGAGAGGGAGAGTGAGTGAGTCCGGGAAGTTGCACTGGGAGGGAGTTGGCGAGGTCCTTTTATCGGTTTGAGGTAGAGCATAGCCTTGCATCCCTATAAGGCAAGGTATGGGGTGATTAGAGGGTATGGGGTGGGGGAAGTCTGTGATGGACAGCTCCGAATTGGGAAGTTCCTGGGTGGAGTTTCAATTTCCTGGCGGTGATGTGGAGGCTGCAGTGAGGGTGGCGGGAAAGTTCGCCATCTTGGAGAGGGTAGGCGGGAAGGTCCGCCATTTTGGAGCCCCGGTTTCCCAGCCGGCCCATCAGATATCTTGGATATTTTATAACACAAATGGGCATTGAGATCATCTAAAAGAGATATAATATGTTCAATTTCCCAAATGTATTTTTTTTTAGTTTCAGTTTATTTTTTTTAATTTCTATTTATTTTTTTCTTTATTAACATAAATGTTTTATTTGCCCCAGGGGTACAGATCTGCAAATCATCAGGCTTACACATTTCACGGCACTCTCCTCAGCACATAAAATTTTTATTCTGCTTATTTTGACCAAAATCTCTGGAATTGTTTTTTCTTGATATGTATAAGTGGTGAATTTCAAATGGTTCATACCTTTTAGGACCAGTCAAGAAAGGGAATTTGCAGACTATAAGAGGTTTCTATTTGTGCTATAAAGTAGGTTTAATCTGTGTCAGTTCTCTCTGTGTTTTAATCTGTTTTTCTTTTGTTTTTGTGAATATGACAGTTCAAAATGAAAGCCTCCCAGCCAAACAATTGCTTTTATGGGTTCAACTCCCTATATAGTAGTTCCTTATTCTTCCTTGGTTTATCCTCTTGTTAAAACCCCAAATTTTCTTCTTATGTTTAACTTTTTGTGTTTATTAAAATCTCATTTTTTCCTCAATTACTAAAACTTGTTGTTTTACTTAAGCCTAGACTTCCTCTAATAACCCTGTTTTCTCTTTTGTGTTTTTTGTTTTTGTTTTGTTTTGTTTTGTTTTTTTGACTAGAACTTTTTGTTTTCTTATGAATATGACCCGAGCAATTGTTGTCTTTTTCTTGATCTTCTTAATGTTTATAGAACATTGATTGACAATGTTTATCCTACAACTCTTTCTTTTTGCAGCATAAAGAATCTAGTGTTCATTCTTTCAGAACTTACTGATTTTTGTGTGGTTGTTTTTATTTTTGGAGGTCTTTGGTACTGGACTTTCACTGTATTATGTAGAACCTCATGCCTTCAGAAGACTGTGGGCAACTTCAGGATCCTCTGTGTGGTATTCTGTGTTTAGGACTCTCAAATTCCAGTGGTCTTTATATCTAGTCTTTGATTAATTCACATAGAGAACCACATTCTATAATGGTTTTCTATATAATATATTTAATTTCTAAGTTTAACTTTTGTCCGGAACGCATTTGAATTCTCAGTATAATCTATAGGTATTTAACAAGCACTTCAACCTGGCCACAATCCTTCCTCATGTGTTTTTTAAATGAATATTAGTTGTTTTTATTATGAAGATACATACAGTGAAAGGAAGTTTGTGGTCAACGGCTTTGAAAAATTGTAAATAAGATACATAAATTTCATTTCTGTAGTAATTCATGGTGTCTTTATTATGCTCTTACACTATGTAAATTCCAGTGATGTGGATCTAAAAGAATTTTTGTCTATTTTTTGTTGTTGCTATATACTTAGAATTTTATCTATTTTTTGTTGTTGCATACTTATCAATACTTCTTCATGACAATAGTCATGTAATATCGTTTTTTTTAAGAAAATGAAAATATAATCATCTTTAATATGGTTTGATCATTTTGCTGTGTCAGTGGCAGTTTTACTTGCTGTTTTGGCTGGAATCATCAGACATTGTCAGAAGAGGTATCAGTTGTATTAGGACATCTGATATAATGAGAAATATAAAGCATGCAACTTCACCCACACACGGATTTGTTATTTGAAGTACTGCTGTAGGTTTATTCCTCACAACACAGAAATACTGATCAACCAATTTCATTTGATTCTCACCAAAAAATTTTTTAAAGATTTATTTATTTTAGGGGAGGATGCAGAGGGAGAGAAAATCTCAAGCAGACTCTGCACAAGGAGCCTGACTCAGGGCTTGATTCCAAGAACCTGAGATCATGACCTGAGCTGAAACCAACAGCCCAATGCTCAACTGACTGTGCCACCCACACACCCCCCACCAAAAATCTTTTTTTTTTTTTTTTAAAGATTTTATTTATTCATTTGACAGACAGAGATCACCAGTATGCAGAGAGGCAGGTAGAGAGAGAGGAGGAAGCAGGCTCCCTGCTGAGCAGAAAGCCCGATGCGGGGCTCGATCCCAGGACCCTGGGATCATGACCTGAGCCGAAAGCAGAGGCTTTAACCCACTGAGCCACCCAGGTGCCCCCAAAAATCTTTTAAAGAGGTGATGGTATGTTTATAATTGTATATGATCCATTCTACCTAGTATTGTATATTCTTCTTCAATATCCTGTTTTAAGTACCAATGAGAATGTGATACTTTACTTGCTTGCTTGTCTGACTCGGAATTTTCCTCAGGTTTCTTTCCGGCTCCACTTGTTTCTTCTCCACTATCCACATACTTCCTGTGCTGAGTGCCAATGAACCTTCATATTGTGATCAGACCTCTGGCCCTACAAGTGTATATATTTCTGATAATGTTTCCTACAATGGGACAGTTTTCCATAGCTTACTTATAGAAGGACATTATTGAAAACTGCTCAACTAGATCCCACTATTTCCAAGATAAATAAATGTCCAACATATTTTTTAAGCCAAATAGTCAAATACATGGGGGCATTCCAACACTATAAGGATAAAAGCAAAAATGTGACAGACTGAAAGGCAGAGCTCAGAGACAGCAGCCTTAACTGTTTGTGGGTAATGCATTTCAAATATTACAAAGGTATAAAACCATGAGAAGCCTTTTCCCCAGGGTCTTGGCAGCAACAATTGTACCAGTGAGAACCCTGAAGTTCAAGGTTTTTGGCTTCAAGGCAAAGCTGCCTCCCCTGCAGGCACTCCCTGCCTTTGCTTAGACACATGATATTTCTGTTCTAGATTATTGTAACATCCTCTTAACTGTTTTCTTTGGCTTTAAGAGTCTCTTCTGTCTAATTTATTGTCACTTAAAACAGCCAATAAAGTTCTCTCTGAAAGACACCAGTCTGGTCAAATTGACAGTTAAGCAGAGTCTGTGAGTATGACCTCTAGAGAGAAATCCAGATTAAGTCACTTATTAGCTATTGGATTTCAGACAAAATATTTATCTTCTGTAAGCCTTGGCTTTATTCTCTGAAAAAGGAAGAATGTAGTACTTCTTATTTGTTAGGACTGCTGTGAAGATCAGATTAGATTTCACGTGTAAAACAGCTATTGAGTAATGTTATTTATTATCATTAAGACACATCCTCTCCTTAAAGTTTTAATTTTCTGTGTTGTTTGATTAGCATAGCACCCAAGGTCCTTCACTACCCTTCCTGTTTCTGTTTTTCTACATTGTCCCACAGGTCTTCGCTGCAATAGCTTCCTCGTCAAGCTCACTGTCCCTATCGCCTGCCCACCAGATACATCGACTCTAAAGACTCCACACTTAACCATGTCATTCTTGTTTTTTCAGATACGCACTCCCTTATCTAGCCAATATTTAAGTATCCTTTAAAGCCCAGTCCATACATAATTTCTTGGTCATCACAGGCATAGTTAATGGTCCCTAATATGTACTTTTAAGAACACAGCACTCAAATATTTATCACATTATTTTAATAGTTTGATGTTTCCCTCACTCCTGTGATGAACTCTGAACACTTCAAGGACAGGAAATATGCCAGGCACAGTTGTGTCTTTGAACCTAGAATAGTTGTCTGGCATAGAACTGGAGATCAATACATGCTGATGGAGTGAACCTAAATTCCTGATTTCTAAAAAAACCAAAAAATCAAAAAAAAATTGCTGTATTTCTTACCCCTTTTGACTATTCTCTAGCTCTCTTGATTCTTCTTCTTCTTTAAGAAAGTGGTAGGTTGTATTTCATAAAACATTTCCAGTATTATATAACTAAAAAGACAATTTTATTCTTAAATTTTGTAGTGATGAAAGTTTTTAGCTTAATATTTATTTTGTTCTTTATATTTATTTTATGAATATGGAATTAGCTGGAATTTGGAACTTAATCTAATGGAATTCCAGTAGGCACTACTAACAAGGAAAAATGAGGTATTTTACTGTTACACAGTGTTATTTTAAAACTATTTGTCCATGCAGTGCCTGGTGGCTCAGTGGGCTAAGCTTCTGCCTTCAGTGCAGGTCATGATCTCAGGGTCCTGAGAGCCCCACATTGGGCTCTAAAACAAAACAAAACAAAACAAAACTACTTGCCCAGAGTAAAATTTGAAAGTTTTTAAACATTGAATAAAAGCACGTTACTTTCCCTCCTCTAGATTTAGCTTTAGAATGTCTGTCAGAGGAATGGATTTTTGAGTATAATAGTTTATTTTATTTTTCTAATAAGGATACTCTTAAAAGCATATAAGAGATTTAGTAGAGGCATATTTGACAATCATATCTATCTGATTATATTTATACAGTATACATATTGCAGATGTTTTACTATATTTATTTAGTTCAGTTAGATTGCTGCTAGTAAATACAAACCATGGGTTTGAGTCAGGCAAGTGTGTTAGTTTTCATTGTGGGTATTAAGAAATACTCTATTTTCACTATTAGGGAAAAAGAAAAACTATATAAAAATGTCAGATGGATCAAACAGCACATTTTATAAATAGAGATGCCTGTGTCACAGATAGTAAACCTATGGAGTGACGAGAACATCCATTCAATTGATAACTGTCTATTAATGCATGATAAAAGCAACTTTTATGAATATAAGAGACTAAAAAATAGTTTTGTCATGCCAAAGTAATAACAGGAATTTCAGATCCTTACAGTTTAGTAGACAGAATAGTCACCAACCATCTGGGTATGACTCAATCCTCAAACACACATATTGTATCCAGCAGTTAAAAGGTCATCTCTGTGCCCACTATTGTGGATGAATGGGCCAATTTTGCCATTTAAACTTGGCACGTGCTCTCAGAGGTGTCGATTATTCAAAATACCTATTTGCTCAAGTCTATTAAGCTTAAAAACTACATTTTAATGGCCCCTTATATTTAAACTCTGTTTAATATGGCAAATGCTTGAGAGCTACTTACAAACACCGTTAAATTTCATCACTAATTACTAATAACAGGAATGAAATTAGCACCTGTCTCAGCTGCTTTAGATTTTGGATTGCACTTAATAAACAGTTGAAAAACAATTCTCTGTTGCTAAACATTTATTGGGGCCATTTGCATTCTGATTTTCAATGAGCTGTTATTTTAGTATATGTGCTGCCGAAGCGAGCACTCAATGAGCTGTTATGATTTACACTCTTATATACTGGGCTGAAAAAGCACAGGACTTGAAGTTACTGTTCCTTATTTGAATTAGAAGTGATGCATGTACTATCTTACATTTTAAAATTATTGTTCAGTGTGAAATATCAATTTGTCTCATATATAAGTGATTCTGCCTTTATTTCAAAGGCTACTTAAAATGAAAATGTCGGTGGAGTGAATTTCATAGAAAACATTGAAAATGATTAGGTTAACACATAAGAAAGAGAATACTATAGATTTCAGTGATACCTTAAAACACAAAAGCCCTTGGGTGCCTGGGTGGCTCAGTCAGTTCAGAGACTGCCTTCAGTTCAGGTCATGATCCCAGGGTTCTGGGATCAAGTCCTACATCGGCCAAAAGAGCCTGTTTCTCCCTCCCTCTTCGCCTGCCGCTCTGCCTACTTGTGCTCTCTATCTCTCTGTCAAATAAATAAACAAAATCTTTAAAAACAAAACAAAAGAAAACACAAAAGCCCTAAAAATATGAAACTCTGACTTGTTCCTCACACTCTTTTGTGGGCATTTGGCCGGTGCTACTATTATAGGTGCTGGCAGATTTTTAAAGTTAAAATAGGCAGTTAAGTTGCCAAAATGGTTCAGTGCTACCTTCAGCACTATTCAAATAGCATCACTAATTAAAAATAACAAAAATTATATATTTGGGAAAGTTTCACAGACATTGAAAGAACGATGGTCATTTTGCTGCCACACTGAAAAACTGTGAGAAAAATTACTAAAAAAGTAATATAATAGAAAAATGTTAAAAAACATTTTCAGTCTCCCAGGAGTTTCATAAAAAGTTTCATAGCATAAAACTTTTCCTGTCGTTGGTGACTCATCAGATTTCATACTTAAATGCATAAGATGATATAGTTATTTTGTTGGATTTAATCATTTACACTGTTTTCTTTGATTTAATGCAGATATTTTGGTAATATTTCAAAGTGTAAGAAGAATTTTTTTTTTTTTAAATAAAGCTTATAAGCAAGCATTAAATAAAACTCTTACAAGATAACCAGAAGATGGCAGCATGGCAGTTATTTAGATATTTGATAGCTTCTAACTTGTATCAAGTGAGAAACAGATTCCAGATTTTTGAAATAGTATCTGATCTACAAACACAAAATCTTATCAGTATAGGAAACATAATTTAAAAAAAAAAAAAAAAAAGATTGTTAGGAAGATCTAAATGATAGCTTGACCAAAGTGGAATTACAAAGGAACAAAAATGGGTTCTTCTTCATGGCAAATAATGCAGAAGGAAGATGAAAGATGGTGCAGGGTGAATGTCAAGGCTCTTAAAGATATGCTTTCAGAACATTACAAATTAGCTTGATAGAGCTCATTAATGGGAAAGAAGAGACTCTTAAAATTCTAAACAAGATTAGGCCTGTTATTGAAATAACCAATTGATTCCATCTAGGCCATTAGGAAGGAATTAAAGTTCATTATTATAATTGCACAAGTTCAAAACAAAATCCATAAATTTATCATCTTTCAAGTCCATTTCAGTTTTAAAAAATACACCTATGATTCTATGATCTTACAAATCTTTCATAGACCAAATAGGTACACAGTTTTCAACCAGTATATTTTCTTTTTTTTTTTTAAGGTACAATCCCATTATAATTTTTACAATTAACTGAAGACTTTAGTATAACAACAGCAATAAAACTTTTACACGTCATTGGAGAATCCACATATCTATAGTAATGTGTAATATAATAAAATGATAGTTCAAGAAAACATTTTCTATCATCCCTGAAAATATATTTTTTAAATATTTTATTTATTTATTTATTTGACAGACAGAGATCACAAGTAGGCATGGAAGCAGGCAGAGAGAGAGAGAGGGGGAAGCAGGCTCCCCACTGAGCAGAGAGCCCAATGCAGGGCTTGATCCCAGGATCCTGAGATCATGACCTGAGCAGAAGGTAGAGGCTTAACTCACTGAGCCACCAAGGCACTCCCCCTGAAAATATTTTAATAAGATTTTACTACAGCACAAAATTTTTGGAAAGCTTCCCAATGCATTCTACTATGAACTGTTAAAAATAAGCTTAACACATTCATCTATTGCATTTTCCTGTTCACCTTATAAATTTATTATAGGTACTAAATCTCATTCTTCCTCCCAAAGAGCTAAGATCTGCTTAAACTGAACTAGATATTGCACTTGTTAAGAAACTTATGTATTATAATACTTGGTATGATTCTAGACAGTGACTGGGAGATATTACAAATTTTGAACAGATCTAGAAAACAAATATAGCAGGAAAATAGCAGAAAATACAATAACTGAATTAGAAGGCCAAACATTTTGAGTGAATGTCTAAATAGAAATTATAATTAACAACAAAGATAACTTAATATCCAATGTTTAAGCCATTGTAGTTTTCCTTAGTTTGGTGTTATGGATATAATAGTTAATCAAACTTACCTTTATAGGTATTAAACTAGTATTATGTTCAGAAAATGAGAATATTTGTAAGCGATGTCCTTCAGGTAATAAATTACAGAATTACCAAGGGAACACTAGAGATAAAGTCACTGAAAAATCCAGGAAGGAGGAAGAAAATTTATCCTCATTTCTCCTGCAGTGGGCAGCAAAGCCTTAGTAAGATTTTACGATTTAAAAGAAACAGGAACAATGGAGAACAGAACAAAAAACAACTGCTGAAACAGATGTCATCTTCAGTTAGGGATTATAGGAAGGAGATTTGGGGGGTAAGAAAACAAATTAAAGGTTGATAGTGATGATTATGGTAGGTATTTGAAAAAATGCTTTATATGTTTTCCTCATTCTAAAAAAATAAATTCATGGTAAAACCATGAAATCAGTCACTCCTTACATTGAGCAACCTTAGACTCAGTTAAGTTAAATCTAAGGACAGAGTCAGGATTCCAACTAGAGACCCCTGTTCTGCATTAGAATTGGAGGAAAATTGGGGATAGATCAGATAGAGATTTGGGCCTGAGAAGAACTTCTTTGGTCCTTTGGAACTGAGAAATTATCTGTGTTCTTTTAGTTATTCCACAAATATAAACAAAATATCTACTCAAGTGCTTAAACTCCATGTTTGAAGGCAAAAATAGCCCCGAAGTTCATCCAGGGAATTAATGCTGAAAGAAAGATTTCAGTGTTCACGATGGATTGTTCACCTTCAATTTAATGCTCACTTGTCTTTGTAAATTCCAATTTGAACTAAAAGGCTTCAATCCCATGAATAAGGTGAAACATTCTGGAGCACACAATTTATTATTTGAGTCTATTTGCATCTTGTGAACTTCACCTCATAGGATATCCAGAACGCTCCTTAGGTTTATTTATTTATTTTTTAACTTATTTTGTTTAACATATAGTGTATCATTAGTTTCAGATATAGAGTTCAGTTATTCATCTGCTGCATACAACAACCAGTGCTCATTGTATGTCCTGCCCTCCTTAATGATTAGCCCATCCACTCACCCTCTCTTCTCCACCAACCCTCAGTTTGTTTCCTAGAGTTAAGAGTCTCCCCATGTTTACTATATGCCAGCCGCAGGTGGATGAAATAACACTTCATTAAAATTTGACCACATTTGGCCAAATTTTAAAATTTTATAAATGTTTTAAAGTGTTATAAACTGGAGTGTTGGGTGTCTCAGTTGGTTAAGCATCTGCCTTCAGCTCCGGTCCTGGGGTCCTGGGATGGAGCCGTGCCAAGCTCCCTGCTGACCTGGGAGTCTTTTTCTCCCTCTGCCCGTCCTCCTTGCTTGTGCTCTTTCTTTCCCTCTCTCTCTCTCAAATGAATACATAAAATCTTTTAAAAAAATAAAATAAAATGTTATAAACCACATGGCACTTACCCAGTAGTTATTTGGTCTTTTATTTTTCCCTCTCCCCTTTTAACTGTTTTTCCTATTGTATAAAATTAGTATTCTATTTTGTGTCTGTGGAAGTAAAATAAAAACCTGTTACTGCTCCTTAATGTAATACCTATTTTTCACATTATTATTTTTTATGGCATGACTTTTAATAAGAGAAAATATTACCAGGTACTAGTCCTCTGTACATTGTGATATTATGAAAAGAATCAAAGGGAAAAAATTAGAAAAATTGTAATTTCATGGTTATTTGTACTTGGTGTTATGAATTTCTGCTAATTATATGATACATACATCACTCAGATTTCATGTTTGCTACTTTATTTGATCTCCTTTGGAACTTTGTTCTTTCCCAGGTCTTTGACCTGTTGTACAATTATTTCACCTTCTTTTCTCTTATTCACCTTGTTAGGTCCCAAGTCCCTTTTCCCTGATACTGTTTCAATCTCCTTTTCCTAACTACCGCCATGCCCCAGAATCTTATTTAACTTTTAACTCTGTCCTTTCTTTTTCTTTTTTTTTTTGAATTTTTAAATTTTTTTTGAATTTTTTAAGGTTTTTTTTTTTATTTTTTATAAACATATAATGTATTTTTATCCTCAGGGGTACAGGTCTGTGAATCGCCAGGTTTACACACTTCACAGCACTCACCATAGCACATACCATCCCCAATGTCCATAACCCCACCCCCCTTCTCCCAACCCCCCTCTCCCCAGCAACCCTCTGTTTTGTGACATTAAGAGTCACTTATGGTTTGTCTCCCTTCCAATCCCATCTTGTTTCACTTATTCTTCTCCTACCCCCTTAACCCCCCCACGTTGCATTTCCACTACCTAATATCAGGGAGATCATATGATAGTTGTCTTTCTCCGCTTGACTTATTTCGCTAAGCATGATACCCTCTAGTTCCATCCACATCGTCACAAATGACAAGATTTCATTTCTTTTGATGGCTGCATAGTATTCCATTGTGTATATATACCACATCTTCCTTACCCATTCATCTGTTGATGGACATCTAGGTTCTTTCCATAGTTTGGCTATTGTGGACATTGCTGCTATAAACATTCGAGTACACGTGCCCCTTTGGATCACTACCTTTGTATCTTTAGGGTAAATACCCAATAGTGTAATTGCTGGGTCGTAGGGTAGTTCTATTTTCAACATTTTGAGGAACCTCTATGCTGTTTTCCAGAGTGATTGCACCAGCTTGCATTCCCACCAACAGTGTAGGGGGGCCCCCTTTCTCTGCACCTTCGCCAGCATCTGTCATTTCCTGACTTGTTGATTTTAGCCATTCTGACTGACATGAGGTGATATCTCATTGTGGTTTTGATTTGTATTTCCCTGATGCTGAGTGATGTGGAGCACTTTTTCATGTGTCTGTTGGCCATCTGGATGTCTTTTCTTCACAAAATTTATGTGTTCAGGAGAGAAAATGAAAGGTAAATTAACAGAGTAAACTAAATATATCAATTAAATTTTAGTAAACGTTTTGACTCTTTTTTACTAAGTTGAAATAATTCTTAGATATGTGTATTTATTTATAAATGCTCATTTGCCATCATCTTTAGTTGTTTACCCATGATACAGAAAAGGCAAAATGCACTAGGTTCAAATTGAGAGCAGCCTAACATGTCAGTCATTATACAACAACAGCATAATTCCAAATTTCATAAGCAAATTTGGACTTTAACCTGGAACCTAACAAACATTTTAAGCTTGGGTAAGTGGTACTCTCTACCACCCAATCATTTACTACTGATAGTGTCATCATTATACAGCAAGTGTTTGTGCTTCTTTTTCAAATGAAATATTTTTATTGCATTTATTTTAGTAAAATATGGAGAAAATAGAAAATTTGTGATTAAAAATACAAAGTTAATAAAATTATTTTTAGATAGGAACAAGAATTACTGTTCAAATGGTACTGCTACCCCCAGCCAGGGATATTGCTGTGCTTTTGTGCCTTCAACATTCTATTGTGCCTCTCACATTCTCTTCCAGAAATTTCAAATTTTACAAATTGTCATTACATAACAACTTATTTTATCCCTGCTGCCTATATAACCTCACACCGTTATATATAAATCTAATGAGTCAAAACTCCTTAAGTTCTTTTTTAAAATTTTAAATGCAGTGTAGTTAATGTACAGTGCTATATTCATTTCAGATATACAATATAGTGATTCAACAATTCCATTTATTACTCAATGCTCATCAAGATTAGTATGCTTTTAATCCCCTTCATCTAGTTCACCCATACCCCTCCCCTATCTCCCCACTAGTAACCATCTGTTTGTTCTTTACAGTTAAGAGTCTTGCTTCTGGTTTCTCTCTCTCTTTCTCTCTCTAAACTCCTGAGATTCCTGATCTTTTATCAATGATGGTAACCATTTTTAAACCAAGAATGTAATCATTAAATGCATGGAAATGTATCAATTCATTTCAAGTAATTTTAATTTACATATTAGATTATAGTGGCTATGTAAGATATAAATTACATAAGCTTTTTCTAGATTTGTTAACTATGCAGGGAGATACTTTGTAATCATCTATCTTCTTGAGTACAAGGCACACTATAGCAATCAATAAATATTTGCTTGAATTTGATGAAATAATACACTGAAAAGATAATTTGGAGGATAGATAAATGTTGATTTTAGAAAACATAGGCTTAAGCAATTAATTTCATTCATATTATTGATAATGAAATAAGGAGGAGTAATATATGCTCAATTTATTTGAGTGAAAAAGATCTAAGGCAGTGAGTAATTGTATAATTCATTAAAATGGTTACACTGGAATAATTTAGCAGCTATAAAGAAAGTTTTAGAGTGTATTGGCTTCATCTATGTCATTCCCTACCTGAAGCTCTGTTAAAACAGCTTTAACTGTTTTTGAAATAATTTTATATCAATAAAAACATTGCAAAAAATGATGTAAAGAGTTTATGGATACTCATCATTCAGTTTCCCCTCATGTTAATAGTCATAAAAATAGTCATGGTCATTCTTATGACTATCATACATTTTTTTATATAATTGTATGATTAACATTAGTACAGTAATATTGACTATTCAGTTTTTCCAAATATATTTTCCCTGTTCCAGAATCCAGCCTGGGATCCCAAATTGCATTTAGTGGCTGTTTTCTTAGTTTCTGCTAATCAATGACTGTTGATTAAGTCTTTCCCTATCTTTCATGATCCTGAAACATTTAATGAGTACTGGTCAGTTGCTCTCAAGAATGCCTGTCATCCTGGGTTTATGTAGTCTTTTTTCACATGATTAGATCGAAGGTTTGCAATTTTTTCAACATCACAGAAGTGATGTTGTGCACTTGTCAGTCTATCATATCAGGGGGTGCAAGATAAATTTTATCTCTCAGGATATATTTGATTAAGATAATGTGTGTTGTATCTTTCCACTATAAATTTACTATTCTTCCATTTGTAACTTATAACTCTTTTTGGAGAGGATTATGTGAATATCCTACCTTAACCAATTATTTAATTATTTCATATTTTTAAAAATGAAATAATTTTATTTTAAAATTAAATAATAATCATTTAGGGGCACCTGAGTGGCTCAGTGGGTTAAAGTTTGCCTTTGGCTCAAGTCATGATCCCAGAGTCCTGGAATAGAGCCCCGCATCGGGCTTTCTGCTCAGTGGGGAGCCTACTTCCTCCTCTCTCTCTACCTGCCTTTCTGCCTACTTGTGATCTCTGTCTGTCAAATAAATAAATAAATAAAATCTTTAAAAAATATATTTTCAGGGATGATAGAAAATGTTTTCTTGAACATCATTTTGTTATATTTCTTATTACTATAGATATGTGATAGGTATTTTAAAACTAACTAACTAAATAAATATTTAATAATTTAATTATTTTAAACATCCTTTGTTGAATTTTGCCTGAAGAAATTATTATTGTGGTGTTTGCCTAATGGTATTTTTGTATTGTCTTATTATTTCTCCATTGTTATATAATAAGTTTTTCTTACTTAATTATTACTTGTTATTAGTAGTAAGGAGAGACAACAAAAGCATGCTCTTTCTTATTTTTGTTCTGACTTATTAATTTGGATTTTTTTGCATTACTTCCAAAGACCCTAACTAGATTAGAGTTCCCTATCCAAAACATGTTTTTAGCTAAATTTTGCTGACACAAATAGGTATATTCACCCAAACCCTGCCCATACCATTATATATATAATATAGATACACACATTTTATATATATATACACACACACACATACACACACACATATATAACTTTTATGTGTGTATTTATGTATATATACATATATGTGTGTATATTCATATATGCATATATACACATAAATGTGTGTATATATATGTGTATATATAATGTCAGTAATGTATGTGGGCATAAAGGATGGCACTGAGATTTTCTTCAGATTTTATAAGCTAGTACAACTCCCTTAGAGAACCAGTGCTTTGTAATTGCTTTGGATGAATTTGTATGGTTCCTGTTTAGTCACTGATCTGCTCATAAAAACTTCTTACAATAAGGGACGTCTGAGTGGCTAGTCAAATTAAGCCCCTGACTCTTGATTTTTGCTCAGGTCATGATCTCACGGTCATGAGATTGAGCCCTGAGATTGAGGTGTGGAGCCGCTTAAGACTTTCTTTCTCCCTCTCCTTATGCCCACCACCTTGCTCTCTCTCATTCTCTCTTTAAAAAAAAAAAAATCTTAAAATAAGAAATGTTATCACAGAAAGATGCCCAACATCATTAATCATAAGGGAAATTCAAATAAAAACCACCATGAGAATTATCTCCTCACACATGAGAATGACTAAAATTAAAAACACAAGGAACAAGAAACATTGGCAAGGATGCAGAGAAGAAGGAACCCTCCTGTACTGTTGATGGGAATGAAAAGTGGTGCAGTCACCATTGAAAACATTATGGAGGAATCTCAAAAACTTAAAAATAGAACCACCATATGATCCAGTAATTCCAATACCGGGATTGACTCAAAGAATACGAAAACACCACTTCAAAAAGATATATGGGCCTTATGTTTATTGCAGCAATATTTATAATAGCCAAATTATGGAAGCAATCCTAGTGCTCATAATAGATGAATGAATAAAGAAAACGTTATATAATCTATCTATATATCTATTATATAAACTTACCTAATTTTATAAAATAGATCTATGAAATTATATATAAAATGATACATAGTAGAAATTATATATATACATAATAATATTCCATTATCTATGTATATTATATATAAACATATTTTTGTGGTGTCACTTCATATATATATATATATATATGCCACAAAAAAGTAAAAAAAGCCACAAAATTAAAAACTTGCCATCTGCAGCATGATGAATCTAGAGAGTATAATGCTTAGAGAAATAAGTCAGAGAAAGACAAATGCCATTTGATTTCACTCATATGTGGAAATTAACAAACAAAAGCAACGAACAAAGAAAAAAGGAGACAAACCAAGAAATGAACTCTTAATGACAGAGAATAGACTGGTAGTTACCAGAAGGAAGGTGGATGGGCGGATGGGTGAAGTAAGTGATGGGGATTAAGATACACTTACAATGATGAGCACTGAGTAATGTATAGAATTGTTGAATCACTGTATTGTACACCTGAAACTAATGTAACACCGTATGTTAACTATACTGGAATTCTTTTTAAAAATCCCACGTAAGGTCATAAAAATAAAAGAGGTGTCATGATGACTTGAGAGTCCCCTTAGGAAAGTTCACTATACGTTCAGAAGGAAATTTGTAAAAGAGGAACAAACAGTACAATGATTTGTAATCTAGAATGTGAGATTAGATGTTAAATTTTTTTCCTTAAATATAAATTGTGAGTACTATGGTTGAAAATTTATTAACACCAAAAAAATCACACAAAGTTTGTGAGCTCACATGAAAATGATGCCCCTAAATTTTCTGACAGTTTAACATTTTTCCTACAATATATTCTTTAATTTCTAAAAATCTTTTTGATATAAGAGTGCTTCAAAGTCGGCAAGACTATTTTTAAAGTACGTTAGTTTCTTGCTCTGCACAGCTATTTTTAGAATATGACCCTTAAATTACATGCATTATGTGTCAAAGTATAAGAAATTTTACTTTTAGACATATGAACAGCAAATATGGCTTTGATTACCTTATACGGAACCTTTTGCACTCTTCAAAGCTTTCTGTGAATCTGTCTGATGACATATTAATTCAAATTACATTGTCTTATTTTGTGCCTTCTGTAGTTATTCAGCTTTATCACAAACTCACCAAGAGTCTCCGCCCCTCCCCCACACTCTGCTTAAAATCACTAATGGATTTGCAGCTAACCTCTGGCTTCCGTTGCTGTCAGTTGCCTTTGGTATCAACTGTGTATGCATTGAGCTGATAAGTACTGTGGCTCATTTTACTCTTGAGCAAACCAAGTTTAAGGAAAAAAAAAAAAAAACAGGAAGCAGGGATGGAAAAAAATACATGAATAATTACCTTAGTTTGAGATGAACATGGTGAAAAATAACTTAATTGCTTCCTAACTCTTGGCAAGATATAATGAAATGAGACTTTGTAGGTATGGAAGGTGAGAGGAGAGTCCTAGAGCAAAAGGTAGGGTATAAACCAGGGGTAGGGCATGGCTTTCCTGTGTTCTCAATTATAGTTTCCTTCGACTCTTTCAAACCCTATTTTATTCTATATTATCAGTTTGATAAAACTATAATTAAAAGGTACATCTTGGTTTAATTATGGATTCCTTCCCATATCAGTGGCTATTCCTCAATATTCCCAGTGTCATCGTTTCACATTACATTTTAATTTGTTAGTTCTCCAGGAAGAACAGTGTACTCTAGCATATAAAGCATTACTTATAATGACTCAGTAGACTAACAAAGCTTTTGTTGAAAGGAGAAGTTTAATGAAAAGATTTTGCTTTTCTAGGTCAAATTATTAGCTCAGATATTATGCAAGAGAGGAATTGACAATTTCTAATTACATTGTATAATATGCTTACTTAAGAAACCGAAATATGTATAAAATGTATACCTCCTGTAATGGGCAAGAAAATAGTATTTAATGATATGACATATGAAGAGAATCTGAAACAAACAATCCCGCTATTAGAAATAACTTTTAAGAATTGCTATTGAGGGCACCTGGGTGGCTCAGAAGCCTCTGCCTTCGGCTCGGGTCATGATCTCAGGGTCCTGGGATCGAGCCCCGTGTCGTGCTCTCTGCTCAGCGGGAAGCCTGCTTCCTTTCCTCTCTCTCTGCCTGCCTCTCTGCCTTCATGTGATTCTGTCAAAATAAATAAAATCTTTAAATTAAAAAAAAAAGAATTGCTATTGAATGGATGAATGCTTTCAGTATTGTTCCTTTTATTTTAAAATAATGATAATCATCTATGATAACCTAGGAAGAACTGAAACAAAATAGTTGAATATAAATTTAAAGGTATAATCATAAATTTCATGGTAATTTCGTTGCTTATCTTCATGTATTTAAATTACATGATGTCATATTTTGTGCTTGTCTATTCAGATATCTTGAACCAAATACTATTTAAGTCTGTCAACAGATATTTATAAATTACCAGAAGAATAGCATTAAACTAGGCAAGTTCAGAGGAAGCAGGCGCACTACCCGCAAAAGAATAAAATGACCTTTAATTCTGAGGATTTCTGAGTACTCAAAATAGCATTTAGATTTCAAATTGAGAATTATTTATTAAACAATGCCTTCTTATGATAATAGCTCAGAAGTCCTGATAGGATAGTGCAATTAAGGAAGTAAGACTCCTGCAGCAATCTTTCCTCTCCTTCTTTCATCCTACACATGAAACCTCAGAGCTATTTATGTTTACTACAATTATTCCTCAAAAACAGGATGTACTGGGCAAGTAGTTCTGAACAGAGGGATCTAGTTTTAGTTTTGCTACTAATTACCTGTCTAAGCCTGAACAAGTTCCTCAACTTCTCAAAGCCCCTCAAATTCTCTCAGCCCAGGTTCTATTCTCTCTTAAATGAAAGGTTTAAAAAATTGTTTCCATTTGCTACAATTAATAAATTTGTAACTTACCTCAGTGTTGAAAGGTCCATATTTTTCAATAATCTATGAAAGATGCAAATGTGGTCGTTCAGTCAATGGGCTATCAATCTGAGCACTCCCAGCAGTGACTTGAAGGGGTTAGGAATTTTTAGAAGATGTTATCTGCCTTTTCAATTATACCCTCAATGATGGCTTTAAGATATATATATATATATGACAGTACATTTTATGACATCCAGCATGTGTTTATTCTTTACTGTTCACACACACACACACACATACAGGCACTGTGACGGGAAAGTGCAGATTATTAGGAAACTTTCTAGAGAAAGAATCCAAGCAACTATTGTGGTCAGGAAATATTTGAGGAGAAGGATATCTGAGTCAAGATCTGACAAAGATTAGAAGTTAGCTGAGAGATAATAAGGGAAGTTGTGTTTTGGTAAAAAGGAATCATAAAATATTATTGGTCAGAGGGAATAGTCCTTTTGAAAATTCTAGAATTTCAGTAAGCTTAAAGTTCAACTTTGTAAGTTTTAACCTAATTTAGTGGAAGGAAACTAACACCTGTTGAAAATATACTGTGCCTAAAGCAGTATGTTTGGTGTTTTAGACTTGTGTTAACAGGGTATGTTGTTTGTCCCTGGATTGCCAAGGGAACCTCATGTAATGCTTCAACTATGCAACTACTTGATAATGGTCATTTCTGATCTACTTGCTTTGATCTTCTAATCTCACCATTGCCTTTTACTGATGAATCACATCTAGCCTGTACTTCTGCCTTTGGAATATCTTCTTTATCCAATCTTTTCTAACCTCTTCCTTCTATTATGCTGATGGGATTTTAGACAATGTCTCCTGTACAAACCCCTCTCACTAATTGTGTTGAACACTATTTTGTTGTTTTTTTCCCTTTTTGTCCTCCAATAGTGCTCTAATTCTCTTTGTAGATAGGTACAATTTATGAATTTCATTTATTACAAAACATTCTACAAAAAATAGTAAAACTTTTCTTTAAAGTTACTGTAAAATATTGACATGTTTCCAAAATTATATATTTATCTTTGGGAGATATATTTATTCTTTGAAAACTATGCAACTAGCTGTGTGTGTGTAAAGACAAATGTGTGTGTTTGTGTGTTGAGGCTATATTAGACAAAAGTGGTATCAGAAGTTCATGGTTTTTTTTTTTCTCCTCCCAAATAAGAATTCTAAACTTAAAATTTGAAAAAAAAATAAATTTTGGTCATCTCATTTTATAGACAATCTGAAACTCAGAGATAAGGATGTGTCTCGTTTTCCTCCATTCAGTTCCAAGGCTCTTAATATAATATAGGATAGCCATGAGTGCATGTCTGTTTCACAATGTGAGCTTGTATATGGCAAGGTGTGTATTTATAAAACTACTTGGTGGTGCCCGGACTATACTCACATGGATGCTCAATTTAAAAAGTATTTTTAGAGGATGACGGGAAAATTGATTCTCTGAATTTCTGCCTTTCAACCCAGAGGATAGGGAAAGTATGTACTGACTATTTGGAAAATGTGTGCGTAAAATTAGCTGGCTATTATCTAGTTAAGAAATAAACTCAGCTGTCTGGTGTGCTATGAAGTGGAAGTGACTGGTTGTTGGAAAGAGGATATAAATGGTGCTTTATGAAGCTATATTGATTTTTTTTTGTTTTCAAATTAAGGTTTTGAAAAGAAGTAATTTTAAAGATAAGGAAAAGTTTAGTGAAAGTCACCATCTTTAACATGTTATGGCTGATTAGGTTATTTAACTAGCATCTTTGGTTTTCTGTTGTGAGATAACAAGGAGTAGACTATATTTTGGATTTTTTTTTTTGCATGTACATATTTTCTATCCATTCATTCAATAAATCTTTACTAAGTGACCATTATGTGTCAGGCATCATGGTAAGTGGGAAGAAAAGGGAAGAAAAGTCCCTTCTCTTTGGGAACTGGCCAGTGTTTTGAAACAAATATGCCTTGAAAGCAATAATTATAGTCCAGGGATATAAGACATATGCAAGACATATGAGGTTTTAGGGGCATATAACTACGCCCAAGAGAAGAAAGGAAAGGCGGATGGGATAAACTGCGCTCTGAAGGACTCACCCTGAGCTAAGTTCTCATTTAGGAGGAGAAATACAAAAAGAGTATTCAAAGAACAAGGAACAGAACATGACAAACATAGACATGAAAGTGCACATGGTATACTCAGGGAGGAGCAAGTGGTTTTTTGTTGTTATGTTGTTTGTTTGTTTGATTTCTAGGAGTGGAAGTGTGATATAGGTTAATGGTGGGAGAGGAGACTGCTAAGCAAGACAGGAACTATTTACTTCCTGAAATACCAAAACAAGAAGTTTACTTATTGTCTGGAGTGATGGGGAATCTCTTTTAGGGCGTTAGTGGCAAAAGGACCCAACAGAATTTTCTCTTGAATAATAATTCACAATTGAATGGAAGATGACTTGGATGAAGATAAAATCTTTTAAACAGGGAGATTAATAAATTGTAGCTTCTGGATGCTACATAAAATTTCCACTTACCGTTCTTCTTCTAGAAGAAAGTTTAGGTATAGAACTATAAATACTCAAAAATGAGTGAATCCGAGATTACAATTCTAATTATTGCATTCTACAATGAAGAAAGTGAGGTTAGATGGGTTAAATGACTTGCCCAAAGCCAGAGAGTTTCTGACAAAACTGGAATTTAGAACCCTGATCTCCTCTTTCTTAAAAAGCATGGATTAAAATTCACAAGGAACCAGCCCTTTAGCTCCACAGAAATATTTTAGCTGAAGTATTAATGATGATGTGTCTCTGTTAGCAGTACCATAAAACAAGTGACCTTCATGGACAAAACTCTGTGGTTAAAATTAAAAAGACAAAGGAAAATGAGATCTGATTATTAATGTAATTAGTTGATGATCCAGTGGGGTGACAGATCCATAAATGCCAGCCATAGACTGATGATAATGGAGCATTCAAATCTCCAAACTGGTGCTCAAGTCCTGCTCTCAGAAATAATGAGGGACCTGCTTCCTCTCTTCTGTCTCCTTGCAAGGTGCTAATGCTATGTTCCGAATAATGATGTGCCAAGCCAGCGTAATGACAGTGCTGCTCTTGCTGCACATTAATTCCACTATTTGTTTTCTGTTGCTACAAAAAGTCTGAGGTTTTGAAAATTGGGCGTTTACGAAGTGCTATCATGAATAGGACAGGGAAAGAATATTATGATTAACCCTTCTTGAGGATTGTCAGATTCACATGTTCCTACAACTCAAAAGTATGTTAAGGGTATAACACCCTAGGATCTTTTTATTTATTTATTTTAAAATAATTCCCCTCAAGGGGCGCCTGGGTGGCTCAGTGGGTTAAGCCGCTGCCTTGGGCTCAGGTCATGATCTCGGGGTCCCGGGATCAAGTCCCGCATCGGGCTCTCTGCTCAACAGGGAGCCTGCTTCCTCCTCTCTCTCTCTCTGCCTCTCTGCCTCTCTGCCTACTTGTGATCTCTGTCTGTCAAATAAATAAATAAAACCTTAAAAAAAAAATTCCCCTCAAGACCTCTATCAGAGTGCCTAAATCACATTTAAAAGTATAATTTGGCACCTTACTTGTTACTGGCTGCTTCCAACCAAATATTTCAGTGCCCAAACAGAATTAGTTATGCATGTAAAGAACAGAACACCTTACAGGTCCATATGCTCATTCAGGTGGGTAGCCTTAGTTGGCTGTTAAACTTGAGAGTATCCACAGAGATTGCTCAGTCATCAACCACAGTAAGGATGTGATTTGCCCAAGAATACAGGTTGATAAATGATGGAACTATTGCCTGAATTCTACAACCCTCACCCAAGATATCCCATATCCACGGTGTCAAAAGGAACTTGCCCTATGGCTAATTTACTATTGTTTAAGAACTGAAATAATTCTTGGGGCGCCTGGATGGCTCAGAGGGTTGGTTAAAGCCTTTGGGCTCAGGTCATGATCCCAAGGTCCTGGGATCGAGCCCCACTTCGGGCTCTCTGCTCAGCTGGGAGCCTGCTTCCCTTCCTCTCTCTCTGCCTGCCTCTCTGCCTACTTGTGATCTCTGTCTGTCAAGTAAATAAATAAAATCTTATAAAAAGAACTGAAATAATTCTTAAAGGGGTCTAATTTCCTGAAAGGAATGCAAGTATCAATATTGTACCAGTTCCAAAGAGTCTAAATTTCAGAAATAAAATTTTATAAAGAAGTTCTCTGCGAAGGTGGAATGAAAGTCAACCTTCAAGTGTTTCAGTGATTATTTGAGGACTTAGCAGTACATGGTGATTTAAGGTACCTAGCTTAGGGAATGTCCCTAAGGGGTCCAACCCATTTCACCTGTCTGCAGAATTAGTAGGATAAGAGATTAACACGGTGTGTCTCTGGAATAAAACATTGATTTTGTTTGTTAGGGAGATATATGGCAATTGTAGAAAAAAATAGAAAATATAGGAAAATATAGAGAAGAAAATCACCACTTAGAGATAACCACCAATAATATTTTCACATATATTTCCCATGTTTTTCTATGTACATACTACACCAAAAAGATGCCATATGTGTCTGCTCATGGTTCATAGAAATCACTAAGTGATGGAATGTTCCAGGCACCCCGGTGACAATGTTGCCTCAACAAGGTGAATTGGTAGGGCGCCTGGGTGGCTCAGTGGGTTAAAGCCCCTGCCTTCAGCTCAGGTCATGATCTTAAGGTCCTGGTATCGAGCCCCTAATCGGGCTCTCTGCTCAGCGGGGAGCCTGCTTCCTTCTCTCCCTCTCTGACTGCCTCTCTGCCTACTTGTGATCTCTGTCTGTCAATTAATTAAAAATGTCTTTAAAAAAATAAGGTGAATTGTCACCTATAACCATGGGGCATTTACAATGTTTCTTCATTTCTTAAAATATGAACTTGCTAAACTCTTTGGTAATAATTGTACAACAAGGTTCAGATGGTTTCAATAAAATGACATAGATACATTGTAACAAGTGGACATAACAAAGTATAGAACTTTTTTTTTTTTTAATTTATTTATTTGACAGAGAGAGATCACAAGTAGGCAGAGAGACAGGCAGAGAGAGAGAGGGAAGCAGGCTCCCTGCTAAAGCAGAGAGCCTGATGCGGTGCTCGATCCCAGGACCCTGGGATCATGACCTGAGCTGAAGGCAGAGGATGAACCCACCCAGCCACCCAGGTGTCCCCAAAGTATAGAACTTTAAAAAAAAATATTTATGTCATGTCATGAGATACTTTGTGATACCTCTGTTAAGGAACAAAAAGAGACTACCTCTTGATCCTCCAAATGAGAAAGGAAAGTTTGAATTGAATTTAATCAGTTCTAATTATTTTGGATAAAATAGAGGAGGCAGGTCACTTGAATACTGAAGTAGTTACCAGCTTGTACTAACAGATTATAACTGTGGAAACCTCTTTCTCCCTGATCTTCCTGAGATGATGAAGGACTCCACTAAGATACTGTCATGAGTCATGTCTGCTTCTTAGAATTCAGAGTGCTTTATTAATTTATAAAGTCTACTCTCCATGTGTAGGGTGGGAGATAGAAAGGAGGTTGGTAGTAAAGAGTAAAGAGAAATTCCTGAGTAAAGAGTAAAGAGAATTCCTGTTTGTGGGGAGTTTTACACGATAGTAAAGAGAATTCCTGTTTGTGGGGAGTTTTACACGATAGAATCCTATTGTATCCTCATCTGGTCACTTAAAACTATAAAATTCATTTTATATTCTCATGCCACTGAAAACATGGTTGCAAATAAAAGCACAAAAGTTCCTTATCTAGGGGAGAAACTCAGTTGTTCTAATCTGTTAGAAGATATATAACATGCTTCCTTTTTCAAAGGAGAAGAGTTAATATAAATAGTGGTAAAGTGGATTATCAATTCATAAATGTTTGCCAGGATCTGTTGATATGTCCTTTTGAGAGATTCCTGGGAGAGAAATAACTGGGTGAAAATGAGCAACTATTTTTAAGTCTTTGATACCTGCTGGCAAATTGCTTTCCGAATTCATGCTACCACTAACAATGAATGAAGATGACAATTTCATCATACCTGCTCAATACTAACAAAACAAATAACACAAAAATCTTGCTTTATTAAAAAAATATTATTTGCTTTTTGCAGAGAAATACCCTCAAATACAGATATAGGTCATGCTGTTCTCAGCAATTAGAGTCATTGTGATAGACTGTTCCTTAGGTCAGAAATGGATCACTTTGAGAATACATTTAAAGAGCAAGAAGTTGTGTCCATGGATAGACATGCCCTTATATCCTAGGAACATCCTTGCAAATTTTTTATGCAAGAAGCCTATGAAAGAGAAAGATAATTATTACATGGGAAATGGGGCATCACTGAGGATAAAATTTGCCTCTTGTCACATGTTGAAGTAGAGGCATACTCTAACTCTAGAAAGTAAAATTCTATTAATTTTTTAAGGGTTATCATAACAGAAAACAACAGGCTGGGATTACACAACAGATTTTTTTTTCTTATGATTTTGGAGGCCAGATGTCCAAAATCAAGGTGTTACTTGTAGGTGAGGTGTTACTTTATGTGAGGGCTATTCCCCTCAGCTTGTAGATGGCCATTTTTCTCTGAGTCTGCTCATAATCTTTCCTCTGAGGTTCTCTGTGCCCTATTCTTATATTCTCTGTGCCCTATTCTTATATTCTCTATTCTTATAAGGACACCCTTTACAATGGATTAGGGCTCATCCTAATGGATTCATTTTAATCTAATTACCTTTTTAAAGACATTCTCTCCAAATATCATCACTTTCAGACTTAATGAAAGCTGGCTTACCTGCCTTCCTTCCTTCCTTCCTTCTTTTAAATTTATTTACTTATTTGAAAGAGAGAGAGAGTGCGAGCAGAGTGTGGGGAGCACTGCAGGGAGAGAATTTCAAACAAACTCCCTGCTGAGCACGAAGCCAGGTGCAGGGCTCGAACATGACCCATGATCATGACCTGAGTGGAAACCAAGAGTCAGATGCTTAATAGACTAAGCCAATATAATATAGGATAGCCATGAGTGCATGCCTGGACTAAGCCATCCAGGCACCCCCAGGTGCCATAAGAATTTTGAGGGCACACAATTCAGCCCATAATATAAATATATTAAAATTTCTGGTTTGCCCTTATAAAATATTCACAATGCACTATTCTTGATGGTAATCCCCTTATTCACTAATTATTATTATCTTTTTAAAAAATATATATATATATATTTTTTAGATTCTATTTATTTATTTAACAGAGAGAGATCACAAGCAGACAGAGAGGCAGGCAAAGAGACAGAGGGGGAAGAAGGCTTCCTGCTGAGAGGAGAGCCTGATACAGGGCTCTATCTTAGACCCTGGGATCATGACCTGAGCCAAAGGCAGAGGCTTTAACCCACTGAGCCACCCAGGTGCCCCTAATTATTATGACAGCATTTCCGTCTTTTATGACAAAAAAATATGTTACACACTGCGATCATTCTGATTTTGAATTATGTCCACAAGCACACCAGGTCAGCTACTCAAGTAGATACAAAAAAAGTAGATTTAGTAATAACTCTATTTGGTCTCATAAGTTCAGTTTGCATACTATATAGAGCATCTTTCATTGAAATAAAGCATATCTACTGGACTCGTTCTTGAAATTGGATCATACATCAGTAAGGACATAAAATTTCAAGATAGGTTTAGAAGGTAAGTCATTTTAATGACTTATATATCTGGAAATTATATAAACTATATGAACAAATTGATTGGCTACTAATAAATGCTTAATAAAAGGAAAATAACAGAAACTCAACCAATTCTAAAGCATTCATATTGGGCATAAGGAGCATTAGTCATTGTGCTCATGATTTATTTTGGAGTAAAATAGTGATTCTCTTTTAGTGAAGTGGTTGTTGACTTACATGTTTTGCAAGAACAACTCTTACTGTCCTTAAAACATAAGAAGAATGTGTAGGTCTGTGGTCTTGCATTACTATGTACATATGGACCTTTTTTTTTTTTTTTTTTTGGTTTTGACATCTTAAAAATTGTATTTATTTTCATTATGATAAGTGTACTTTTTAATCGTCATTAACTATTTCACCCACCCCCCTTCACCTCTGGTAACTGTCAGTTTGTTCTCTATAGTTGATTCTATTTCTTCATTTATCTCTCTCTTTTCCCTTTGCTCATTTGTTTATTAAATTCCATATATGAGTCAGATCATATGGTATTTGTCTTTTCTGATTGACTTATTTTACTTGGCATTATACTTTCCATTTTATGTTGTTGCAAATGGCAAGATTTCATTTTTATGGCTGAATAATATTCCATTTCACACACACACACACACACACACACACACACACACACACACTTCTTTATCCATTCATCTATTGATGGACACTTGGGCTGCTTTCATAGTTTGGCTATTGTAAATGATGCTGCAGTAAACATAGGGTTCCAGACTGTGTTCCAGAGTGGCTTCACTAGTTAGCATTCCCACCAACAGTGCAAGAGGGTTCCATTTCTCCACATTCTCTCCAACACCTGCTATTTCTTGTGTTGCTAATTTTAGCCATTCTTACACGTGTGAGGTGATAGCTCATTGTAGCATTGATTTGCATTTCCTTGATGATGGCTGATGTTGAACATCTTTTCATGTGTCTGTTGGTCATCTGGTTGTCTTCTTCAGAGAAATGTCTGTTCATGTCTTCTACCTATTTTAATAAGATTATTTGTTTTCAGGGTGTTGAGTTGTATCAGGTTGGTTTTTTTTAATGTATTTTGAATACTAAACCCTTATCAGATATGTCATTTGCAAATATCTTCTCCCCTTTAGAAGGTTGCTTTTAAGTTTGATGTATTGTTTCCTTTGCTGTGCAGAAACTTCTTATTTTGATGTAGTCCCAATAGTTTATTTTTCCTTTCACTTTCCTTGCCTTAGGAGACATAACTAGAAAAATGTTGCTTTGGCTTATGTCAGAGAAATTATTGCCTGTGCTCTCTTCAAGGATGTTCACAGCTTCAGGTCTCACATTTAGGTCTTTAATCCATTTTGAATTTATTTTTGTGTATGGTGTAAGAAAGTGGTCCACTTTCATTCTTTTGTATGTAGCTCTCTCGTTTCCCTAACACCGTTGGTTGAAAAGACTGTTTTTCTCCTATTGTATATTCATTCTGCTTTTGATTAGATCAACTGACCATTTAATTAAGTGTTTATTTCTGGGTTTTCTATTCTATTCTACTAATCCATGTATCTGTTTTTATGTCAATACCATACTGCTTTCATTACTAATGTTTTGTAATATAACTTGAAGTCTGGAATTGTGATACTTCCAGTTTTGTTTTTCTTTTTCAAAATTGTTTTGGTTATTCAATCCTTGAAAGAAATCAACAAAGTGAGACATGACCTGTTTTTTAGATTGGGAGTCCCACTAAATTAATATCAAAGAAACATTATACTTTGCAGGTTAAATACTCTGAGCAACATGATAGTAATGAAGTATCCTCAAATGAGCAAAATCAGAATAGTGTAAAATTATACATTAGTTTATATTAAATAGTAGTAATTATTATGTTTCGAACATTAGTTTTTATTCAAGTTGCCATGTATATTATATCTTTATGTTAATAATCAATAGAAATGTACCTTAGTTTTGCTTAAAGTAGTTGTTCTTTTGGGGTAAAGTAAAAATAAAATAAAAATATTAAATCACCTTATTTTCCTTTAGAATGATTTTGGGTAACTATTGAGTTGTGAATTCAAATTTCTAATAATAATAAGGTAAATAATCGCTCTCTTAAACTAAATTATTTCAAATGGCATAATGTCTGAATGTTTGAAATTAGTGTTTTTGTATAAAAGTAAAATCAAATAATAACATTTGAGAAGAGGAGTGGAAATACCGTGACATACAGGGCTCAGACTGGTATAGTAAAAAACTTGATGACAAGTATCTAATCAATCTGGGTTTCATACATGGCTACATTAAGTGCTAGGTCAGCAGTGTTTAAATAGATTACTTGCAACTAAAATATTCTCTGTCAAGAACCTTGGCCAAAGTTAGCTCTCTTTTTCCTGGAAGATTCACTCTATGTAAATGATGTGATGTCATGATTTGGGAGGGTTTGTGATGCGCTGAGGTAGGGGGAGGCTTGACCTCCTCTGCTAAGACAGTATTTCTCAACTTCAGCACCTGACTGATCTTTTGGGCTGCGTGAATCTTTTTTGTGGGGGGCAGCTCTGTGAACTACTGAATGTTTAACAGCATCCGTGGCCTCTATCACTACTAGATGCTAGTAGCGTCTGGTAGTGTCCCACCCCCAGCTGTGACCCCCAAAATGTCTCCAGAAATTGTTATATAGGAATGGGAGGAGGAAATCAGCCTTGGTTGAAAAAAACCTGAGTTAAAAAAATAAAATGATGTAAATAGGTCACTACCTCTTCTTCAGGTCCACCACCAGATCTATAAAGATAACTTCTCATCAAAACATACTTCACCAAATATATTGCCTACCTTTCAGGTTTGGCATTTACCACTTTGCTTATTAAGGCTATAGTTCTTTTCTTCCCCCTTTCCTATTATGTTCATTTTCTCTTATCAAGTCTTTTCTCTCCCCTCTCTAAATTTACCCTATACTCAGTTAAACCAAACTTCAAAAATTATGTTCCTACACTTTCCTTCTGCAATTGATTCCTATTTATAGGAGAGCAGGTCCTGATCTGAAAAATCATAGCAAACAAACTTAATCCTATCTTTTAAAGCCCTGACTATCCCTAATGGCCAGGGAAATAGAGATTTTAGTAGCTGAAGATTGTCTGCTCTGTGAGTCCAACTCCGACTTTGTTCCTACCATGTCTTCCTGTGATAAATTTCTTATAGCCTGGCAGTAACAATGGGTCTCCAGTTTTGTACTTTCTCTTTGCCACATACGTCTGCTCCCATGGATATTAGATAATTGGATTTTTGCTTGACCTGTGGAAAACTTTAAGTACCTCCCTGTCATTTAAGAAGATTTTCTGTTCCTCTAGTCATGCCAGACCACAAGTAAAACACAGAACATAGAATTACAGCTATTTACTAACCACTTAAAATCCCTTATTGAAAAAAAATGCCACTTTTACTTTGGTTTCTTTTATGACTCCTTCATGAATAAAATTTGCATTCCATAGTTATGTTTCTCAATGGTTTCTTATAATTATATTTGGGCAAATATAATTATACTAAAATGTAAGAAATACAAATGGAGATTTTCACACTTGAGAGATGATTAGTAGACTAGAAATACCAACTGACATAATTTTTAAATATCCAAATTACTTCATATTTTTGAAGATTTTTGAAGAATTTTTACTTTCAAATATTTTGTAGTTTTCAATAGTGAACATTTATTGGCTATTTATTATGTCCTAGGAAAAGTTTCTAAGCAATTTATTTGTATTAACCCATTTAGTCTTTATAACAACTTCACTGTAAGTAAAAAACAAAAACAAAAACAAAAACAAAAACTGAGGGTCAGAGAGGGTTATGTAAATTGTCTAAAGTCCAGTGTGGCTAGTAATCCAGGGGACAAGTTTCAAATCCAAGAAAAGTGAGGTTCTAGGTTTGGCCATACAATAAAGAAGATGGCCTAAAATTGTGGGGGGCGGGGGTCACATGCAGACATCATGCATATGTATGCTTGAATTTATGCACATGTCTAGTGTGCTTGAAGAATGGCTGAGGGTATATTTTGGCTTACCCAAAGGAATGGTTCCCTTACATTATCCAGGGACTCTTGAGGCATTTCCACATAACAATGAGAATCCTTTAACTGATAGTGGATTTGGTTTACTTGGTTATCCACTCAGGTGCCTTCTAGAGCTAAAGTTGTTTGGGTCTATGAACTTTAAACATGAAAGAAAAACATACTTTTATGTTTACTTTATGGATGCTATTTTTTTTAATTTTTAAGATTTATTCATGTAGAACTTTAATTCCAATATACTGGTAGAAATCAAAAATAAAATTAATTTCTTCTGATTTTTCCTCCCATATCTGGAAATTTTAAGTAAATAGAATGCAAAAAATATGAAAAAAACCAGTGGTTCTTTGATTTTACATTTAATTGAAGTTCTTATAATTAACATTATCACAGTTGCAATGGGAGTTCTAAGATTAAAATCTGTGCTTTTATGTCAGTTTCGTGTCCATGTATTTGGAAATGTGACACTGTGTCTAATACAATAAAAAATAGAAGGAAATGATAGAAATATTGGTTTTAATGCAGCAATGCATGATTCAGTTTCCTCCTCTGATTTTAAAGTACACAAGTTCATTTGAACATATTTAAATCTATTATCTGGGGGCGCCTGGGTGGCTCAGTGGATTAATCCTCTGCCTTCAGCTCGAATAGAGCCCCGCATTGGGCTTTCTGCTTGGCGGGGAGTCTGTTTCCCTTCCTCTCTCTCTGCCTGCTTCTCTGCCTACTTGTGATCTCTGTCTGAAATAAATAAAAATCTAAAAAAAAAAATTAAATCTATTATCTGCACATACATTCTAGCTTAACTGCCTGAAAATTTGAAATATTACTACAGTGAAATGATTCTCTTAACTTTAACTGTTGTTCTGTTGCCATTTTTTGATGAACAAATATTATAGGACTTTTGTTATCATAAAACCTGCTTAACCTGCTTCCTCCTTCTTATTTGGAACATAATAATTTGCTTAGCATTTTTGAAAAATGTTTTCTGAATTTTTCCCTGAAATTGACTTTTATGTATCAGGAACTTAATCTGCCTTTATGTTTCTTTCTAGGAAAGAAAAATGTTTATTTTAAGATACAAAAAAATAAAGTTCCTTTAGAGAACTTTATTGAGAAGTATATCAGAATATTTACACTTTTTCCTGTTCTTCTTAATAGACTAAAGCAAAATAAAAAAGACAAAAACAGAATATTTTTGAAGTTACTGGACAGATAATAGTATTAAGCGATGGTTGAGGTTTAAACCATTTTTTAAAAATTTTATGTGTTGGTATTTTTCAATCTGTTTCTTATACTAAGTATATTAATGAGAATATATATATATTTTTTACAATAGGTTCCTGTCCTGAGACCACAGCAGGATGTGCCTTGGACAAAGGTATGCACATTTAAAATATATTTCCATTGTTTTCCATTAGTAAAGTATATAAATATAAATTTTATAGTAATAAAAATATTATAAAAATTATTAGTATAATATGCTTATATATATGGAAGTATAGTACATGTTCATGTTTATGATACACTCTTCCATCTGATAGAACATGATACTAGTGAGAAAACATTAGAATCAAAATTCTGATAATTAAATACTTATCATTTCCTTATCACAGAGACCCCTAATTCATACAGCATATATTCAAAGAATAGTTATCACTAATGCCCTTGACAGTAAAACAATGGAACTGTTTGAGGGAAGTTGTTTAACACAGTTTTTAGTGACTCTGATGATTAAATTATTGAAGGTAGGATATAAGCAAGTTAACTATTAGTTAAGAACTATCTAAGAATATCTAAGTTTTGGGGGACCAGAGAATGAAATTATTTTAAAATTCCAAGTTGATTGCGGAAGAAGATGCAAACAGCAAAATAAATAGAGCTTGGTAAAAAGTAAATAAATGCACTGCGGGAAACATAATGGTGAGTGCAAAGCCAGTACAGGATGCTTTTGATTCCAAAATGGAATGTTATTTTACAAGTGTGGACAAAGAACATTTTAAATATCATGAATCATAATAACCTTGAATCCTGAGAAGGATCTGAAAAGAAAAGGTATACATTGAATTAAAAGTACGTAGTGGGAACTCCAGGAGTAAAGACAAAAGGAATTAAGATTCTCAGGGACTGTAAGGGAGAAAGATGAAGGAAGGAACTGGAAACTGATCCCACATACAGAAGCTATGAAAACCAGTCCTCTACAGAGGAAGTAGCAAGAAAAAATCGCATAAAGTAGCACATAAGGAATGTAAGTTCTGGGCTAAGGTATTAAAAGAAGGATTGTCATTTCTTTGGAGGTACTTAAATAATGAATGGTTCACAAATGTTTGCTTATAGTTTCTCTAAAACTTCTTAGATCATTTACTCTATTTTGAGTCTTTCCACCACACAATGAATTGGGTGAGGCAGTTCTTTGATTTTTTTGTGTGATAAAGTAATTTCATATTTCAAGAAAAGTTGAAAGTTGGTTTGTGCTTAGAAAAAATGTGGATATGTAAATATATGATATCATTAATAATTGATAACCTATTTTATGCAAACATAATACTTGGGGAAATACACATATACTCATCTTTGTATTTTAAATTTGGCTCTAAACATACTGTATGTGTTCTGCCATGTTACGTCTCTATGAAAAAATAAACTTCTATAAGCAAAACATATACATATATGAATAATTGAGATTTAAAAACTGAAACATACTTCTAGTTTTTTTTTTTAGTATGACTCGAGTCTATTTTTCATATACATACATATACATATATATACATATATATGTGTATACATATGTATATACACACTTTATTTTTAAATCTTAGTTACTTTCAGGCTCTATTCAGAGACTAGTGTGACTTTTGAATATCTATGTAAAATATGCCAGCCAATGTGCTCTGCCAGACAGAGAATGAATGGCTTCAGACACAAATCTCTGTTGTGTCAAGGCTTTGGCGTGACATTTGACAGGGAACTAAATCAAACATAGCACAATGCAAATAATCATGGTTTCCCATAGATATGCAGCCCCAACTTCAAGCCTGCTGTTAGTCATTACTACTCTTTCCCTTGGTATTTTAGGGAACATTTCCGGTAATAAACTGAAAACTATGGTATTTCCTGGTGCTTTCACAATGCAAAGAAATAGGAAGATCATGACTTTGAAATTGGACCTTCCTATCTTTGAAGTGTGTCTCTGTCACTGACTAGTTGTGAAATCTTGGGTAGGCTGTTTCTGATAAAAAATGAATTTACTAATGCTTGTCACAGGGGTTGCAAGGATATTAAAATGATAAAATTGTGCTAAAGCACCTCTTCTACCTATTACATAATTAAATGCTATTTTACTTCTTCTGATGGGGTTTTGTGTTAGACTTTTTAATGATCATCTCGATCATTTTGTGAATGCAAGAGGATGACTCTAATATACATTTTTAAGTTTCAGGGTGTTTAAGCATGTGCAATAATATTTGTCTCCGTCTTTGGGTAGACATTCTTTCTGGTGAAGGAAGAGTCATTGCAAATTTCTTGATCTTCTTTTACATTTGCTCCCTTTTTTAAAGAGTTGCATGTGATACAAAGGGCCTTTATGTTGCATAAGAGTGTCTGAATCTCCTTCATTTAATTTTAGGCTTTGTTAGTGTGCTCAAGGATAGAAAAACACACTGTAAATGTAGATAGCTTAGCAAAACTGTATCTCCAGAGCATACCCACACTATCTTAGTTTAGTTCAGTAGCTCAGTTCAACTTCCTTCTAGGAAGTTTGTATGTATTATATGCACTGTGCTAGGTGCTAAATATGTGAAGAAGAAAGAGATGTGTTCTCTGCCTGATAAGGACTTTACAATCCTGGAAGAGAGAAGACACATAAACACATCACTTAATCAATCAATCAATCGATTAATTTTTCAAAGGATTTTTATTTATTTGAGAGAGAGCATGTGAGCTGAAGAGAGGGGCAGATGGACAGGAAGAGGCAGACTTCCCACTGAGCAGGAAGACCAATGACACAGGGCTCCACCCCAGGACCCTGAGATCATGACCTGAACTGAAAGAAGATGCTTAACATACTGTGCCCTCAGTTGCCCCCCCATGTCATTGAAAGGGGAACACTCTTACACTGTTGGTGGGAATGCAAACTGGTACAACCACTCTGGAAAACAGTTGGGAAGTTCCTAAAGATGTTAAAAATAGAGCTAGGCTATGACCCAGCAACCGCATTACTAAGTATTTACCCTAACGATAGAGATGTAGCAAAAAGAAGGGGTACATGCCCCATAATGTTCATAAGAGCAATGTCCACAATAGCCAAACTGTGAAAGGAGCTGAGATGTCTTTCAACAGATGAATGGATAAAGAAGATGTGATTCATTTATATAGTAGAATACTACTCAGCCATCAGAAAGGATGATTATCTATCATTTACATTGACATAGATGGAACTGAAGGGTATTATGCTAAGTGAAATAAATAAATGGAAAGAAAGGCAATTATCACTTGATTTCACTCATATGTGGAATATAAGAAACAGCATAGAGGATCAAAGGGGAAGGGAAGAGAAACTGAATGGGAAGAAATCAGAGAGGGAGACAAACCATGAGAGACACTTGACTCGAGGAAACAAACTGAGGGTTGTGGAAAGGAAGGTGGGTGGGTGGGGGTAACTGGGTGATGAGATGCGCACTGTGTGTTATGTACGACTAATGAATCATTGAACACTACATCAAAAACTAATGATGTACTATATGTTGGCAAGTTGAACATCATTAAAAAAAATGATGTAACAGTACAAAAGAGAGATGCCAATGGAGTGCCATTAGAAAAGTCATTTCAGGGACGCCTGGGTGGCTCAGTTGGTTAAGCAGCTGCCTTCGGCTCAGGTCATGATCCCAACGTCCTGGGATCGAGTCCCACATCGGGCTCCTTGCTCGGCAGGGAGCCTGCTTCTCCCTCTGCCTCTGCCTGCCATTCTGTCTGCCTGTGCTCGCTCGCTCTCCCTCTCTCTCTCTGACAAATAATAAAAAAAATCTAAAAAAAAAAAAAAAAAAAGAAAAGAAAAGTCATTTCAATTAATCTAGCTACCTGGAGGAGTGGACACTTCAACTATCTTGAAAGATGCTGAGGAACTGCTCAGGTATCAGTCAAATACAGCAGTGGGAGTACGGAAGTGGTCAAGAATAGGACTGTAACAGTGATGACAGTAATAAAAGTTTAGACTTGAAACTGGGAAGCGAAATTCTCCCACTTAGTTCTTCAAAGTATATATTTAAGATATATTTAGGAGGATTTTTTTTAATGAAACTAAGATTTATCATAGTGATATTTATAACATGGCATTAGGAAGCAAATTAACTATTAAATGATAGGGAAACTGAAATAAATTATAAACTTTAGGAGTTTCTGAAATTTATAATTTTGAAGACTATTTAAGGAGGATGTATTCTTAAAAAGTAAGACAAATTGTAAAATAGTGCTATAAGTACCATACCTCTTTTATACATATTCTGTTGTAAATATTTATTTAAAAAGACAGACTATTCAAATTATTGTATATACAATGTCCTTTTGTTAGGGTAAAGGTTTCAAGAACACATAGATGACTATGAGGAAAGCATTCAGCATTCATTAATAGTGATTATCTCTATGAAGTATACTTAGCTATATGTGTGATTTTTGCTTCCTTTTGAAACTTTGAAATATGTCTTACATTTTATATGACAAACACACTCTAATGTGGCTCCCATGAGTCCTGCCTCCTGAAGTTCAGACCTTGAGTGTGGACAGAACCTTTGACTTGCTTCCAACCAATAGCATGTGATGAAGATGATAGCATTTCAGTTCTTTGATTCTGTTACACTGATAGGTGCTTACAATTCAGATAGGTGCATAATGATATCTCACTGTAGTTTTCATTTTAATTTTTCTAATGACTAATGATTTTGAATATATTTTTATGTGCTTATGTGGCATCCGTGTATCTTCACTGATGAAACGTCTCTTCATGTAGTTTATCTATTTTATAACTGGATAGTTTTTAAACTGTTAATTTTGAGAGCTCTTATGAGTAATGTATTGAATGTATATACATATTGGATGATGGAGAAGTTGAAGAGATATTGGCTGGAAATCTAGACAGGTAAGCAGTCAGGTTTTCATATTAGTCTGAAGCCCTGAGGGAAAGTAATGAAGATTATAAGGCTGTGATAATCAATATGGTGTAGGAGCACATCTTGAGGAGGACAATAACTTCAAGCCCTTGTTTCCCTGAAGCACAGAATGGTCCCTTACCCTCAAAAATTTTATTGTATGTTAATAAATAAAATGTTTCTCCATTACCTGGATTTGAAATTTTATGTGTGTTCTCATTTATCATAGACCTTTTATACTACCAGTATTTGAGTATTTTCAATAAGATATAAAATTTTCCAGTGGGAAACTAAATTAAAGTTTTGGTGTGTGGCAAAGACACAGGAAGAGAAGAAATGTTTGATTTGGTCAAACAGATCTGGAACTCAGATTATCTACAGAAATAGGGTAGATATTTTGTAGAGTTCCTTCTCTAGATTGGTAAGAAAGTTTAGTTCAGAAGGCAAATCCATTATCTGAGATGTGTGGTGATACATCCATGGCAGTCTGGCAGAGCAGGGAAGGTTGGGAGTTTATCATGAGGAAATGTGCAATACCAGCTGAGAGAAGAAAAAAAAAAGGAAGCAATATCTGAAAGTCTAGAAAGACTAGTGAATGTTGGTTAATTGAGGGCATCCATTGGCAAAGTAACCATTCATCATTCGAGAGAGACAGTAACTATTTGAAGACATCTGTTTCATTTGCTTGTATTTATAATAGACAGGGTTTATACTCAAAATTGAAAATTAATATATACTGGTGTAAACTGAAATAAGTCCACTCAGTTGAACAGGGACCAAGACGTCCCCAACTGTATGAGCATTAAGCCTTTAGTTGCTGGATTGTGGGGGCTTCTGGAGGAGAGCCCAAGCCTGCAAAGTGAGAAAGCGGGAGCTTGAGTCATTGCCAGTCCAAGTTCTTTATTATTTTAATAATTAGTTCATTCAATACCAGAACAGACTGGCCAAATACAGCCTTGACTACATGTCTATTAGTAGAGGGTTTCAGATCAGGCTAAGAATAAAATGACTAAAGAAAAGGAGCAAGAAACTTGCTTGCTCAAAGATAAAAACTGGTAGAAGGGTTATTTTTGAAAATACTTTACTATGGAGATCATCAAAATTGACTTGATGGAAGAGTCTGAAATACCGAAGGTATAAAACATGATCCTTTTTTCATTAAACACTATCTGCCATGCTTTGAGAAGCCTACTTCCTACTGGGTAGTGTGCTTGCTACCTTCATCACATTTGGGGATCCCATAGCTTTTCAGCCACTTTTTGCTGTCACAAGGTCTTATATTTCTTGTTAAGAATTTTGATTTTTTTAATGTTTCAGCCTCATATTTAATTCATAGATTCTCGCCTTGCCTGGGTGCAGCCTAGACTTGATGTTCAAGCTGCTCTAAAGATGTTCGGGGTAGTAAGTGATGGGGATGAGTGGGAGTGAAGGAAGAGGAGGAGGGTACCAAATGCCCTTATTCCTCACATTTCTTCATCCTTTTCTGTTATTTGTTTGGGTTGGAATAGGGGAAGTAGAAGGACCACAACATTCTTACATGTAACTGTCCTCAGGCAAGTGGCTATCCATTTTCCATTGTTGTCACTGCTGCTTTATCTTCGGCTTTGAGTGTTTCCTATGAATCCGGAGCCCACTTCCTCCACAAATATGCTTTTGGTGTACTTCAGAACACTTTATATAGTTCTATATAGTTAGCTTCTATATAGTTGCCTAGTATGCTAGGCCTGACTGAGATTCAACCTCTTTCCACCTCTCCTCACCTACCTCCTATCAGGCCCCATATTATGGCCATATCACAGACTTCACATATGGAAAGATATGTGGTTCCCTGCTGCTCTTGATGACATAAGAATTGCCTTAAGCTAAAACTAAACATTAATTGAAACACACAGAAATCAATTGAACAGGAGAGAGTCTACATTGAATGATTTTTTTTTTTTTAATAAGGAAAGGAAAGGTGGTATTTCTTTAAGTAGGAAAAATTAAGTCTAGTGTAGGAAACTGTGAAATAGACATAAACACATGAGTGTATGTGTGGTGTGCGTGTAAAAATTATTTTTTGAATTTTTTCCACTTTGCTCTTGAAATGAGAGCTGAGTAGTTCAAATACAGCCTAAATGCATTTGCAATGCACCCAACCAGGGTTATTTGAGGAATTTTTCCTCAGAAGTGCTAGAGGTTCACCAGCAGAAATGGCAATGGGGATTATCCAATGTAAACCATACCTAGCTGATAATCATTATATCTCAAAGAGAACAGCAATGGTACAGTACTATTAAGAACATCCAGGAAATGGTTTTACATGTGTTCTAGACTGTGTAAGGAGATGAGTGAAGCCAAAATAATGAAGACAGGCTTGCTGAAAACAGGAGAGTCAGAATTCTTGGCTATGATGAGCAGCATAGTAAGGAAAATATACATGTTCAAAAGGATAGGTATATAGGTATACCTTATGTTCTTCTGAAAATTCTGCAAGATAGGAAGATCCATGTTTATTTGGGGAAACTGAGTCACAAAACACATAAGTAAATATGTGACAGGCAAAATTCATTTGCACTGATTCCAAATCACCCATTCTTTCTATGAAGTAGAAATAGTTAATACATATAGTAGAATAGTTAATACAGACTATTGGAATATAAGAATTGGGTTATAAACTGGGTTTGATTAAAGAATAAATCATTATTTTATAATAAATCCTTGTTCTCAATTTCTGTTTTAGAAATTGTTTTGTTTTCTCTACTGAGAAAGATAACTGAAAAAAAAAACCCTCATAAGATTTATATAAAACATCCTTCTTTTTTCAAATTCAGGAAGTTAGTGTTCTCAGTTGCTTTTGAAAGACTTATTTAAGCCCAGAAACTGCTATGCTAAAAATTGCAGAATGTCAAATCTACACTCCCCTATACATTTTGTGTTTTATCATAAAATTTAAATAGTTATATGTGCACATAGCAGAGCTATCATTTGCATGAAACTTAACTAAAAAGTAAATAGTAAATGTTTCAAATAGAATATAAAAGATGTCATTGCTTAGCTCCTTTGCACTTCTACTCTTTCTATTATGAACAAGTGCTAAGGAAATGATTGCAAGGGGAATTCCAGGCAACTGTTCCATCTTTATTATATTGCCTGAATTCCTGTGAAGTTTTGCTGATATACTAAGTAGACCATCCAAGTGAAAATAATTCTATAATAAACATTATTTTCGGAGCTTTGAAGAAAACAGTTATTCCATAAAGGTGTTTTATGAAACTTGTCCTTGTAAAAACAAACACTCCAGGTAAAATGGGTTCCATGAAAAAAGTAATTTGGGAAACACTACTTACCACATCCCTATATACCCAATCATCCTATGAGAGATTTAGCATGTTTATCAGCACAAGACCATGAATATTTCTGCAGCAAAAGCTATTAATTTTGTTTGCTTTAGCAAAACTTGAACTCAATATAGCCGTGTGGGAGGCAGTATTTTGTAGCAGTCAAGAGAGTGTGGTCTCTGGGGTCAAAAACTGGGTTTAATTTCATTGTCCATTTTTTAAAATCGAGGTAAAATTTACACAATATAAAACTAACTATGTAAGGTGACTCATTCATTGTTATTTAGTACATTAGCAATACATTCACAATCTCTATCTAATTTCAAAACATTTTTATCACTCCAAAAGGAACCCTGCACTCATTAAGTAGTTACTCCCCATTCCTCCAACCCACCTTGCTCCACTATGAGAAATCCTCTGAACATCTACTTACACTCCTTGAGACTCAGTTTTTCTCAGCATTCCTAAAAAGACAGGAATGGCTTTCACTGCATATGGTAGGTGTAAGGATTCAGTAAAATAATCTATACAGAGCACCTAGAATACTTTTAAGTATTAAATACATGTTTGATAAAAAGTTCAACTTATTTGGCCTTCTTTAGCATCCATGGAGTAACTGAGAAAATACTTTAGAAAAAATGCTAATAGAAGTCTATAGAACAGGGAAAGACCTCTAAGAAGTATTAGAGCAAGGATTCCTTAGGTGCTAATGAATCTCATATGATTAGAATTAGAATTAGAATGAACACTCACATTTATCTCTGTCTTTGCATATAATGTTTATGGAAAAAGTGGTTTAGAGGTAGAAGTTAGAGCAGAGAGGTGTTGAGGGAGGGACAGAAGTCCCCAGGAATTAAGACATGAATGAAGGAGATGAAACAGCTGACACCAACAATAACCAAAGTTTAATTATTTTCCTGTTGATTCCATGGATATTCATGATTATGAGATTTCTAAAAAGTGCCCTTGACATGGAAAAGCAACATATAAAAATATAAAATTATCTATAAGCATATATTTATATTTATGTAAATTCATGCAAATTTAATTATAGGTATAATTTTATATAAATGGAATCATATTCTACAATAGGTGTATAGCTCTAGAAGAATTTTCACTGAAATGAGAGCAGTAATTGCCATACTATTTCAGAAATTCAGGTGTTTTTCATTTGCCTCTGTAATCTTTTCCATAATTTGAAATTTTCTACATGACTATATGCTATCTTAGCAACAGAAACAAAGCAAAATGCTATATCCACTTAATAATAGAGACACTTTGCAATCAGATCTTGTTTGATATTTTTACCTGACTTGTCTTGATAATTGCTGGAAGACAAACCCTTAAGTGTCAAAATGATTCTGTGCCTGATGCACTTCCGCTCAGTTCTTCTGTCTCCACAGAAGAAAGAATAAAGGAGTCTTCCTTTCCCCCATCAATACAAATCAAACTCTTAAACCCTGGTAATCTACAGCAAACTGGAGCTCTCAATGTCTTTTTTCCTTCTTTCTAGTTCAGTCTGTCCACATTAAAACAAAATAAAACAAAAAATGAAACTCCTTTCTCCCCCAAAACATAATTATATCATTGATTTATAATTCCTTTACAAATTCTACAAAATATAATATACTCAGTGGTTTTTAAAGGAAGAGAATAATTTGTCACTCTTCACTACACAGGCAAGATTTATTTTCTATTCCTAATCTTCAGTCTGTACTTTCTTCATTTGCTTCCTGAACAGGAGGTAACATAGGATATAAGCTCCTGAAGTGGTTCTTAAACTTGAGTGTCTTCATAGGAATCCTCTGAGATTAAAATGCAAATTAATGGACCCCACCCCAGAGTTGCTTATTCTTGAGAACGGGGTCTGAGACTCTAGTTTACAGTAATCAAAATGATACTGAGGCGGGGCACCTGGGTGGTTCAGTGGGTTAAGCCTCTGCCTTCGGCTCAGGTCATGATCTCAGGGTGCTGGGATGGAGCCCCGCATCGAGCTCTCTGCTCAGTGGGGAGCCTGCTTCCCTGACCCCCCACCTCTCTCTGCCTGCCTCTCTGCCTACTTGCGATCTCTCTCTCTCTCTTTCTGTCAATAAATAAATAGAATCTTAAAAAAAAAATGATACTGAGGCATGGGTTACACTCTGAGAAACATTGGAAGCTTTATAGCCCTTAATGGCTAAACAGTTTGCAAAACTGTGATTAAAAAAAAAAAATTTCTTCCGGTAATGTTTCTTCTAAAAGCATTGGTAGTTTTTTTTAGCTCCTCTCCTTGAAAATGTGTTTGGTTCAGGTAGAGCATGACAGCTTATCCATCATAATAATCATGTGGACTGTCCCCAAATGCCAAATACAGAAACGATCAAACAATCTACTTTTCATTTCATTTCTTTATAGAATAAATATAATCCAATTGCTTATGACAAGTGAAAGAATCAAATCTTCAATTATATTGTTATTAGATTGATGTGATTTCACCAAAATAGTTTTGTTTGCAATAAATTATTTAGTACATAGTATGAAATAGCAATATAATATTTAATTTATATACTATCTATAGTTTAGGATTTTTCTTTAAACTGTCTCAGATGTGCTAACACATTTTTCCCCTAAACACCCCTGAGAAGCAGATAAGAACTGCTATTACCACCAATTGCAGAGAGATTGAATCACTGAGTTAAGTAACTGGAAGAGGGTCATGGAGTCAGTGACTAAGTCAGAACAAACACTTCATCTCCTAACTCCTTGATCAGTAATTTTCTCAACTAATCCTGTTGTGTATATCTCTACCTGTAAGAGTTTACAAGTCATTCAATTTCCTGAGAAATTCTTCATTATGGACATATGAGAATTTGTACCCTCTAGAAGGTTGAGACCTGGAAGTGGAAAATCATATTGAAGACAAGTCCTTACTTTTCAAAGATAACTTAAAAAAAAATTCCTTGAATGTCCTTGCCACTGTTCCTATTTCACAGAGTACTTCATTCTTTCATTCATTCATTCACTCACTCATTCAGTCAAGGAACTGATATTTACTGAGCACATGTAATGTGTCTAACACTGCAAGTAAACAGGACGTTGTCTTGAGTTTGTGCAGTCTACTAAAGAAACAGACACACATACAAATGGTATGATTTAACAGTTGCTCTCTTGGAACTAGGTATTATGTGCAAAGTGACTTAGGGGAAGAATCTCTGAATCCTTTTCTTCTCAGAAATTTGGAAATTTGAGCTAGGATTTGAAGGAAGGGCAAGAATTTACATGGATTCAATGTGAGAATAGGGGCATGGTCAGAGGGAAAACTTGAAACATAATGTAGCTGTATCCCATCTAAGATATAAGAGCAGACTCCTGGATTCAAAATTCAGAGGGAAAATAAATACATTTATAATTTTTGGAGGGCATTTACACCACATTGGAATCCTCATTTTTGGAACCTGGCATTTTCCAAGGAGAACAATGTGGATCATACTCAGAGAAATGACCCTTAACACCATGAGCTTTCCCCATTAAAAACATTATCTCTCTGGCAGCCATACTGACTTAGAAAACTAGATTTCTCTTTGTTACACAATGTATACAAGCAAACACAAAAGAAAGCTAGTGTTTTTAAAAGGTAAAACTAAACTTCCTAGGCTGGTCTTGTATGCTTCAGCCTGAAGGGTATTTTTGCAACCAAGTAAGAAGCCCTCAAAATGTAATGGAAACACTGACAGACACTTAACTATACCAGCTCTGGTGGGTACAGCCATAATTCACTTCATAATACAAATTGATATGTTGTCCAGAGGGTTCCCTGCATTGGTGTTATTGAGTGTCTTTTGAAAAGTTCTGGTTCTGGGCAATGAAGCTGTAAAATGAAACTGAATGATTCTCTCTGAAATAGTTTCTGAACAGGGCCCCTCAATTACGGTAGTGGTATCCTTAGGGCTGGCAACATGGAAATGTCCTATGAGGACGGGAAATATAAAAATAATAAACCAAAGTGAAAACAAACGATGAAACAAAGTTTGTTGTATTAAGTCTAATGTTTCTTCCCACAAGGTCTACTTAAAAGCTGAGTACACCAGAGATGAAAAAGGGCAGCTTGTTTTAAGTGGGGTTGGTTGTTAAGCAGGTTAGGAGTATACTCTGAATTTGCAAAATTATGTGGCGGACCAAAGTTTAGCCATCCCTGTGATTTTTTTTTTTAAAGGTTTTATTTATTTGACAGATAGAGATCACAAGTAGGCAGAGAGGCAGGCAGAGAGAGAGGGGGAGGGGGAAGCAGGCTCCCTGCTGAGCAGAGCGCCCCAATGTGGGGCTCGATCCCAGGACCCTGGGATCATGACCTGAGCCGAAGGCAGAGGCTTTAACCTACTGAGCCAGCCAGGCGCCCCCATCCCTGTGATCTTGATGGCCTAAGTGTCCTATGTGTTTTATAATATAATGCAAATGACTTCAATCTGAGTTAGCCACATTTCCAAATACCATTTAGGGCTTTAAAGTCTTGTCCTAGAAAGGTCTTGCCAGGCCACGTTTAATGGATCTTCTAAACAATGTAAAAAGATTTCTCTAAATGTGTTACACAGCTTATAATTTTAGTGTAAAAATAATTGTCTACTGTCCCCAATACTGCTCTCTTCCCATATGCAATTTTTGAGGCTTTTTATTGAAAACGTTATAATGTCACTTTCTTCTCTTTCAATGAATTCTTCCAACCTTGGTCTTAAGATTCCAAGTGCAGAGTTAGAGTTCTGACAAGGGGTAAAACTCCACAGAATTCAGAACATAACACATAATCCTGAAAGACACACTCAATTTTCACCAGGAAATTAGGAGACAAGGATTCTAGTGTCAGCTTTTCCAACGTGAACTGTATAGCCTTGAGTTCACTATAACCTTGATGGGCCTTAATTTGCTCATCTCTGAAATGAAGGTCACAGACTACCTCTTTGCATCCTTTAATGCTGTTCCATAATACCATTTAAGCATGCTAATGAATTGCTTTAAATATTGAAGTCCACATTATACCTTATGGAAAAGCAAAACTGGCAAGATTTTCCTCTCAATTACTTGTGCTAATAGGGGCCAAAATGGCATGGATACTTTAAATTCACAGATAATCCCCAAACTTCAATTTAGCTAAATGTTCCAACCTCTTCTCCTGCCAAACCATTTACAGGGGATTCAAATAATTAGCACACACTAGCATGAGATTTGTCTCCTTTAAAATTCCCTGCCTTCCCTATTGCCTTACCACTAGGAAATTTTGATACCTAAATCCCCCCACCGCCCCACCAAAAATATATGAGGAATAAATCAAGTATAGCTTGTTGCATGACTACTTATCGGTTATGGTTCAAAATATTCCAACACTGTTACTATTAATAACAGTTTAGAAAGGGCTTATCCTATGTCAGGTGTATTACAAATCATAGTGCCCGATCACTTTGTCAGGTAGCCCGTTAGTTTCCTAGGGCTGCCATTACCAAGTTCCACAAGCTGAGTGGCTTAAACACCAATGAATTTATTGTCTCACAGTTCTGGTGACTAGAAGTCTGAAATTAAGGTGTCAGGAGAACTGGTCTCTTCCAAGGGTTGTGATGGAACATCAATTTCAGGCCTCTTTCCCAGCTTCTGGTGTTTGTTTGTTTGTTGGCAATTTTCTGGCACCTTTGACTTGTACATGTGTCTCTCTGGTCTCTGCTTCCATCTTCACATAGAGGTCTCTCTGTGTCTCTGTCTTTCACATGGTGTTATTTTCATAAGGACACCATTCATATTGGATTAGGGGCTCATCCTACTCCAATGTGACTTTGTTTTAACTGTATTACTTCTGTAAAAGACCCTATTTCTAAATAAGGTTACATTTGGATGTACTGGGAGTTAGAAGTACATATATGTACTTTTATGGTGGGACAGAGCTCAGTCTGTAAGAGGAAAGTATTATGCTTACTTTGTAGATAAAGTGGCTAAGGTTGCAGTGTTGAATTAATTTTTCCAAGGCCACAAAACCAGTCAATGGTGGAGCTTGGGTTCACATCCAGATTTTATGGCTTCATTCATTGTTTAGCAAATTATCTTGGTACTTGTAAAGTTCTGTCAGTCTCCCAGGGCTAAGAATATTAAACATATTCTTTTGGATAATTTTGGTATTACAGAGGATTCATCAACAATGAACAACATCCAAGATTCACTCACGGCACCAAGGCTCACTATGCACGTGTCAGTGTTGGTACTGGACCCCAAGTAATCTTGAATTGCATGTATATAATAACCTTGAGAAATCTAATAATTGAGGCCCTTGTAAAAAAGATTTTCTAGTGAAATATAATTAACACAGAACAATTGTTTCTGGTGTACAACATAATTGACATTTGTATACATTACAAAATGATCACCATAGTAAGCCTAGTATCATCTGTCTCCATTCAAAGTTACAACTATTTTTTTTGTGATGAAAACTTAAGATTTACTTTCTTAGCAACTTTCAAATTTACAATATGTTACTGACTGTAGTTACCATGCTATACATTATAGTATGGTAACTATACATATATGTGTGTGTGTGTGTGTATAGTTACCATACTATACATACTATACATTAATTCTTATGACCTGTTTTCTTTTCAAAATTCGTACTTCTTAATCATCTTAACCTATTTGCCCACTTCCTTATCGCCTCCCCCTTGGCAGCTGTCAATGTATTCTCTGTATCTATGTGAATTTTGTTTTGTTTGTTCATTTGTTTTGTTTTTTAAATTCCACATATAAATAAAATTATACAGCATTTATTTTCCTGTCTGACTTACTTCATTTAGCATAATACCTTAAAGATTCCATGTTGTTGCAAATGGAAAGACTTCATTCTTATTTTGACTGAATAGTCAAATAGTATATAAAATGGAATAGTATTCCATTTTATTTATTTATATATATGTGTATGTGTGGGTGTATATATATATATAGACATATATATATCTTTCACATCATCTTTATCTTTTCATGCATCAATGGACACTTAGGTCATTTCTGAATCTTAGTATCTTAAATTATGATATATCTATATCTATTTATCTATATATATATATATATATATATATATATATATATATATCTCACATCATCTTTATCCATTCATACATCAATGGACACTTAGGTTGTTTCTGAATCTTGGTATTGTAAATAATGCTGCAGTGAATATAGGGAAATGTATATCTTTTTGATTTAGTGTTTTTGTTTTCTTTGGGTAAATATCCAGAGGTAAAATTGCTGCCTCATAGGGTACTTCTATTTTTAATTTTTTTAGGAACTTCTACACTATTTTCCCTAGTGACTGCACTAATTTTTATTCTTAACAGTAGTGCACAATTGTTTCTTATACTCCACATCTTCATCAACACTTGGTATTTCTTGTCCTTTTGTTAGTAGTCATTGGGGCAGGTGTGACATGGTATCTGATTGTTTTGATTTGCAATTCCTGGTGATTAGTGATGTTTAGCATCTTTTCTTTTGTCTTTTGGCCACACGTATGTCTTCTTTGGAAAAATATCTATTTAAATCTTGTGCCCACTTTTTAATTGGATTGTTTTTGTTGCTATTGAATTTCTTTCATCAATGCCTTATGATTTCAGTTACATTACAAGTTTTTACCATCTTGATTAAATTTATTCCTAAGTATTTTTTTTGAACAATTATAAAGGGGATTGTTTTCTTTCTTTTTTTTTTTTTTTCTTTTTTAAAAGATTTTATTTATTTGACAGACAGAGATCACAAGTAGGCAGAGAGGCAGGCAGAGAGAGACGGAAATAAGCTCCCTGCTGAGCAGAGAGCCTGATGTGGGGCTTGATCCCAGGACTCTGGGACCATGACCCGAGCCAAAAGCAGAGGCTTTAACCCACTGAGCCACCCAGGCACCCCAAGTGGATTGTTTTCTAATTTCTCATTTGGATAAGTTGTTCTTAGTGTATAAAATACAATAGATTCTTGTATATTCATTTTGTATCCTGCAAATTTATTGAATTTGCTTCTCCTAAAAGTTTTTTGATGGTGTCTTTAGGGTTTTCTATATATAAAATTATGTCATCTGAATATACTGATAGTTTTACATCTGCCTTTTCAGTTTAGAGACCTTTTCCTTCCTAATTGCTCTGGTTGAAATTTCCAATAACCTGTTGAATAAAAGTGGTGAGAGTGAGAAAAATATTTTTAGATATTCAGTAATTACTTAGTAAGTAATTGGTAAATGGTACCTAGTAGGATTATTTTGTTTTATTGTGTGCTTTTGTGTGTGTGTATACTGTGAGTGTGTGTGTGTGTATGTGTGTATTTCATTTAAGATCCACTCTCCTATGGCAGGAAAAGGATAATTAACATTCTGCATTTATATAAGAAGTTTCATTTGTAGGTCAGTTAGCTGTCATCACATTTTTTATCTTTTCCCCCCATTTTGCTTTATGGCTCTTAAGAGATTGGCCCTAGTGAAACTGGCTGGCTGCCCATTAACCTTGGTTCTTGTGAAACTTGGCTATACCCTGAGTGCCTTTAGTTACTATCCTGTACATAAGTGGATAAGATAGAAACTTGGGAATTGAAGGGAGCAGAGGGCTTCAGGAAAGGGAAAGGAATACACAAGTGTAATGATTAGGATGAATAGGAAAGATTCCATTAGTTCCTTGAGTCTCTGGGAGTCCTCAGGTTCGTCCAACAAATAACCCTTCTTTTTCTTTTCTTTTTTTTTTTAATTTTTTATTTTTTATAAGCATATATTTTTATCCCCAGGGGTACAGGTCTGTGAATCACCAGGTTTACACACTCCACAGCACTCACCAAAGCACATACCCTCCCAATGTCCATACTCCCACCCCCTTCTCCCAAACCCCCTCCCCCCAGCAACCCTCAGTTTGTTTTCTGAGATTAAGAGTCACTTATGGTTTGTCTCCCTCCCAATCCCATCTTGTTTCATTGATTCTTCTCCTACCCACTTAAGCCCCCATGTTGCATCACCACTTCCTCATATCAGGGAGATCATATGATAGTTGTCTTTCTCTGCTTGACTTATTTCGCTAAGCATGATACGCTCTAGTTCCATCCATGTTGTCGCAAGAAATAACCCTTATTTTTTAATAGTTTACCAAAATAATCTCTCACTTTAAAATATCTTCACAGTGTTTGGATAGTATAACTGATATTTTGCTATATGGGGAATTTCATTATTTTTTATTTATTTATTTTTTTAGTTACAGGTTCCAGTTTTACCACTTTATTTTTTTTAAAGATTTTATTTATTTAGTTGACAGACAAGAGATTACAAGCGGGCAGAGAGGCAGGCAGAGAGAGGGGAGGAAGCAGGCTCCCCGCTGAGCAGAGAGCCCGATGCGGGGCTCGATCTCAGGACTCTGAGATCATGACCTGAGCTGAAGGCAGCGGCTTAACCCACTGAGCCACCCAGGCGCCCCCACTTACATTATTTTTTTTAAGTGAAAAACTGTGGGAAGTTAAAGAGACAATTAGTTATTAAAAATTTAATATGAATTATTATGTTTAGCCTTTGCTTTACAGAACACTCACCGAGATTAGTTACAGTGAAATAAGTTGAGGTTTTGATGCGTGAGTTGGGAAAAGGAAGAGATAAGTAGATAGGGAACGTGTTTACTCAATGAATAGAGTTTATGGTGGAGGCATTTTGGTTTGTGTATGGCTATCTCTTCACATTGACTTTATATAAACTAGACTTATAATCTATTTTTGGTTTGTTTTATAACTGAAGAAAAGCAAAATTTTTTTGTGAGAGTTATTAACATTATTTTATTTGTGAAATTTAGATACATGGAATTCATAATTGTTAGAATAAATTTAAATGTCTAAATTATTATCATCTTTGATTGCACTTAGAATATGCATTGGGAAGATGAATGAGGGAGTTGACATAATGGCAAATTCTTTGCAATTTGTTTTAGTAATGGTTGGTAAACCAGGAGTAACGTTAAGGAAAACAGATTTACATTAATCATACAAAGGGTGATTTTTCACAGTTGTTATCAATTAAAATACTAATTTCCAAAATCCCATAGCTACTTCTTATGAAGTGCTGCACATGTGATTTCATACACAGTAGTCAACCTATCAACACCCTTTATTATTTCACATAGGTCATAAAAATTGTTGCTGGTTATCTGAAGTGACTTTAGCTGAATCCAACTTTAAGTGATTCCTCCTCCACGTCCCCCTCCTCTTCCTCCTCTTCTTCCTAGTTCTCCTCCTACTCGTAATCTTCCTCTTCTCCTCCTCTTAATGGATAAGAAATAGAAGGAGGAAGAAGTACTAAATTAAGAGCAGTTCTAATAACTTTACTCCCCACTTTTTTCATAGGACTTTTCCAAATGAGCTGTCAGACTCAATATAAATCCAGTCCTGAGGCCTTTCTTCCTCCAAAAATATTAGAACACACAAATGATATATTATTTAAAAAATCATACCTCATCCACTGATTGTGAGGTGTATACACTCTGTAGATTCTATATAGAATATTGTCTTGTTATGGAGTCTTAAAAGGAATTAAGACTGTTAAACAATGGCTGATCTGATAGTAATAAATATTTGGTAATGTCATCCGGTGTTTTATTATACTCACTGCTGCTAGGGTTTAGAGGATCAATAAATAATGCCCTGTTATTCCCTTCCTGAGTTTAAAATCAATTCAGAATTAAGACCCAGGAGACAGACAAATGGAGGTCAAGTAGCCAGTTTGCTTATAAACAGGATTAGAAAATGTGGTTTTAAATGTGTAGGCAAATTGACTGAATACTCCACCACTAAGTTAAGCCGACTTTCCAATTTAGTCATTGGCACGTAGGAACAACCAAATGCCTCCTCAGTAAGGCCAAGTTGACCTCTTTTGGTTTGTTGCATCAGAGAAATTGACTGACTTGGGAGGACTAAGAAGCAATGGAAGAGGCAAGACCAGAAGGTACTCAACTAGATGTCCTCTGCGCCTTCTGCTGAACTTTGAAAACAGTGGAGATGGGAGAAGGCCATGTGGGTTGCTCTAATGCAGGCCCTCATGAAAACAAGAGACAAAGGAGAGAGGGAAGAGTCTATCTGACATCCTCTATCTAGTGGTTCTCTTAACCTATTGAGTTTCCCCATACTACTCTTTTCTTCCTTCACAAATTATTACTGTTCATGTTGTCATTACAGATTAAAATATTATGAGGAAAATATTATTATTAAAAAAAATAATAGAATGTCTCTGATATAAAAAACATCAGGGGCACCTGGGTGGGTCAGTGGGTTAAAGCCTCTGCTTTCGGTTTAGATCATGATCCCAGGGTCCTGGAATTGAGCCCCGCATGGGTTCTCTGCTCAGTGGGGAGCCCGTTTCCTCATCTCTCTCTCTGCCTGCTTCTCACCCTACTTGAGATCTCTGTCAAATAAATAAATAAAATCTTAAAAAAAAAAAAAAGAAACCTCAAATATGGAGAGTATAATGTTTCCATTATTGAATTCCTAGAATTTGATTAAAATTTCCCTAATTGAATCATCGTGCTCTGTGAAAATCCAAATAAAAAACCAAAATTGCTTAGTTAAGTCCAGAGAATTAAAGTCCAAAATCAAAATTTTTGCTCAGCCAGCCACCAGTAACTCTTGTGATACCATTTGATAAAATTAGGTGTAGTTCCTTCAGTATTTCAGAAGCACTCTTGATTTTTCCCTGTAGTTTTTATTAAGTATATATCTCTTCTAATTAATTACTTAGTTTGGTCAGTTTTTGAACATTAAGGAAATTGAATAATGCTTGACATAATCTTCTGTCTTGTATTTTTGCTAGCCTTCGTTCTATACATCTTTTAATATGTGTAGCTGTAGTTCATTGACAGCAGATGCCACATTTTATTTTTCTCTTCCTTGGATCATTGCTTCTTTCTATTGTTATTGTTATTAACAATTAGTTAATAACAATATTGTTGCTAACAATATTCATGCAAGTATTCAAGAATTCCTTTAGTATGGGATCTTACTTTTTAAAAATACAGTGAATTAATAGGACACACAGTATTATTACAGCACATGTTTTATTTATTTATTTATTTATTTATTAAAAAATATTTTATTTATTATTTATTGGACAGACAGAGATCACAAGTAGGCAGAGAGGCAAGCAGAGAGAGAGGAGGAAGCAGGCTCCCTGCTGAGCAGAGAGCCTAATGCAGGGCTCCATCCCAGGACCCTGGGATCATGACCTGAGCCGAAGGCAGAGGCTTTAACCCACTGAGCCACCCAGGCACCCCACAGCACATGTTTTATATGTACCAATGCAATATCCTATTGGATTGTCTGGTCAATCATGGAGGAGGGATGAAATGTCTAGTAATGTCTTGATGGGATCATAGCCTTGCTATGATGCAGTCAGTCAATGCAGTTATCTATTTTCCAAGACCTGTGAACTCATGCAGTATTTTTTCTTTCGTAAGCTGAACCGTGAATACCATACTGACCACATTTTAGGGAACTCCAGCTGTTGATACATTCGTTTCTCACAGAGTGTCATTTGAAACTTTCTAGACATTTTGCTGAATTTAGAAACTTGTAAAGTTTAGTCAATTACCAGGTATAAGCTGAGGTGATGTCTTTCCCAAGTGGCATATTCAAAACCTTTTAATTTGGATTTTTCATTTGAGTCCTGGATTTCTGGAGTCCCAATGCTGTAATGAATGTGAATTCCATCTTGTGACATGGTTCATACACTCTCTGTGTGTGCACTCATGTTATGTGAGCACTCATATTAAGTTCTGAGCAGCAGCAAAAGCTAACAAGAACACTAGATATGGAAATGCTTCAACCTGTGAAACATGCCTTCTGGGAAGGATTCATCTTCTAACTCCCATGTGTTCCATCTGGAAAATCAACTGGATCTGAAACAGTTGTTAGTCCTGAGGAATGTGACCCCAGCGGTCTGGCCAAACCTACTACCACTGCCACGAACTACTCCCCAGAATGCTCTTTTCCAGACCTTGAAAAACTTCTATTCCTTTACAGACATTACAAACTTCTTTATTTTTAAAATACCTTTTTCAGTGGGAATGAAGGTGTTGCTAGTGTTCTACTTCCTGCTGTGTTGTTCTCTTACACATTTTTGCAAGGGAGAGTTAGCTGAGTGCTTAACTGTTCAACCTGTTAAAACTTCTCTAACACTTAAAGGACTAATATTGGTTGCAGGTTCATAATGTTCTGTTTCCTTTTTTCAACACTTTGTTTTGTGGTTCAGGAATTTGCTTTGATTGTATACTTCTCTATATTTGTTTCTTGGTATTACGACAGTTAAAAATTAAATGAGTACAGTAACTGTCAAAAGGAACGGGTTTTTAAACATATATTGTCCAACTTTACCTCCTGAAGTTAAATAACTCTGTCCAAGGCATATACTCCTACAGAGAGCGTAACTGAGGCAGCGGCTCGAAATATTCTTGCCTCCTGGGGATTCTTATTTGCTATTCTTCATCCTTTCTGTGCCTTCTCTTATTCCACTTCTCATCTAACTTCTCTAACAGAACCCTAATGACTAAGGAGCACATATCTCAATCTATTATAAATTATGCCAACTTAGTAAATACCAATTTATGAAACTAACTTTAAGAAGTTTGAAGAATTCTATGCCTATGCCAAGCTTCCTGGTGTTTTCCTCTCAATCCTACCCAAATTTTCATATGAGAATTGGTCTAATAAACTACATCTTGAAGAGGTAGTTTTCCAACAGTGCTACTCTACCTTTGGATCTCCTCGCAGTTTTCAATGAGATGCATATTTATTTTTTCCCAAGAAGATAGTTTGATCTCTTTATGCAACCTTGCCTTTCAAAAAAGAAAGGCAAATTTTTTGGGGTATAAGGAACTTTCTCATTTAATAACAATTAAACATTTTTCCCCCTAAAACTCTTTTACAGAAAAGTTTGTGTTTCACTTTCACTTACATATATTTACTTACCTATATTTATTTCATATATTCACTTTCACTTACATATATTTATTTTACTCTTTAAGATCACAACCTATCTCTTTAGAACAATCTTTCTCTTCTTCTAGGTAAGGCTATTTTTTTTTTATTTTTTTCTTTCATAATCCCATGTTAAAATTGACTGATGTACATTTTTAAAAGTGCTGCAGAGTTTCTTTTAGATTTTTCTGAGTAAACTGTTTCTTGGAGTATTCTTACAAAAACTTAATTTTTTTTTTCCAAAGTCCATTGAGTTCTTTCTTTCTTTCTTTCCTTTCTTCCTTTCTGAGACAGAGTGTGAGCAGAAGGCTGGGGGTGGGGAGGGGCAGAGAGAGAGGAAGAATGAGAATCTTAAGCAGGCTCTGGTCTTGATATGAGGACCCTGAGATCATGACCTGAGCTGAAATCAAGAGTCAGATGTTTAACCAACTTAGCTACTCAGGTGCCCCTTTTTTTTTCTATCTCAACCAAAAATGATGGTCTATTTTCTTTATAATAAAGTTCTTCCATTTTTTATTTGCTTGTTATTAAAGTCAATTATTGTGCTGGAAGTTACCTCTCAGTCTCTAGTTAGCAAATCTAAAGTCATTTTATGGCTGTGTATAAGTGATATGGAATGATTTGAGCTTACATATAATTCACATAAATTTTTTTTTAAAAATTGCCTTTCTACAGTTGCTTTCCATGCATGCATTTTGGAGGAACAAAACCTGGAGAATTGTTGTAACATTCAGCTACTTCACCACACCAAATGCAAAAGTATTTTGAAGGGGATGGAACAGTGAAATTTAGGAATTGGAAAAAAAAAAAAAAGTCCATTATGGCTAGAGCATAAAGTTGGAGAAGAAATGAAGGCCAAAAAAGCAGGCAAAGGGCAAGGTCATACCAGCTCATAAAGACTCTGGTAAGGACCATGAGCAAATTTGAGTTGAGAATCTTCAGAAAATTCGTGCAGGAGAATGAAACAGCTAAAATCTTAGGAGAAGAATTATGATATGTAAACAAATAAAAATCAGGGATATATTGCTGAAGGAAACATCAGTTTGTCCTGCCATGATGGGGAAATTGAAGGAATGAAACCTTGCTAATGGATACCTATTTTCATTAGAGTCTTTTACTTCATCTTGGTGTCTGTGTGCATTCTCCAGGACCACATAGCCTTTTATTCAGATATTGTGCAGGAACTGAGATCCAACCAATATGATTTGAATAGTGATAGTGATTTAAGAAAGTGAAATTGAAAGGATGAGGTTTTACAAACTCTGATTTCATTTTATGGGCATTATGGTAGAAAATATATATGGAAGAAAAATATATACTTTTTCTACTTCTGTCTCCAAGTAGGACTAATGCCTTCATTTTAATACCAGGAAATAGTTTACCAGTAAAAGTAATCAGAATTACTAGATTTGTCCTCAAAAATAAAGTCATATTTAGCATAGCATGAGTTGTAAAGCTGTCTTTTTTCCCCCCACATTGGATCTAAGGCATAGCCATGCAATCTGTGTGCAGGAAAATAATTGTCCAAGCAAAAGACAAGACATGATGAACTTCGGTGCTTTCAAAATATTTGAATTTTAGTCTGAGTCTGTGTTATTTTGGTTAACTTATTTCTGTATCCAGATGATGTCTGGATAAAAGGCTATGTGGTCCTGGAGAATTAAGTATATTAATTGGCTTAATTTATATTTATATTACATTTAAATTTATATTTACATTTATATTAATGGCTGGCTTAGTAGGGAGGACATGCAGCTCTCGATCCTGGGGTCCTGAATTCAGGCCCTGTGTTGGGCATAAATATCACTTAAAAATTATAAAATAAGCACCTATATTATCATCTATTATCTGTTTTTATTATCACCTATCCACTTACAGACAGAAAATGCTTGTCAGAGTAATAACATAAACAACAGAAGGGCAAAAGTCAAGTGAATTATATAAATTGTGTTATATATTTAAAATTATATATATTATGGAACTTAATATTTCATTTGAGGTATGTTGAGATAGATGTAGGTATATATAAGTTTCCCGAGAAGAAATTTTTAAGGAAGAAATTGCTAGTGTAAAAATGTTTAGGAAGTGTCTAAAACAGTTATTTCACATTAAACTTCCAATGATAGTATATTAAATTGTCAATTTTTCCATACACTGGCTGGTACTGAATTGTTTCTTTTAAATGCTTGCTAAATTAATAAAAAACAAATTATGAATGCTAAAAAAAAATTATAAAATAAGCAAATTAAATAAGTATTTTTCATTTTAAAAATGCACTTTACCAATCCTCTTTACTTTGAACATTAAAAAAGTTTTAATCAAAAAATTACTTTATTCTATATAGCTGTTAGTTGGTTCGTTATTATGGAAATCAGTTCCAAGGAAATTTGGTTTTATTTCTGATATCAACATATAGTATTTTGGTATTGCAATATAACTGCATGCAAATGAAATTTCCATGCATATTTTTATTTTTGTCAAATTTTTAGTATTATTAAATTTACTGACGTTCTCACATAAAAGCTACATGATGAATTACATTATATTGTAGTTTACAATATTAACTGCCATTTATTGAGCACTTACTAATTATTAAGTACATTAAGCTTTCATTCATTAATTTCTTTACCCCTTTATTCAACATGCTGAATGACCAACTATTTGTTAGTAATTACCTATAGTTGCTGGATAAATCAAAATGATAATGTCTCTGTTTTAACATTTTATTTTTTTATTTTTAAAATATTTTGTTCATTTATTTATTAGAGAGAAGAGAGAAAGAACAGTAGGATGGGCAGAGTGAGAGAATTTGAAGCCCACCACAGGGCTCGATCGTGACCAGAGCTAAAACAAAGAGTCAGTTGCTCAACTGACTGAGCCAACCCAGGTGCCCAATTTGAGCATTTTAGATCATCTTGGAAGATCAAAAGTTTATCACATCTCTTTACAACTAAATAAAACATTGCATAATCGTTAAAAGTGCTCAGAGGGACAGCTACAGACATTTCTAAAAACAAAACAAAGCAGGGATATCAGAATAGGCATTCCTCATTTAATTCTCAGAATGACTCAGTGAGCCTTATGTAGTTGACAAGTAATGAACAAATATGTACTCCATTCTGATGGAAGTTCCTTTTGTAGATGCAATTATTATCAAATCTATTTCCTTAAGCCGCTTCTCAAAAACACTAGTGATAGCCATTTGAAGCTTGAGAATCAGAATTACATTGCCTTCCTTTAAGCTTATTATTTTCCAAAACAACTTAACTCCCAGAGTTAGCCACAGGGAAAGAAAGTACACTAAGACAAAAAATACTCCCCCCCCCCAAATGCATCTGAAATCTTTTCACATTATCTTTTTTAATCTACCATGAATAAGGAAAACACAACAAATGGAACTGATTCTGTTTACCATGCTATCCCCTTGTTAAAAACAGGAACTAGAAGAATTATCTCCTTAGGAATCACTCAAGAAAACAGTAGGTTAATGTTGCAAATGTACAGTGTTCTTTGAAGAAATTTCCATGCTTCATCACCTGCTATCTGAGACACCATGAACACCAACTAACTGAAAATTGTTTGTATCTCATTTAGGTATTTATAAATCAGTTTGTATAACACTGTCTACTAGGCTAGCTGTGAACACTAAGAGCTTCAGCGATTTTTCCTCCATGCAGCTAGTTTCTCTAAACACCTGTCTCTGTACTTTATTCGGTTGAAATAAAAGGCATTTTGTTTTTAAGAAACTTCTTCATGGAATGGTAAAAAATGGATATTCATCCCCCCAAATGTATTTTCAAATATATAAAACAAATGAACACACAGTTTTATCCCCATAACATTTTTCATATAGTATGGTTTCATGTATACAGTATTATTTCATATTGTAAGGTTTTCATATAGTATGATTTCTGATAATGAGACTCAGTTATGGCGAAAATCCACTCTAGACATCCAAATATAAGGTTTGAACACATCTCAAGGGGCAATGTTAGGTATGGGAAAGCATGGCCAGCTGAAAGCTTGCAGCAGGTGGAATCACCTAGTGAAACGTGGCATTCAGTTAAATTTTTGAGGGATTTACTATGGCAGCTTTACCAAATGGAACTAAATGCAGGGTAGAGGTGGGCAGGCAGGATAAATCACAAGTAGTTGGTAGCAGTGAAACAAACTGGTAAGATGAGGATGTGGCCAATTTAACTAAAAATGTCAGAGTCAAATTTAGGTCCTAGAAGATGGTATTCCAGGCTTAGTGCTTTGACAGAGCTTAAACAACCAAAAATCAGGGTTTGGGGGGCAAGATTATTGAATTTAGGGACTGACTTTTTCTGAGTGCATTGGAGAAGGATCTTGTGAGACATTTCTAGTGGGTTCTACCCACCTTCTTAGGTTAGACTAAAAGTGATCTGGTTTTTATATTTGTTAACTCTAGGAGCCACATTTGGGGAACTTTAACTTTCTTCCATGGTGCTGTAAATAAATCTGGAAGTTTTTGAAACAGAGTGCCTGAAGTTTATGTGTGATGGGTTCACACTGGTAGACATCAGTGGCACCATCAGTACTAAAAACTGAAAGTAACTGATTCAAGAAATATTTATTTAGTACCTTCAAAGTGCTAAATTCTAGGCACCAAAATTTTAGGTATGAAGTAGTAATAATGATAGACAAAGTGAATTCAGTTGACTTTCTAGTGGTAGACAGAAACTGACTCTTACAAAAAGTACACAGTATCCTTGTGAAATGTACCCACAGAAAACACCTTTACTTTTTCCTCTCAGTTACTTAGTTTTTAGGATCATTCAGAGTCAGGAACGGGGGCGGATTAAGATGCTGCCATCACTGATCTCACCAAGTAAAAAGGGTAGGCAAGTGGGATCCATTTGAGCCCAGAAAAAGGCAATGATGTTGACAACTTGGAAAATTGTATCTATAGCACTAACATCTCAGAGCATGTTTATATAATTAGTTCATGTAATTAGTTCATGGCTCTATGTACAAACCCTTATTATAGCATTTGCCATGCCTGGTAATTATTTATTTACTTCAGTTTTCACTAGCTAACATGAACCTTTTGAAAGCAAAATTGAGTATCAGTCACATTTGTTTCTGATTCATAATTTCTTACTGAATGGATGAGTGGCTATATAGAGATTATTGTAACATGAGATAAGACAGGAAAAAACTAGAAGGCAAACTGAAATATGTTGTGGCCAGTTATTCCTACATCAAACTACATTTACTAGCACAGGCATTCACATTCACTTTCAACATGGGCAGCTCTGATTCACAGGGTTGTAAATGGAAGACTTACGTGAAAGTCTTTCCGTGGTTAAAATAAATTTGATGAACTTTGGTTTAAAACATCTTAACACAAATCATCTCTCTCTACCTGTTATGTGCCATCCAATACACATAATACACTACATACACACTAATAGTTCTTTGTTAATGTGCATACTGGATACTAAGAGAGGTGCGCAGTAATAGTTTTTTTTTTTTTCCCACGAAATATCTGTGAAAGTGGCACTCATTTCAAAGAAAAATTTAAGAAGTGCCAACTTCTATGTTGAGGTCATTGTTATAATTGCAAAGATTTTGTGTATACCAATAGCTAATATATATTTAATGAATTATAGCAATTTAAACTAAAATGAGATAATATTGTAGAAAATGTGCGAACCACCAGCAATTCTTCAAATTCAGTCATGTAGAGTTTTAAATAATAAAATTTATTTTATATCTACAGAATATATATTAGAATATATATAGAATAATAGAATATCTATAGAATATCTATAGAATAGATATAGAATAATAGAACATAATACACATAATATATACATAGAATTTATATATATATATATATTCTATATATACATATATTCCTCAACATCTACATTAAAGATCTATTGAATATGCTTATTTTTACTTGAATCTTTTGCAATCAATCCTGCTACCCTGCTTTGCACTTCTAAGAACAAATCTGGTTTCCCTAAAACAAAACAAAAGAAAACAAAAAAGTACAAACAAAATGTAAAAATGTTCCTCCAATCAGGAGTCATGTAGATAATTTCATGAATCATCTTTACAATTCATCATAAGTTATCACTCATTTGATGAGCCCAGTAATCTGGAAGGTTGAATTAAATAACTTACCCCAACTGAGTTAAAATTCAAATTGAGAATGGTAGAAGTCAGTAGTTGTGCAAGAGAATTCTTAAGCTTAAAAAAAATCTATTAAGTCAAAGAAATGTACGTAAGAGTTTAAAAGAGCAGGACCTCATTGACATATGGCTGAAGCAGATAAATTACATGGAGCACACAGACATTAGAAATCTGGGGGATGTTGATCGTTAATGTGGCTATTAATGTGAAGAGGAGAGTCGTTAGTTGCATTATATAGACTTCTATAATCAATTATCCTGTGTTTTATCTTCTCAGAAAAAAAGTCAAGGTGTAACTGAAACCTAAAAAGAACTAATCAAACCTACTCTTAATTTTTATGAGGGCAATTTACCAAGTCAGAGGAATCCCAAAATATACATTTATTCTATAGGAGTGAAGTTCTGAGTGATAAGGAGTAAGACTTGAGGAGTAGAATAACACGTGTGATGTCTGAATCTCTTCTTTCAGTTCAGGGTCATAACTCTGGAAAGGGAAGAGGATGGGGACTGTGAGCAGCTGACTACATGGATGGTGTCAAGGAATACATTATTGTTTATGGCACCAAAGAAATGGGCTCTTAGGAAGGTCATATCCTATCTCAGATCATGGTTTCTCCAAACTTACGAGCCCTCAGTAAGGTACACTGTCCTCAGTAACTTTTTAGGAATAACTTGATTAATTCTTTTAACAATCCTGTAAAAAACTGTGTCTAAAGATCTCCTGTTTATTGATAAGTTAACTGAAGTTTAGACAAATTATCTAAATTAATAAAACCCAAGAGCAACGGGGTCAGAAAACAAACTCTGGCCTGTAACATAACTGCTTTCCTCCGAAGGATCAGAAGTATGCATTTGGCAGGTGACTTTCCACTTACATAAAACGGTTTTATTCATTCATGCATTCACTTTTTAAATTCATATTTATTTATTTATTTAACAAACACCCTCTGAGGTTCTCTGAACTTGAGACTTTGCAGAAGATGGAGAGAGAAACATCAGTGGGAACGGTGTCCTGAAAGGCTTAGCTGAAAGGAAAAGATAAATTATTTAAATAAAAGGATAAACATGGACATCAATTTGGAATAATTGGATGACATAGACAGAGGTACAATTATGCTCAGTAATTATCAGGAAGAAACTAAAGAAAGAATAACAATGGAATTGATTTTGTGTCTCTGTATACCAGTATAATGAGTATATGTAACATAAAAAAAGGAACTTGAAATTCTAACAAATGTAGTTGAATATAATCCCACAGGCACCAATAAACATTATTTGAAGTACCTATTTTGATCCAGAGAAGTGAGTTGAAGGGGTGAAAAGACTTGACACTCTTCTTTTTTTTTTTTTTTTTTAAATTTTATTTATTTGACAGAGAGAGATCACAAGCAGACAGAGAGGCAGGCAGGGAGAGAGAGAGAGAGAGAGAGAGAGAGATAGAGGGAGAGAGAAGCAGGCTTCTCGCTGAGCAGAGAGCCCGATGCGGGGCTCAATCCCAGGACCCTGAGATCATGACCTGAGCCGAAGGCAGTGGCTTAACCCACTGAGCCACCCAGGTGCCCCCAAGACTTGACACTTTTAAGGGACATACCCAAGTGGAAACTTAAGGGTCTAAATGGAAAAGCTTCCTGGTACATATTTGTGTGAGAAAAAAAAAGGAGGGACAGGTACAATGTTCTTGTATGTCTGCCATATGTTCTTAAGGCTGACTAATGCTATGGGTGAGGTTCTTTGATCTAAACTGTTTAAGAAAACACTGTTTAAGAAAACTCATGCACAAATAAAAGTTACATGTCTCTAACTCCATCACTACATACACACTTTGTTTCTACCCTTTTCTTTCCTTTTTTTTTAACCAAAACTCAAAGAAGAAAAATATGTATTCAATTAACTGTATACCATTCACCACCTAAAGTGTTAAACTTCTAATCTAAACACTCTTCTTAAATGACTCTTACTAAAGCAATAATGAAGGCCAAATTTCTGTTTCATCATCTTGGAACACTCTGAAGAACATTTCACATTTCTGACCCTTTGTTCCTTTGTTCTCAGCACCTTGCTCCATCTCTTAAGTTTCTCAGCCAATTTTTCTTATTGAATTTTTTGTGCCTCTTACATAACTGTTGGGGTTCTTCTAAGTATCCATTATTGGTTATTCTTTTGTGTCCCTCTTTTCTCCCATGTTTCATCTATCACTAAAACATTGATAAATTCCAAATGTGCATCTCCAGTTTATTACTTTCTTTTGAACTCCAAATCTATATATCTAGTTGGTTACTAAAACTGCCACTTAGAGAAGCTACAGGATTCAAAACTCAATACATTAAAATTTTACTATTACTATTCCTTTACTACCTCTTCAGATTTCTTCATTTTAGTTAAGGGCATCATCACCCTACTACAAAATCTTCACTGCCTTATCTTCAAAGTTTTAGTTAACTACCAAAGTCTTGCTGTTAACAAACCCCTCAGTTTTGGTTCAAAATTGTATCTTCTAATATTGGTCATATGTCTTTCCATCACATATCTCAGGGCCCAGCTACACATAATTTATTGCTTATTACCATCCATGTTGTTATAGACACAATGTTTTATATTCACCCCAGTTAAAACCTTCTTTGACTCTCTCTGGAAGAGTTGGCAACTTTCACTAACATCCACTTTTTTTTTTAAACTAATGTTAGTTGCTTTTATTTTGAGAGAAGTCAATGTAAATGCTGTTAGATTTCTATTAATTTCCAACAAAATCAATTTAGAAACAAAAGCAATACTAGAGATAAAATGGAACAACTTAATAAGTTTCTATTTGGCAAAAGGATATAAAATTTTTAAATTTGTGTGTATTTCTTAAGTTAACCTAACAAAGACAAAAATAATTATGGATCTAAAAGGAAAGAAAAAAAACCCTCAAAATTATAGTGGGAGATTATAGCATTCATCTTCCAGCAGGATTAACACATATAATTTATGTCTACAGAGCTGTGCACACAATTACAGAATATATATTGCTTTCAGACTCACACAGAACATTTGCAAAAGTTGACCAGTTGCTGGATTATAAAGCAAGTTTCAATACTTTGTAGGATTTATATTATGTAGCTTAAGTGCATTGTGTACAAATTAATTTGAACTAGAAAATCTTCATATATTAGGAAAATCAAAATGCATGTTTTTGGAATACCTCTTGAGAAAAAAATTCGACTTGAAGACATTCACAAATGAATGAAAGTTAAAATGCTATGTAACAAAAGTAAAGCCAATGTTAGATGAAAGTGTATTTTAAGTACATGTATAAGAAAAGAATAAGGCAGAAAATCAGTTATAAACATCTGTCTCCAGGAGTTGGAAGAACATAATACATTTAACCCAAATACAGATGAAGAGGAGAAATAATGAAAATCAAGAGGTCATATAATGAAAAATATTACTATGTACATTGTACAAACATACAATAGAGAGGATCAACAAACCAAAATTAGTTTTTTGAATAAACTGATAAAAGTGAGAGATATTGACGTGACTGACCAAGTTAAAAAAAAATGAGAGGGGTCAAAAATAACTGTGAGTCGGAATAAAATGTCAAATCTTTATAAGTACTGAAGATATTAAAAAGACACTGAGAAGCTGTTCAAAATTACTTTTAAAAATTGGAATTTTGAATGCAGTAAATTTTTAGTAAAACACAATTTAAAACTGACAAGAGAAAGAAGACAATCTAAATAATCTTATGCTTATTAAGGAAATGTAAAGAATAATAAAAAACCTGTATCACTAAAACTCTTAGTATAGAAAGAATCTTTCTTAATATGATAAAGTGTATCTCCCTAACACCCATAACAAATACTGGACTTAGTAGTAAAATTTTCCCCTTGAGATCAAGAAATGGATGCCCAGTATCACCTCTTCTAGTCCTGGTAGTCCTAGGAAGTGCAAAAATGCAAAATATAGACAGATGTGCATATCTACATGTCTGTGTGCCTACATGCAAACATGCATGCATACATATAAACACATTTTTAAAGTTCAAGGATTTAAAAAAAACATATGAAACATATTATTTGTATTTGATGTGAGAGTACAGCTAGTGAATTAGAAATAAGATACAGATAACTTGTCAATTTTAATGTATGATTCTACCAAGGTTACTCAATATCAGGTCAACTAAAATCAATTGCATTTCTATATACAAATGATAAATAACAAATAAAAGTGCTACATCTAATAAAATAAAAATATCAAATAGATAAAACCAGTAAAGTGAAATTGTAATGAATTCTGATTTTTGACACATTTAAAATATTGAAACTTAAAGTGTTTAATGTATCTCTTCATTTTAAATACTTTTCAATTACTTTAATGTTATAGGCAATATTAACTAAAATTTAGCAAAAGTAAAAAAACAAAGAAATAAAAGTAAAGACACTTGGTCGGTGGGAATGCCAACTGGTGGAGTAACTCCTGAAAACAGTATGGAGTTTCCTTAAAAAGTTAAAAATAAAACTACCCTATGATCCAGCGATTACACTACTAGATATGTACCCAAAAAACACAAAAAGACTAATTTAGAGGGATACATGCACCCTGATGTTTATAGCAGCATTATCTACAATAGCCAAATTATGGAAACAGCCCAAGTGTCCAGTGAGAGAAGAATGGATAAAGAAGATGTGATACAAAGATACAGATGTAGTGAAAAGAAGGGCCATCTGTACCCCAATGTTCATAACAGTGATGGCCACAGTCGCCAAAATGAAAAGAACCAAGATGCCCTTCAACGGACTAATGGGTAGGGAAGATACAGTCCATATATACAATGGAGTATTATGCCTCCATCAGAAAGGATGAATACCCAACTTTTGTATCATTATGGATGAGACTGGAGGAGATTATGCTGAGTGAAATATGTCAAGCAGAGAGAGTCAAGTATCATATGGTTTCACTTACTTGTGGAGCATAAGGAATAACACAGAGAATATGGGAAGATGGAAAGGATAAACGAGGAGGGGGAGATGAACCATGGGAGACTATGGACTCAGAAACAAACTGAAAGGTTTTGGAAGGGAGAATGGTCGGGTTTGGGGGAGTCTGGTGGTGGGTACTATGGAGGGCATGAATTGCACGGAGCACTGGGTGTGGTGCATAAACAATGAATTCTGAAACACTGAAAAATAAATAAATAAATAAAAATCTTAAAGAATGAAATCTTGCCATTTGCAATGATGTGATTGGAGCTAGAGAGTATTACGCTAAACAAAATAAATCAGAAAAGGACAAATACCATATGATTTTACTCATAAAAGTAAAAATAAAGAATTAATGTTCATGGGGCACCTGGGTTCCTCAGTTGGTAAAGCTTCTGTCTTCAGCTCAGGTCATTATCTCAGGGCCTTGGGAAGGAGTCCTACAGCAGGCTCTCTGCTCTGCAGGGGAGTCTTCTTCTCCCTTTCACTCAGCCCCTGCTTGTGTGCTCTCTCTCTCTCATTCACTCTTTCTCACTCAAATAAATAAATAAATAAATAAATATTTCTTTTAAAAAAAGAATTAATGACCAGAATTTAAATAGTAGTGAGAATGTAACAATAAAAAGACAAGCAGTCCAATTGAAAAGTGGACAAAGGATTTGAATAGTCATTTCTCCAAAGTTCTACAAATAGTGACCACATAAAAAAAGTACTCAACATCAACATCATTAGTCATTAGGGAAAAGCAAATCACAACTGCAGTGAGATAGCACTACTGTCTATAATTATAATATCTATAATGTCACTGTCTATAATGGCCATAATTTGTTTTTTAGTGGAAAATAAAAAGTTTTGAAAAGTATATGGAGAAATCATAATCCTCATATATTGCTGGTAAGAATGTAAAATGGTGTACTCACTGTGGAAAATAATTTGACAGTTTCTCAAACAGTTAATCATAAAATTACCATATGGCCCAAAAATTCCACTCCTAAATAGGAGTCCCAAGAGGACTGAAAACATATTTTTACACAATAACTTGTACATAAATGTTTATAATAGCATTGCTCATAACAGCCAGAAAGTGAAAACAGCCAAACTATCCCTCTGTTAATGAATGAATAATAAAACATGCCATAGTCCTTCCGTGGAGTATTACTAAGCAATAAAAAGGTAAGGAATGCTGTATGTGCCACAACACAGCTGGTCTTTGAAAACATTATGCTAATTGAAATAAGCTACACAAAAATGTCTGCATAATTCCATTTCTATGAAATATTCAAAATAGTCATATCCCTGGATATAGATTAGAAGCTGCCTGGAAAGGAGGATAAAGGAGAACTAGGATTGGTTATTGATAGGGTTTCCTTTTGAGATGCTGGAAATGTTCTAGATTTAGTGGTGATGCTTTTATAACACTGTGAATGTACCATAAACCACTAAATTGTACAATTTAAAATGGTGAATTTCATGTAATGTTAATTATATTTAAAAAGCTTAATAAACTCTTAACGAATGGTAGAAGACACTTCCTATCAGATGCTGAGGTATATTACAAAGTTACATTATGTGAGATGGTGTGATGTAGACAAATAGTCAAATGCAATACATTGACATCTAGAACAAAGCCAACCATCTATGGGCACTTAACTTATGCAAAACTAGCATTGTAGAGCAGTAAGAAAAGTTAAGATATTTTCAATAAATTTTGTTGAATCAATTTGTAAAATGATGAAATTGTTCCCCAACTCACAAAAAACCATTAATTTCAAATATATATTTTTATTAATATGAGACACGGAAGGATGATAACATAACAAAACTTTTAGGAGAATGTAGAGAATAAACAGGACACAAAATAAATAAAAATAGATTATTAAATTTGACTGTAGTAAAATTAAGAATTAATGTTCAACAAAAGTCACAATTAGTGAATAGAAGTTTGAGCCATGAGTGGGAAATGTATTTTCACCACATGTAACCAGCAAAGGGCTCATAGCTAGAAGACATAAAACACTTCTACAAATTAATATGGAGAAGACAACCCACAGAAAATGGAGAGAAAATTGAAAATATTTGCTTAGTATATATAAACAAACACATATGTACATACATGACTAATACATGAAAATACACTAAAACTCAATAATCAAGGAAATGTAAAATTATATTCTACACAGTAAACTAATGACTAAAATCAAGCAGAATACCCATTTTCGGGTGAATGTGTGAAGCAATAGCAACTCTCATACATTATTTGGCAAGATTTTCTAAAGTAGAACATATGCACATTTTATGACATAGTAATTTACTCCTATGAAATATCCAACATATACACATGTAGAATTATTGTAATTACTAAGTAATTTGTAATTACTAAAGAATTCATAATTTCTAAAGAATAAAAAGAAACAATCTTTTTATCTGCCAAAAGAGGATTGAGAATATAGATGGTGTAATACCGGTCCAACGGAATATTACAGAGTAATGCAAATTAATGACAGCTACAAGGTGCAAGAATTTCACAAGTGTGGTGCTAAGGGAAAGAAACTAGACATAGACATAGAAGAAAATGTAGTGTTTAATTCCAATTATATAAAATTCAAAGCTAAGGCAAAATAAAACTACAGAATGATCAAAAACTCTGGAAACATTAAGTAGCAATATGTATTATATATTGTATATATATAATATGTATATATAATACATAATTTATTGATACATAATACATAATTTATTGTATATAGATATATATAATGCATAATTTATTGAGATGACAATACACAATGCATTCAAGGACATGACATGATCTGTTCAAAGAGCCAGCCCTCTCTGGCAATGCAGAATCCATATATCCTGCAAACAAAGGCTGAACACGTGGTGTCCATGCTGCACTTCCACAAATCCCCACATATGCATCTGTGTTGTCTCAGATGGTTTGTATTTTCACTTGAACCTGTGCTTTAACATAACCCACAGGAAATAATCAAGTAGGTTCAAACCGTGTGTGTGTGTGTATGCTGTGTACATACATGCATCTGTGTACACAATGTGTATGTATTTGTGTGTATGCTGTATGTATAAGTATGTGATTATATATTAGGCATATATGCTGTGTGTATGTCTGCGTATATATGTGTGTAAAGATAGTCACACTGTGACCAAAGGCTGGGGACATCTGGTGTCAGCCATGTTCTTGTTCTTTGTGTGGTGATTACAAAAGTGTTTACTTTCTGGTAATCTATTGAGCTTTATACATTAGTACTTTTGAAAATTTCTTGTGTGGTTTTCAAATGACAAGAAATAAATGACTTAAAATATGGAAAGGAATGAAAATTGGCTTTTAGGCTTGGGAATAAGATCCTAGAACAGAGGCTTCTAGAATACAGTATCCACTTTACACCGGTGAAGACATGCTAAGGAATTCAAAGAACTCTGTCATGAGACAACAGAGTGGAATTATTTGCTCCTCCTAAGTGAAGTGTTAGTCCTCTCAACTGATTCTAGGTGCTAGAGAAGGAATTTTTAATAAATTCATTCTGGGTCATTTGTTACCAGTTAGTGATCCAGCATTATAGATATAATTCTGACCGGAGAACCTAATATAAATGCTCTGAGAATAAGGGGGAAGTCACTTACCAATATGCACACAAAACCCTAGACATAGTGTCAATTTTTTTTTCCATATATTAAATTTTCCATTCTTTTTCAAAGGAAGATATGTGTTTCAACACTTGCACAAAACGTAATTTCAAACTTGATTCCCAAGTCAGAAAGAAAAGGTGATCATCAAATGTTTTTTAAAAAAAATTTTTATTTTATAATAAAATGGTTAGAAGTTCAATATTTCTGCTCAAACACAGAGAACGGCAGGCATATTTACAAAAGGCCTCACAATGTTTGCCATTGCCTTTACACAAGACAACATTTATAAAACCTCTGCATCCCATGGCAGGTGCTGGGTCTTCTCTTGGGGATTTCTGGTGTTCAGATATTGTCTTTCATTTGAACTTCAAAAACCTTTAAAAAATAGAAGCTGCGTTTCAATATAATTTGAAAATTAAAACTCTTTTATTTTTATCATTGTAATATCTTCCATGGATTTACTTTTCAAAAATGAATCAAAGCCCAAACTAATTGCTGTCTGATAGCTAGCAAAGGCAGAAAAATTGGAAAAGCTTTTAAAAATGAAGCTTTGGTTTGCCTCACCCACAGGAAAATTGAATGCAAGTAATAAATAGAGAATTTCAAGTATGTTTAATAATGATATTCCCCTCTTCCTTTGAGAACTTAAAGAATAAAATTGAATAACTGCTATGGTCAACTGGATAATTGGAAATCTGATTTTAGGAGCAAGACTGCATTTCTTTTCTTTGTTTTAATGGCATAATAAGATTTCAAATAAACATATTAATTTAAGTGAAAACATTTTTTCACCTATGAAACTGGTTTTCTAAAGTATTCTCATCAGTCTGTAATACTTGTGATGATTTTGTAGAATTATAAAATTTTATTGCATGTATTTTTTAAAGAAAACTAAAATATCCCCCCTTATTATTTTTATTAGGCTTGGATTCCTGGGATCATCTGGTGACTTCAAGAATCTGGTAAGGCACTTTTCTTAATGTAGCATTATCAATATTTTTGTATTATTTGCCACAGATCTTTGGAGAATTTTTGTTTTTGTTTTGCTTTCCCCCCCCCTCTCTTAGTCTTAATCCATTTTCTTAATTCCCCCTCATTTCCATCATCTGTAGCTGACTCTCAGAAGGCCAACTGAAGGTCAGTTACATCTTAGTGCATTTAGAATGATTGGATAAATCCAGATACTACTTCCACATTCAACTTCATGGGTCAGTAAATCATTCCAAGGAGTGGTAGCATTTGTTCCTTAAGGAAATAAAACTCACCATAGAAAGAATCTGAGATAATAGGATCGTTCAGGTAAAAGGTAGAAAGTATTAATTAGAAAATTTTTCTTTTAATATCAAATGCAACAGTTGCATCTTGGATAAAAACCATGGGGTCTGAATATGATGACTGGATTATAATTTTTGTTGTTGTTGCTACAATGTTGGTATTAAGGTTTAAAGAGTATAAAACTAGAAACATACTGAAGGCACTGCCCCTTTCACATGGAAACTTTTAAATTTCTTATGGCATTTGCCTGGTACAGAGACATGGGAAAGAGATTGTTTAATTAAAAAGCTGAGATGTTAAGGTAGAAGTTTTTCTATTGCAACCTAATCCTAACCCTAAAATGAATAAATCTTAGAATCTACCCAGTCTTTTTATTTTTCTCCAGATATTATTGAAAGTTTGACAACATTCAAATTAATATGTTGGGATCCTGTTATGTTCTGAATCTCTGCAAGATTATAAAACATTTTCTCTCATATTCTCTTATTTAATTTTCTAAAAAAAATAATCTAGCTTGAATTTTTATTTTTGTGCAGACTGGGAGTCCCACATTTTTTTTTTTTTTAATTTCTAGAGTCACTTTTCTATAATACCCAGCTGAGTATAATATGAAATTCCATCTTGACAGATTGCAAGAGTACTGCCTTAAACACCATTCTATATTAATAACTGGTTGTTGCTTGGTTAGAATGGGAGGGTGGTTAGAGTTGAGCACATCTTTTTGTTGTGCATTACCTCTTGCTCCCAAATGTTTTCCATGGTTTCTCAATTAGTACCTTCAGGCCATCTTCTCATGACTTTTCTATGCAACTTCAAACTATCCCAGTCTATACCTTCTGCCAAACAGTAACAGAGTAAACTGTCATATTTAAAAACTATTACTGAAGACTTAGTTTAAGCTAACAGAATTACAGCACAAAAAAGGGAAACTTAAACTTGTATCAGGTCCTACTGCTGCTGAAACCACTGAGTATGCATTCCCAAAGGGGATGGCATTCTTCTTTCCTCAGCACCAACACTCAAATGTATGGTGCAGGTCCACATCCCTTCCAGCAGAATCCACTTTGGTGTTCCTTATATTTGAGTCAGGCCATTTAAGTGTAGAATAGATTAATGTTATAATGGTCTGCCAGCATTTTACCCAGCCTACAAAGAAGACCAATTGCTCTTTATCATGCAGACTTTTCCTAGGTATGAGTAGGATATTGCATTACCTTCGGTTAAAGCTATATTGAACTTGCTCCCAAACAACTCTAGGTTACATATTTAGCCATAAATAGGAGTAACAGAAACTTGAAGGTCGTATTTTTCCTTAGCAGTTTGTACAACTCCTGATTACATTTTCAGCCACTAGTTATTCTCAGGATGAGAACCCTTCAGTACTTTGTGGGAATGGGAAGCTTCACTTAAGCATTTTTTGGGAAGGAAGAGAGACCTGTGGATCTTACAGACAGCAGAAATTTCATGTCCACATGTCCAGCATTATAAATTTCAGAGTTCCTGTATTTTTTTCTAACCCTAAACCTTTTCTTATTCATACTAGTGGAACTTCTTCCTGTAATTATCCTTTATCTTAATTCCACTTTCTTTCCTCATTTAAATTGTCAGTGTGTTCTTCCCAATTCTGATTATCACAGTTCATTATCTTTTGGGTTTTCTTTCATCTTGTAATTCATCTCATTTCTAATCCATGTCTCACAAAATAGAGAGATGATTCATTCTAAAAGAACACTTTCAAGACATATATCTCATTGTGTTTCTTGTAAGGTTTTTGTTGTTGGTGGTGGTGGTTTTTTTTTTTTTTTTTTTGGTGTATTTTTTTTCCCCCTAATCTGCTGTGTAAGATATAATGGAGTCCCACCACACTTATTCAAAGCAATCTTCCTTGCTGACAAACCAGGAAACTCAAAGCTGGTCACATTGCTCAGTTCCTTCCTCTCTCATCCCCCATTGTCACTATTTCTGCTTCTGTGAACAGAGTGATCTTCTGATCTACTCACATACCTGCTTTCTATTCATCCCTCAGTGTGTAGTTTAACTCCCATTTTCTCCTGGGAGTCCTCATTTTTTAAAAATATTGTAATTTGATCTTCCCTCCCTAAGTCTTCATTTTCAGGATCACAAATTTCAGCACTTTACCTTATCATGTCACATGCTCTAAGGTTCTTTTGTTATGTATTTTCTACTCAGCAATTTTGCAAGCTTTTAAATGAGGTAACAATGTCATTTTGTATTGTTTACTATGGCTTACATAACATATTTCTCTGTGTTTCATAGATTTGGAAGAAATATTTTCAGTTGACTAACTTGTTTTATCTCACCTACACTTATAAAGACCAAATCCAGAATTAATTTCTATAATTGTTTGCTTCTAACCAATTAGGACTTTCAAAGAAAAGTGATATGAACATGGAAGACAATAATAGTATTACCTGAAACAAATTCTGCATTATATGATTCATTCTAGGAAATTCTTTTTAGAGTAAAATTCAAAGAAAAGAAAATAAGCATAAAATTTAAATCAGAATAGTACTGAAAAATAAATGATAATACACAAGGTGTTACAAAGTAAATAGATAAAAATATACTCTATTCAATTATGATAACTCTCAAGCTAAAAAAGTAACATTTACTCTGGAACTAAATGCCAGCAATAAAAATTCACTTTAATATAGCAGAGCTAACATTTCCTACATTGAAGATGAAAATATTTACAGGAAATCATATTGTAGCATTTTTTCCACTTATATAAGATAATGTGTTTAATTCTTACAATTCACTGAATTTTGTATCTGTGTGTGCAATTGCAGCAATCTGTTCCAATTCATAAATTTTATTTCCTGCACCTGGAGTTTGGACCTTTTAAGAGGTCAGAATAATAACATATGCACAATTATGTATGGTTGAAGGGAATTCATATTTTTAAGCAGTCATTTTATATCAGGTGTTAGGCTAGTTGCTTTTTCTGTGTAGTCTCATGTCAACTTTCTAATCATACTTTGAGTCATATGTTTTGGCCAGCATTTTAGAGCTAGAATACTAAGTATTAGAGAGGTTAATTATTTCACATGTAATTACTTAGTAAATTAAGATACTGAGATTTCAGTTTATGCCTAGCACTCCACAAAGACTCCAGTGAGATGCCTTCCCAAAGAAAACTTATCCCAGTAAGCTTTTAATAAAACCTAATTCTACATTGGTTTTATTGGAGTAATAACCCTAAAAGTTGATACATAAGTGGTTAAAAGAGATTTATTCTTTGTACTTAGAAAGTTATTTGAGAAGATGAAAGCTTGCTTATTTTAATTCCAAGGTGGAAAAATCGTTAGAGTGTGCCCAAATTGTGTGTGTGTGCCTGTGTGCATGTATATCTTTTATGTCATATGTATATATCTTATATATCTTTTATGTCCTATATGTCTAGCTATATCTCTCATATATATGATGTACAGATATGTGATAGAAATATTCATGTATATACCTGTGTCATTAATAACAAAAGCAGAATCTATGGAAACCCACATAATCTTTCTGTGTTTGGACAATGGTGATTAATGTATGCTTTATTCTCTCATTCATGTTCTCAGGTTTTAAGGCAAATTTTATGTAAATTTGTTCATCCTGAATTTTTTTTTTTAACAGTATTACAGGCAACCTGCAAATTGCACTCATGTGCTTAGCATTAGTCGTGGAATTTCTTTGAAGTAATATAAATTATTCAACTGGAGTACTGAATCTTCCAGGAATTGAGTGCTAGCCTTGATATAGAGGGTTTAAAAATATTTTGGGGACACATGCTGCAGTATCTTGATATTGTTAAGTAACCCCACCCCTTGAAAATTAAATGTCTGGTATTAACATATTGTGTGTTTTGTGAGTTTCTTAGGTTGTATGTGAACATTGAAGGGAACAAACCACACACATATGTCTACTCATAGGTTTGAATTAGTATATCAAGATAGTCTGTTAATTTTAAAGCAATATACTGTTACTGAAACTGTTTACTGTTAGTATGCTATCCTGATGTGAATTTTCATGAAGTGAGCATAAATCCTATGGTCAGAGACCAAAGGAAGGATTCATAGTCACAGAAATTCATTTCTCCATGCATCTCTTCACAGTTTGTTTATTAACTTACTTATGCAAACAGTCTGATAAAGGTTAGGTGATAGAAAAACAATACGACATGACCCTGACTTCAGAGATCATCGTTTTATGTGTTCTATATAATTGTGCTGCTTTTACTTTTTTTTTTTTTTTTTGAAACCTGGCATTGTTTAAAATTCTGAGCTTTATTTTAGATCTTGCATTGTCTCCCTTTACCTTGCTGAGATAGCAGATTATTGGAACCATGAGGATAGTGTGAGAAATGTTGCTAGTGCACATCAGTATCTGGGTTTCCTTTCACTGTTGAGCCTGAAGGAGATTATATTCCACCTTCCAGTTTGGTGGGGTCATGGGGTTACTTCTATCTAGGGAAAAATGGGAATGTGCTTTTCTATCCTCTCTGCCTCTGCACAAGAGGTATCAACTTGAAATAATGGGACTGTAAGAGTAAGTCATCCTGAATTCTTGACTCACTGATGAAAGACAGCTGCTGTGGCAAATCCTTCAATTCCACAGCCAGCTGAGAAGATTAGGAAGTGTTATTTTGTCTTAAACTACTGAGGACATTTTGATGTGTTTTGGGTTTTTTGTTTTTGTTTTGTTTTTTATTTGGTTTCATTATAGCAACAAGTCTGCCGAAACTAATCAAGTTGTTCTGGGAAAATGGGAATTGTAGTGTTTGGGAATTTGTAGTGTAGTTCTAAAATATGGAGTCCGTTTCTAAAGGTATATTTTGACAATGTTTTTTTTACTTTAAAGTAGTTCTCTCCTATCACCAAGTAATCTTTGCTTGGCAAAAGGTAAAAACAGGCCCCCAAATAATTGTCTTAGGAAAATGTGTACCAAAATATTTGATGAAAATCAGCTATTATTTCCTTAACAAATATCTTTAGATGAACCAAACATGAAGTAGGGGAAAATACAGACAAAATTAGATTAACTGATTTTGAAATGGTACGTGTTCAGTTGAAGAATGATCAAATTTCTTGTAATGATACTTTTGGTTCTTTAATCTTATCTGGCATTAGGGATAGATCATATAATTTTTTTTTAACTTAAAAAGATTCTCCATGTCTTAGAGGGTTTCACTGAGGTGTGACACTCAGAGTAATCTATATTCAGCTCTTTAATTTTTGGAATGACCTAAAACAACACCTTCTCTTGTGTCTTATTCTTTTTTTTTTTTTTACCTTTTGTAGTTGAAGTCTCCATATGCTTTCTCATTTTTACTTTTCAAGAGATGTACTCATTTAAATGCCACCAACATGCCCTCCAGCAACATTTCTACAACTGCTAATTAATTAAACATAACCCCTTTTCTTCACACACAGGACTGGAGATCAAAAATAATTGTATACAATTATCTGGAACAGAAAGAATTTAAATGCACTACTATGGAAGGGAGCACAACAAATTATGCCTCTTGAAGTATTCCATGCCAATCATTAATAGCCTCTAAAATAGTTGTAGGACATCAAAATTTACCTCTATAATATTTATTCAACTCTTAAGAATCAGAGTTACTACATCTGGAATTCAGTCTGACTGGTATTACATCCTTTCAACAATTTCTATTAACCTTGTGTCTGCTTGTTCCTCTCACTTAATTTCACCTCAGGATGGAGTTCAGGAGACCTTTGTAAGGCAGTACATTCCATTTTTGGAAGACTATTAGTTTTTAAACATATTTCTTCAGCACTCAGCAAATTTATTTCATATTAGTAGTTAGCTCCTCAGAGTGGCATAAGACTCATAGACTTGTGAAAACACCCCTTAGTTGGACTATTCTAGAGTCAATTATCAGTTGAAAGTTAGCTTATCTACTTTCCAGCCACTCTATCTGACATAGACTATTAATAAATGCTTTTATGAAAACAATTTAAACAAGGATTCTAATAAATATACTGGCATTATCTTCTCTATATTAGTACTAGTAGATTAAAAGAATATTTTGTGGTTAATGAAGCACAAGTGTACACAAGCATATGTCCCCCTGCTTGATTTTTTGCCCACTGTCCTAAGTCAGGCAGTACTTCTCCGGGCATTCACCAAAACAAAAATACTACCCTAATGCTTTTAAAAAATAGATATAGATATATATTTTAAAATTTCATGTTTATTTTTCTCTGTGTTCACATGTTAATTCCTCTATTTGGAGTACTCAGAACACTGGACTTTTGTTCATATATGACATAATAAATATGTCATACCATATGTCATACCAGGGATGGTCAATTATTTGTAGCCAATGCCCTGTCAACTTCTCATTTCCCCCCCTTTGTTTGTGAGAGAGATGCTAAGACAATCATTTCCACTTTGTTCCAGCCTGAAAACCAGTCCTGTGATATAAACTGTAGTATTAGAAAAAAGATACTTTGAAGAGGTTCCCATAAACATATTGAGGCATATGAAATGGTCTTTACATGTGTCATTGCTATTTTCTAGCTGTTGTTGAATTGGTTTTATTGTTAGTGGGAGATATATGGTAGGAAATGTCTTTCATAATTTCAGAAATAGAAAAGGAACAGGAAAATATGAAAAAATAATAAAAGAGATTGAAGAAAGGAAATATTATAAAATATGTTTAATTTTTCCCAAAAAATGTAAGCATAGAGTTTTATTACTGACAGTATATGCTTTTGCTTATCATGTAAATATTAACTCACTGTCAAATAAATACATTTTCCCTGTTCTATTGTTACATTGACATAGAATGCACTACTTTCTATGTCTATATTTCACTGTTTCAAATTAGACAAATTACTCCTCAAATATGTATATATTATTTATTCATTTAAATATTCTTTCTACCAAATAATATAGCCCCATTAATAATAAATTGAAATCAATATCCCCTGGTGTCTGGGTGGCTTGTCAATTAAGCATCTTCCTTTGATTCATGTCATGATCCCAGGGTTCTGGGATCAAGCCCTAAGTTGGGTTCCCTGCTCAGTGAGGAGCCTGCTTCTCCCTCTGCCTCTTCCCTCTGCTCACATTGTCTCTCTCTTTCTCTCTCAAAAAAATAAATAAAATCTTTAAAAAAAAGAAAATAAAACAGTTTCCCCAAATGACCACTAATTTTCAGTCACGTATGATGTCATACATATGCATTTGTGTTTTTGACATGTATATTGTTTCCTTTTTGCCAAAACCAACAAAATTGATTTAAGTTTCATTTGATCTTTTTAAATATGCATTTTATTAAGTAAAATTTTACAACAGACCATGTAGACAATTACAATTTTTTTTTTAAATGCTTAAAGACTATCAGCATTTTGCTGTAGATATTGAGCAATAGGAAGGGAGAAGCTGGGTGGACTTTAAGGGAATGGGGCTATACAAACTGGCATAAATATGGTGGCATTTACATTGTCCTGCTGATGGCTACCTACTCCAGAATTAGAATCCCACTTCAGCCTCTATCCTTGCTTCTGAGATATCCATTATAACCTGGACACGTGTCGTGGTTCCTAAATGTGGAATGCACAGGTTTGGTACATATGTGTGAAAATGGCAGTGTTTTCACATGGACCTCTGAGTGAGGATGTTTTTGGTTTAAGATTAAATGGATAAAACCAAGGAGATTTCTGGGAAAGATCATGATAGAAGATTAATTCTGGAATAATGTTTTCTTGGTATTATATGACGCAACAATGTTCTGTTAAATAGATGTACAAGTGGTCCATAAACCACAGTATAGGATTTCTTTTTCTAAATAAAACTCTAATAAGTCAAATAAATCAAGTTTCCTATTTAGGCAGCTATATTGTTGCTATTATATTTAAAACACTGGATTGGCTGGGTTCTAGCTTTAATTATGTATGGTTCTCCTGAAGTCATCTGTTTTTTTAATCTTCTGCTAAGAAAGACAGCATAGTACTCCTTCCATTTTTGTTATTTTCAAAACTAAACTTAAAAGATCTTTGTTGAAATGGCCACAAAAGTAATCTAAACAAAATTAGTGAGTTTTATATATTCTTAATTTGAAAAATAAGCTCATTAAAAAGTTTATTATTTACTCATTTGACTATTAAAGTACTTAATGTTATATAGAATTACAAATTTGTGAAAATTACTGTCCAGAACAGTCTTCAGCCTTTCAATTCTGTTTCACATCTGTTTGGAGTACAGTTTTAAAAATATGTTTCTTTTCATACTGAGGTGAAAGAGCTCATTTTTATAAATGAAAACATTCTCTTAATATTGTGATGCATACTTCTTTCTATCTATATAGCCAGAATTTGTGTCGAGATTCTTTTTGAAGTTGGGGATTTACATGGATTTAATTATGGAATATTCTATCTTTTTAGCTTTATCAGAAACAGGTGTTTGTCTTTGATTCTACAAATGAACAAAAACTGTCCATTCATTCTTTTCTTTGTCTGGAATATATTTCTCATGTTTTACTTTACAGCTCCAACCAGACCATTAATATGGATTTTTATCATTAATGCTATGAAATTATAGAGGCAACATTAGTAATATGTCATCTGTGCAAGGATTTAGAAGTCAAATAATCAGCATAAATCAATTCAATAAACATATAAAGAGTTTTTACTTTGCATCAAACAGTGTCAAATTCAAGGGATTTACAGTTGAAAAATATACTGCCTTCCTTCAAACAATCCATATTGTAGTATGGAAAACAACCCATATATTATAGTGCAGTAAAATGTGTGCACACCCATAGAAGAATGTAATCAAAACATCCCATTTTAGCTCTAAAGAAGCTAAAGTTCAGAGACAAATAATTAGCCCAAAGTCAAACAGGTATTAGGATGAAGATTCAGAATAAACTCAAGGTGTTCTTATTTCTTTCTTCTCTATTGATCTGTAACTAAGTATAGTAGAAAGTGAATTAGCATTGCCTATACTTTCTTCTTCTTTCTCTTAGAAGTGGCACACACACACACACACACACACACTCACACACAAACGTGCGCGCATCACAGCCATATTGTATACATACCAACAATAAAAATTACGACATACTAAATACTCCTAATACTGCATTATGTTTAATTCATCCCCCATTACGACTACATCACCATTTTTTAGAAAGGATTTATTTATTTATTTGATAGAGAGAGAGAGCAGGGGGAGGGGATGAAGGAGAGAGAAAGAATCTGAGGCCGACTCCCCACAGACTGTGGGCGATGACGAGGGGCTCGATCTCAAGATCTTGAGACCATATCCTTCACTGAAATCAAGAGTCAAAAGACTAACCCAACTGAGTGATCAAGGTGCCCCAACACACCACCATTTTTATATGATGCTAAGGGGAGGAAATTAACATATATTGAGCATCTACCCTGCTAGATGACATCTATTAAACTCAACAGTCACATTGTTGCCCGAAAGTGTGTACTTTTAGATCTCACTGTCCACCCCCATCACCCTCACCTGGAAGACTTGGAAGACTTCTTACAACTATTAGCCTTACTCATTCTTTAGGTCTTTAATCTCCTCAGATTTCTCAAATTCATCTTTAACTACATGCTTCCTCCCCAATACCACATAAAGCACTTAGTAAACAATATTACAGTCTATCATAGTATACTTCCAAGTTTTTCTAATATTAATAATATTTACTGAAAATAATTTTATATAATCTGCATGCCCTTGAAAAAATTTTTAATTGAGGTATAATTGGTGTAACATTATATGAGTTTAAGGTGTATAATAATATTGCATTTGTATACATAATAAAGTGATCACCACAGTAAGTCTAATTAACATCTTTCACCATACATAGTTAGAAATTTTTTCCTTTGATGAGAGCTCTTATGATTTATTCTCAGTGATTTTACAATATGCAATACAGTATTAACTATAGTATCATGCTATATATAATATTTCTGTGGTTTATTTTATAACTGGAAGTTTGTATCTTTTGACTTTCTTCACCTATTTCACTACCCATGCCCCACCTCTAGCAACCATCAGTGTATTCTCTGTATCTATGAACGCAGGTTTTTTTTTTTTTGAAGATTACATATATGAATGAGATAATTGGTCTTTTTTCTCTATCTGACTTATTTTCCTTAGCATAATACCCGCAAGATCTATCCATTTTCTTGCAAATCACAAGGTTGCCTCTTTTTTTGGCCAAATGGTATTCCATTTTATATATATACACCGCATTTTCCTCCATTCATTGATGGACACTTAGGTTGTTCATACATCTTGACTTTTGTAAAAAAAAAAAAAAAAAAAAATTGCTGTTATCCACTAAGGAAGGGCACAGGTATTTCTTCAACATAAGTTTTCATTTTTTAGATAAATAACCAGAAGTGGAATTGCTTGATTATATAGTATTTCACATGGTAGTTCTTGTTTTTAAATTTTTGAGGAAATTCCATAATGGCTGTGCCAATTTTTATTCTCACCATCAGTGCACACATGTTCCCTTTTCTCCACAGCTTTGCCAACACCTAATATTTCTTATCTTTTTTAGTAATAGCCATTTTAACAGGTAGAGAGTGATATCTCATTGTGGTTTTGATTTGCATTTCCCTGATGATTAGTCATGTTGAGAACTTTCTCATTTACCTTTTCCATCTGTATGTCATCTTTAGAAAATTGTCGATTCAGTTTCTTGGCTAAATTTTAAATTGAGTTGTTTTGCCATTAAGTTGTATAAATTCTTTATATAATTTAGATATTAGCCATTATCAGGTATATGATTTATAATTATTTTCTCTCACTTGGTGGATTATTTCACCATGCAAAAGCTTTTTAGTTTCATAAATTGTTATGTATATACTTTTGCTTTTGGTGTCAAATCCAAAATTTGTCACCATGACTATGTCAAGGAGTTTACCACCTGTTTTCTTCCAGGGATTTTATGGTTTCAGGTTGTACATTTGAGTCTTCAATCCATTTTGAACACATGATGCAATGTAGCAGTACAGTTTTATTTTTTTACATGTGACTGTCGGATTTTCCCAAACCATTTAATGGTGCTTTTAAGAGACACTATTCCTCCATAGCATATACTTGGCTCCTTTGTTGTAAATTAAGTGACCATATATATGCTAGAGATTATTTCTGGTTTATTTATACTGTTCCATTGATCTATGTGTCTTTTTTTTATGTGAATATCCAACTGTTTTCATTACTAAAGATTTGTAATACAGTTTGAAATCAGGTAGTGTGAGGCCTCCAGATTTGCCCTTTGACTTAAGGTTGCTTTACTATTTTGGGTTTTTTGTGGCACCATACAAATTTTAGGATTGTTTGTTCTATTTCTATGGAAAATGTCATTAGAATTTTGATAAGGATTGCATTGAATCTGTAGATTGCTCTGGGTGGTATGGACTTTCTAACAGTGTTAACTCTTCTAGTCAATGAACACAAAATATTTTTCCGGGTACTTGTGTTGTCTTCAATTTCTTTCATCAATGTCTTATAGTTTTTAGTTAACACGTCATTCACCTCTGTTAAATTTATTCTTAAGTATTTTATTCTCTTTAATGACATTGTAAATGATATTGTTTTCTTAATGTCTTTTCTGAGAGTTGATTATTAGTGCATACAAATGCAACTGATTTTGCATATTGATATTGTATCCTGCAACCTCACTAAATTCATTGATCAGTTTGAACAGTTTTTTGGTGGTCTTTAGGGATTTCTATAATAGATGTCGTCGGCAAATAGTGACAATTTCATTTCTTTTCTGCGCTGGATGCCTTTTATTTCTTTTTCTTGTCTAATTTCTCTGGCTAGGACTTCAGTGTTGAATAACAGTGTCAAGAGTGGGCATCTTGTCTTTTCCTGATCTTAGAGGAAAAGCTTTCAGCTTTCACCCATGGGTATGAGGATAACAGCAGCCTTGTAATATATGTTTTAATATGTAGAGTACATTCTCTCTATAAGATCTCTCTTTGTTGAGAGATCTTATCATAAGTGGGTGTTGAATTTTGTAAAATGCTTTTTCTTCATCTATTGAGGGGATTATATGATTTTTATCCTTCATTTTGTATGTGGTATATCATTTTGATTGATTTACAAATGTTGAACCATCCTTGCATACCCACTTGATCAGACTATATGATCCCTTTGGTGTACTCAGTTTGTTAATATTTTCTAGAGGAATTTGCATATGTTCATGAGAGATACTGGACCATAATTTTCTTTTCTTGTGGCATCTTTGTCTGGTTTTGGTATCAAGTTCATGCTGATCTCATAAAATGAGTTTGTATGCATTCCTTTTTCTTCTAATTTTGGAAGGGTTTACGTTGTTTTACTATTAAATCTCTTTTGAATATTTGGTAAAATTCACCAGTGATGTGTTCTAGTCTTAGATTTCTGTTTGTTGGGAGTTTTTGATTACTGATTCAATCCCCTTACTAGTAATTGGTCTAGTCATATTTTCTGTTTCTTCATGACTCAGTCTTAGTAGGTTGAAGATTTTGGGGAATTTATCCATTGCTTCCAGGTTGTCAAGCAAATTGATGCTCAATTGCTCATAATAGTCTCTTTTAAACCTATGCATTTTTGAGATATCAGTTGTAGCATCTCCTCTTTCATTTCTGATTTTATTTATTTAAATCCTCTCTCTTTCTTGGTAAGTCTAACTAAATGTTTGCTAATTTTGTTTACCTTTTCATAGAAGCAACTCTTAATTTCATTGATATTTTCCATTGATTTTTTAGTGATTATTTAATTTATTTTCCATTCTTTGTTATTTCCTTTCTTCCACTAACTTTGGGCTCTGTTTGTTTTTCTTTACCCATTTCCTTGAAATGTAAAGTTACATTTTTTTATTTGAGTTATCTTGTTTCTTGAGGTAGGCACTTACTGCTATGAACTTAGAACTGCTTTTGCTGTATCCCGTAGATTTGTTTAATTGCAATCTTATTTTTATTTGTCTCAAGATATTTTTGGATTTCTCTATTGATTTCTTCTTTAAACCCCTGTTTAGTAGCCTGTTGTTTGACTTCCACATATTTGTGAATTTTCTGGTTTTCCTCTAGTAATTGATTTCTAGTTTCATACCATTATGGTAGGAAAAAACACTTGATACAATTTTCATCTTAAATTAGTGTCCTAACATATGTGTGTCCTAACATATGACATATTTTGGAGAAGTTCTTGAGAGCAATGTATATTCTGTTAACTATATATACATATATATCTATACATATATATGTATGATATGTGTATGTGTGTGTGTGTACTCCTTCTGGTCTGATGAATCATTTAAGGCTCATGCTTCATTACTGATTATCTGAATTATCTATCCATTGATAGATAGGAAACAAGATATTAAATATCTTAAAGATATTGATAGAAAACAAGATATTAAAGTCCCCCATTATTATTATATTGTGTCTATTTTTCCACTTAGATTTGTTAATATTTGCTTTATATGTTTAGTTGCTCTTACAAAAAAATATTTTTATAGGAATGGATCTCAAAAAGTAGGGTTGCTGGAAAGAGGTCATGTACAATTTTAGACTTTAAAAGGTATAATCTCTGTGTGTTTGTGAATTTTTCACATTTCTTGCCCATTTTCAATAGAATTTTTATAAAATTCTAAATTATATAAAATTTTATAAAATTCTTACTGAGTTATAAAAGCTCTTGTATGTTAAAATATATTTAAAAATATGTGAAAATTTATGTCTTATTTTTCAATGCATTTATAATGTGTCTTGCCACTCAGAATTTTCATGTAGTTGAATTTACCAGCTGTTTCCTTTTTGGCTTTTAGTTTTCATATCATGTTTAAAAGACTTTCCCCCATTTCAAAATTCTATACTAACTCATTATATTCTCTTTTGGTATTTTTAGAGTGTTTATTTATTTCAATTTTATTTTGCATTAATCTAAATTAGTTTTGCTGCAAAGCATGCCAAAAAATATAGCTTTACTTTTTTGGCAAAGAATTAGCTAATGGTCTCAATTCCATTACTGAGCAATCAATATTTCACTCACTGATTTAAACTAATGAAATAATATTCTTATTGTCATTAGAATTTCAATTTTTAAAATATTCATATGCCAAAATATGTTTCATGCCTATAATAAGAGCTCTTAAAGTTATCTTACATTTGCCCAGAATTGTATGGCTCTGGACAGAAGCCAAGTCAATCCTTGCAAAATTTAGTCTGATTTTGCAATAACATTTAGTATTGTAATGGTTTAGCAGAGCAGTTTTTCATATTACTATGCAAAAATATATTAACTCAATAATCTTCTCTGAAAAGGTTGTTATGAGACAAAATATACTGTACCCCTCTAGTAAGAGTAGCAGTCTTATCAATTAGGGTAAAAAAGGTAACTTCATCCTAACATTTGAAAGGAAGCTCCAGTGCGGTAAATCTGTAATCCTTATTTTTCTATTTATCAACTTGTATTCAGTATTTTTTTGTTCAAATGGAGCACCTGTTTAAAAGATATATTTGTCATATTATGACATGATGTATCTGCAAACACTACTTCAGACATAAGACATTCTATTTTGAATGTGAAACTTAGACAAGTAAAAGTTCAACTTGACTAGTGGCTAGAAGTTGGAAGCGTAATCTACATTCTAGGAAATACTTTTTGAGTGTCCCAGCTCTTACAATGTAGAGACACAAGTTCAGAGAAGAAATCCCCTGATTAATGAGGAAGTCTATGAAACTAAGTTTCGCAAAAGCTCCAGTTTATAAAAATGGAGACAAATGACCATAATTTAGTGAAATCTTGCAACATCCTACTGAAGATGTGTTCTTCTAATATTCTTTTCCTGTATTTCTCTCTGTCCCTGTGATGAAAACAGCATGAATGTACCTTGCTTGGCAAGGTGGTAGCTTTAACAAGCCCACTGTGGCACCTCTGTTGCCTCTGCTACGGGCGGCTTTTCCTCTCATAGTTATATTACTTGTCCTGCTGTCCTTAAATTCACAGCTGCTGGCTCTGTCAGTAAAGAATCCCGGTCCAACACAAACTTTCACAGTAGCTCCCAGGGAAGCAGAAAATACCACAATACCACTTTATGGGATAGAGTGTCTTATCAATGGTTTGTGAAGCAGAATTCCTGAAGACTATATAGAATGTAAGAGAAATGTATTCTTTGTCTATAGGAAACCTGCCACTAAAAAATAATTTAAAAACAAAGAAAAAAAACCCAGCATGAATAGAATAGTTTATATAATACCCTCATCTCTCTAGAAATAGTGTTTTAGGAAACTGCGCTTATTTTTTTAAGGTGACCAAAGGGCCAGCTCAATTTTAGTTCTTCTGTTATGCCTTAAAATGTCAAAATTTTTTTTAAATGTCAAAAATTAATCTCTCCTGCACTTAAATAACCATTAATATATGCTTTAGATGCTGTACTTTGCACTGGTATAATCTCCTGTTAATAACTTTTGCCTGGTTGCTTATGATACTCCTCCACTCTGTAAATAACCAAGGATAGCAGTTTGACTCACATTTCTTTATGTCTTTCATAATGGGTAGCATGAGTCTAGAGATCTAAAAGGACTAGTGACATTTTGGTCCATCTTATCTCATTATTCCTGACTAATCAGAACTATGATCTCCTTTCCTTACCCTAAATTTTCTTGGTGTTTGATTCTGTCCCATTTCAGTAACACACAGGAAGAATTTACACCTTTAAAGCTTTGTTCTTAGACAAAAAATAAATAAAAAGAATATAATAGATGCTTTATCTCTAATATTGTCTGGCAGAAATAAGCTGCACTTCTTAAGTACCAAATGTGAACATCAGTGTAATGGATCATTTATCAAGTAGAAAAATCTTGCCCATTTACAACTACTTTATTTAAAAGTTTGTGCATGGCTTAGTGAGTGATGACCATTAGGATTATTTTTCAGGGACCTGAGCAAGTCAAGCTGGACAAGAAGATTAGTAGTTAATCTAGCAAATAGATATTTCATTTACGTATTGTATATTCCTGGTCCATCGTAGACTTCATCTTTTCAGTTCTTTGTGTCACTACAGCAATCACACAAAATTGTATGAAAAACAATAAACACTATAAAACAATGTTATGTAGATTTTCAGAGTTAAATTAAGTAATAGACTATTTTAATGCATTTTTAATCTTCTTTTGTTACGGTACAGGGTTTCAAGTGCTCAGATGGAGTAGAACATTTACTTTATTCTGGGACCACCTGGATAAACTAAACTAGAAAAAAAAAGTCAGCCTAATTCATATAATGATCCACTGAAGTGTCTGATGGATACATATATGTTTAAAAAAATGGTGATGCATCACAGAATAGGTGTGTTATCTAGCAGAGATTTGCTGTCAACCATTCCCATAGTTTGGGATGCCTTTTTTGACAAGCTGAGGAAGGAACCTTTTCTCATGGGGTAGTATTTCTCTTTCCCTGAGGGTTTAATTTGTTTTTGACTGAAAAAGAACATTGTGCTTTTGGCAGTGTGCAAATTAAAAATATTAATGAACTGAAGTAAAAAGTAAATTTTTTTATTATTATGAAATCGCAACCAAAGTTTATGTTCATATCTCAGACTTGTCAGCCTGTCACTGTTTCCCTAGGCTCAAGCAATAGGGGAGAAAATCTGATGAATTTTATTTCTTCGGGCTTACGGTTATTGCTTATTTCTTTTAGAAATAGGAAATGCTGTTATTTCCTTTTTCAGTCCAGATGGCTACTATTTTCATGCTCACTAATAAAAGAAATCAGAAGTAAGTGAGGAAAAATATTTCTTATAGTTATTTTATTATTATTATTATTTTGTATTTGGTTTCAAATGACACAGAAACTCAAAATTAAGTTCTGCAGGTTAAAATCAATGAAATGCTTGTTTGGTTTTTGTTTTGCTAAGCTGGTGCAAGACCTCAAATCACTAATGTTGGATTGAATCCTAAAAGAAAAATCATGTACATTCATGCATCAAAATGACAGTATTTGTGCCAAGGGAAATGTTACTGGTTTATTTTCCCATTGAACAACTTTGTGTATATTTGGTTACAGCCGTTTAGCTTGGAAACCATGACATGGCTCTGAAGCAGACCTGTCTAATTATTTAGGTTATGTGAGTTCATTTCACTTGTAACTCACATTAAGAAAACTGTTTGAATAGATCAAGGTTCCTCAACCTCCACACTACTGACATTTAAGGCTGTCAAGTGGATTATGGGAAATTTAGCAGCATCCCTGGCTTCTAACTACTACATGCAGGACTAACCCACCAGTAATGGCAAGAAAAAGACTCTCTAGACATTGTCACTGTCACATGGATCCGAAAACACCCTTTGTTGAGAACTACTAGAATAAAATAGCTATAACACTGATAGAAATCCTTTATTCTCAGTATGGTATCAATTAATATCTCTTTATAGATATCAACCAATGTCTATGTATCAACTAATCTATATCTATATCTACCTATCAATATGTGTTCTGCTTGGTATCAAACTATGATAATAACTTATGGACAACTGAACATTCTCAGACTAAAAATGGTGTAGTGTTGCTTAATCTAAAAGAAGGATTTCGAAATAAAACAAGATTCAGTTGAAATTTCTTCTTGGTAAATAAAACTTTTCAGTTCTCTTATAAGATTTTTAAAATTAACTATCAAAACAATAAAAAAAAGTCTTATTAGAATTGACAATACAAAATCTTTTAATGAAGTCAGAGTGATCTGAAATGAAACAAACCTTTAAATTCACTCTGAGTATCTTCCCAACACATAATTAGAAATCAAGTATTTGGAATAAAGCTGCTGAAGTTTCTGTCTTTATATTTACTAAGAATCAAAATAGATTATTTTGTAGGCCTAAATCTTTAGTAACTTTCTTAATTATACTTCCCATTATTATTATCCACTGGGGTCTGGAAACAGCTAATGACTTAAATTTTAGAATTCTATGTTCTTGCCCTCCTTCTGTTACTAATTATTTAAATGAGCTAAAGTACTTAACCTTCTTTGAGCTTTAGCTTTCATAAGGAAAAAAATGGAGTAATATGCTCTCCTACTTATTTTACACCTTTGTGTCAAAAATTAAAAAATAAAAACAAAGATTAGATAAGACATTAAACTATAAACCCTAAAGTATATTAGCTATACTGATAAATTCAGCTCATTATGATAGATATGCTACATAGGAAAGTGGTATTCATAATAATGACACTAGAGAACTGTTCTAGACTCTTTGACAAAGAGGTAACAGAATCCAGCCTGAAAAAACTGATGTTTGTTGAATGTGATCAAAAGAATTGTTTTCTACTGAATTATAGTGCCTCTAGATTAGCAATTTCATAAATATTCACATAAGCCTATGTAAAATGCAGAAAAATAATAGTCTATTAATTGGATTTAGTAATTAGATTTTTGAAGAAAGAATATTAATACATACATTAACATGGAGAAATCAACCTATGTAGACCACATTTCTCTAAATCTCCAAAGTCTAATTACATGACTGCTGCTATATAAATTGTGATTACTTCTTAGGGCAGTAATACAAAGCAAACAGTACTTTTCTTTTTGACCCTTTAAAGTTTGTTTAAAGTTTGCCTTCTGCTAAACAGAGATGATCTGCTACATTACTCAGATACTGCCTTTCCCTTTTAGAACAGGCAAACGTGAAAGGTACTACTTAATAAAGCAGATGCAAGGTTTTGTAGTATGTATTAAGATAGATTGCTTATGTGAAATGGAAGTGGATACCATAAATCAAGATAGCTCATTATACATTTCTTGTTTTATAGTAATTTATCAGTTTATTTTCAGTTTTTTTTTTGTTGTTCAGATCTACGGTTCCTAGCTGAGGGGAGGCCTCCTTGTAAAATTTGGTTACACATATGCCTTTACTACAACAAAAAAGTGAAGAAATAATATCTTGCCATTGCAGATGTATGACAGCAATTATTGAGAAAGTTGGAGAAAATCATACTAAATTGATGACCTCCTAACAATGGCATTTTGATATTTTGTAAATAATGAGGAAAAATGTTTCGATATAAACAATACCACCGAAAATATAAGTAGAAACACAAGAATCCAGAAAGTCGTAAGAAAATAAGATGTATTTCTGAATAAACATCTTTTCTTAATATTGTTCTGTTTTAGTATATGAACCTCTGTGAAACCATGTGTTCTTGCCATACAATTTTTTTTTTTTCCTTTTACATTCTCAGCAATGTTGGCCAATTATGGTCATGTGCTATAACCAACAAGGCTTTTTTTTTGTTTTGTTTTTAATTTTTTCAGTGTTCCAGGATTCATTGTTTATACATTGCACCCAGTGCTCCATGCAATATGTGCCCTCCTTAATACCCACCACCAGGCTCACCCATCCCTTACTCCCCTCCCCTCCAAAACTCTCAGTTTGTTTCTAACAGTCCACAGTCTCTCATGGTTTGTCTCCCCGCTCCAATTTCCCCCAAATCACTTCTTTCCATCTCCCAATGTCCTCCATGTTATTCCTTATGCTCCACAAGTAAGTGAAAACATATGATAATTGACTTTTCCTGCTTGACTTAGTTCATTCACTCAGCATAATTTCCTCCAGTCCCGTCCATGTTGATACAAAAGTTGGGTATTCATCCTTTCTGATGGAGGCATAATACTCCATTGTATATATGGACCATGTCTTCTTTATCCATTGCTGTATAACTTCTGTGCAAATTTATTCAGAATAAAAAAAATTTATAAGGTTTAAATTTTTTGACATTTATTCACTCATGAAATTGGTAAGACTACAGATGTCAAAAAAATATAATTATTGCCCTCAAGAGGCTCCTGGTATAATTGATGTTATACAATGTGGGGAGTCCAAAGAAGATCTAGGATTGGCAAAATGAAGGAAATAATTCAATTTAATGAAATCATAATTTTAAGAGTTATATTTTTTCATTAATTTATAATAAGATTTCTACTACATAGGAATCAGAAAGTTGTTTACTCAGTAATATCCTGAATTAGTTTTTTTTTTACAAATCTAGGTATTATGCAAATTTCCATCTAATTGTTAAGTGAATTTATACAAGTAATGGTTATTTGAAGGCAGCTTTTTCCCTTCCCTCAACCTAGATGACCTCTACCAGCCAAAGTAGAAAAGAAGAGAATTGTGACTAAAAGGAGATTGCCCAGGTAAACAGAAAGAGTAAATACATATCTGAATAGATCAGCCAGAGATATCCTAAAATTAATAAAATTAATAAAAAGAGAAATCCAATAATTATAGAACTTTCTAGGTGGTTTCTCCAGAAATCCAATATACTATTTTGACTATCACAAACCCAATAAATAACATTAAAGTAGGCAGAAATTTTAGCTAAAACAAACACTATAGTTCCTCTCAGTAGTGTTCCCAGTTCTTATAGAGAAACCTCTCTGGGTGTCATTTGGTTTCCTTGTTCTTACTGTTGAACACATTTTTATATGCTTAGTCATATTGTTTTCTCTCATATCACTAGTTAAAATGCATTAAAGACTGAGCAAAAGAATTCTGCAGGTAAGTTTGTGTCCCGGAGAGGTAAAAACTGGCAATGAGAGTGAAAATGAAAGAGAATCTCATAAGCATAAGGAATTTTAAAGCATAGCTATGGGGAGCCTTGATTGCGTGGACATAAACTCTAGATTTCAGTAGTTCTTTCCATAGCAGATTGCACCCCAGTGGAATAGTGAAACTGCTAGCACATCATAAAATATAAGATGAATTTGTACCATGTGCCTGTAAAAGAGAAAAATTTATCATTTAGCATATTTTATGAAAATTATATTTTAAAGGAAAAAACTTACTTTTTTGATAATTCATATGTGAAACTCTTTTTTTTCCAGGATGATTTCAGAAAAAATGTTGGTTGTTTAGTTATTTTAGAAACAGCTTAATGGATAATTTGAACAATAATATTGCTATTTTAATTAGTATGGCAGCATTATTTAGAAATGACTTAGCTACACCAATTCGATTGCACATCAAATGCCATTTTCTATCAAAACAAGCATTCTCAGCAATTTTTCCTAAATTGGTTTCTATTAGAAATGGATTGAAAATAAAGTAGATAATATCTTATCCATGACATAATGATTTGCATCTGATGTTGGTTGAATAATGAGTAATGAGATTTCTTTTCACAAGTGTGTGGTCCCTAAAGATCCAGGAAGGAATAAATAAAATACAATAGTTTTGATTAATTATAAGATCAAAATTTCCAGAATATACATTATGTACATAATGCCATTTCATATTGTCTTAAAAATACTGTATCATTTGCATCTTAAAAATTTAAAAAATTTACTGATTTGTACAGTTCTTCTATGATCATTTCAATATGTCTAAATAGTCTTTTGAATGGATGTATGATAAGATTTTTAAATTTGTGTTATTTCTCTTTTTTTGTTTGCTTCTTTCTGTATAAAACACATCTTCTCTCCATTTAATACATGTCTCTTCCCCTTACTCCCAGCTGAAGAAAGTCTTTTGTTCTTTTAGTTTTAATTTTTTTTTTTTAAAGAGTTTGAGGAAGAGGACAAAGAGAGAGGGGAAAGAAGGAATCTTAAGCAGACTCCATGCCCAGTGCAGAGCCCAATGCGGGGCTCAATCTCACAACCCTGAGATCATGACCTGAGCCAAAATAAAGAATCCAATACTTAACCAACTGAGCCACGCAGGCTCCCCGAAAGACTTTTTTATGTTAGATTTTTCTCTGACAGAATATTTGGATACACACTGAGTTTTTAAGTGTTAGTAAATGTATGGCGATGTGAAAGGCTATTGTAGGTAATGATTTAATACAACTTTCACCTATTTTGGTATTTGATAATCCATGTTATAAAACATTATAAGAAATAAGTCAGTGTATACATGAGGCTTGATCAATTGTCAGTGAAATATTTTGGAATAATCAAAATCATTTGGAAAGTTTTTATCCAAAACATAATACATGAATATTAATAAAAAAGAGATAACAAAAGGAACAATTTGTTGTTTTTCATGCCGGGTTTGCACATTTCCCCAGATTAGTGAGTAATTCAAAACACACTGCATGGTAATCAGAGTTAACTGTAACACAAGTGGTAATTTCATAATAACAAGTAGCTGTCATTTATGCAATCTCCATGTGCTGCTAATTGTGCTATGTGTTTTACATAGGTTATTGGAATTAATCTTCACATGGACTTCACAAGGAGATATTAGTATACTCATTTTGTAATTGAGGAAAGCACTGTTCAAAGAGATTAAGTAGTTGGCCTGAGAGCTGGGCAAACCATGGACTATTGCGCTTTGAAGCCTAGTGCACTCTCCACGAAGTGAGGTTCCCTCTCTGTTTTATCTGACATCACTGGCAGAAAGCCCATATACTTTTAAATGATCAAGTCAATATGAGGCTCTATATCTTAGAGTCAGATTTTTGAAGAATGGACAAGCTGATAAAAATTATTTAATTGAAAAATCATTCTACAAAATTAAAAAATAAATTTTCTTTGATCTTTTAATACATTAAAAGTACATGTACTTTAATGTATTTTATGTAGTACATACATAAATGTATGTACTACAAAACTAGTTAAAGTAGTTAACTTTTAATATTATAAGTAGGTATATTTCTCTTAAAATGTTTTAGTATACAATACTTTTTTAACTAAGATTATTGTAGTTTAATCCTCATGCACTATCATTAATATTTTATTATGAGCTTCTAAGACCATGGAGAGAAAAGACCTCAAGTGTTTGAGAAAGCAGTTTCTATTTTAGATAATAGGAGTTATCTTATTCTTGGTAAATGTAAAATAAAATATAAAAACACTTTGCTTTATTAATACCACTTGAGAGTGTTTCAATATAAGAATTTAATTTTTTTTATCTTGGTACAATCATATTTCAAAATATTGGATTTCAGACTGTGATACTTTCTTAGCTTAATTCTACCTCTAATTAAACTAATCATAATGGAAAATGTAGGTCTACATTTCAAAATTCTTCTCAAATCCTAATTCATTTATAGTAATTCAGCACAAAACCACCAGCATGAGAATGGAGAAACCATTATGAAATATTACCTGTCATATGCAATTCTGTGAATGTTTACTGAATAGTACTTGACCTAAAATGCAGCCAAGTATATAAGATGAATTTCTAGCTCCACGAGAAGTGCCCTGTGTAGCATTAAAAATTGCTCACATTTATTCCATTAAATAAAGAAAAAAAAGAAAGAGTGAAAGAGATGGCCTATATTAAACATGAAGCTTGAGGGATCCCAAATCATTTATCTATTGCTATTTAACAAAGTACCTTGAAACGTAGTGTCTGATAACAACAACAATTTTACTTTATCTTATAAATTTGGGGGTCAAGAATCTCGACAGGGCTTAGTTGGGAGATTCTTCTGTTTCATGTGGCATCAACAGATGCCACTCTGTGATATTAGGTAGACAATGACTGACCTGGGATGTACAAGATGGTTTCGCTGTGTCTGGTGCTTTCATGGGTATGACTGGTCTGCTGGACTTAGCAGTGTCTGTCAACAAGAAAACCTTCATGTAGAATTTCTGTCAGAGAGTCAGGTTTCTTGCATGGTGGATCAAGGCTTCCAAAGAAAGCAACCCAAGAAATCCAAGCAGAAGCTGCAAGAATTCTTATGTACTAGCTTTGGAAGTTCTAGAATATCATTTTGACTTCCTTATTTTGTACAAATGTGTCACTGATTCTAGTCCACATTCAATATGAGAGGAATTCTACTGAACCTTTCAACTGGAAAATCATCAATAAATTTGTGGCTACATTTCTTACATCATCCACGGGGCATCTCACACCAGATTCTCTCCCATTGTTTTCTTTTTCTCTTTTGATTTTCTTTAGCTATAGATTCAGAGCACATAACAGAATATATAAGGTAGATTCAAATGTCTTTTTTTAATCTGACTATGAATAAACAAAGACAAAGAAGTAGGATTTTTTTTCTTTTTCTTTTTCTTTTTCTTTTTTTGCAAACTGCAAGAAACCAGAAGGTTCTTTGATGATCTGAGTCATAGCTCCTAATCTGTTAGAATGTATAACTATGCCCCACACTTGATTTGGAAAAGATCTAGCAAAGGCAGGCTTGCAGTATAATGTCCAGGTAATTGAAACTTACATTTTAAAAGTTGTCTGGTTTGGGGCACCTGGATGGTGCCATCGGTTAATTGTCTGGCTCTGGGTTTCTTTGCAGGTTGTGATCTCAGGGTCATGAGACTGAGCCTCACGTCAGGCCCCACACTCAGCCTGGAGACTCCTTGAGATTCTCACTCTGCCCCTTCTGCTCATGCACTCTCTCTTGCTCCCTCTCTAAAATAAATAAATAAAATTTTAAAAACCAACAAATAAAAAATTTATCTGGTTTTAGTAACCTTGCAGAACCATTTAATAAAAACTAAAATTAGGGACGATTGGGTGGCTCAGTTGGTTGGGCGGCTGCCTTCGGCTCAGGTCATGATCCCAGGGTCCTGGAATTGAGTCCTGCATTGGGCTCCTTGCTCGGCAGGGAGCCTGCTTCTCCCTCTTCCTCTACCTGCCTCTTTATCTGCCTGTGCTCGCTCGCTCTCTCTCCCTCTGTCTCTGACAAATAAATAAATAAAATCTTTAAAAAAAAAAATCTAAAATTAGGGGGCATCTGGGTGGCTCAGTGGGTTAAGGCCTCTGCCTTCGGCTCAGGTCATGATCCCAGGGTCCTGGGATCGAGCCCCGCATCGGGCTCTCTGCTCAGCAGGGGGCTTTCCCATCTCTTTCTCAGCCTGCCTCTCTGCCTGCTTGTGATCTCTCTGTCAAATAAATAAAATTTTTAAAAAAATCTAAAAAAACCCCTAAAATTAGTCAAGTAATTCTTTTTCTTTTTTTTTTTTTTTAAGATTTTATTTATTTATTTGACAGAGAGAAATCACAATTAGATAGAGAGGCAGGCAGAGAGAGAGAGAGAGGGAAGCAGGCTCCCTGCTGAGTAGAGAGCTTGATGCGGGACTCAATCCCAGGATCCTGAGATCATGACCTGAGCCAAAGGCAGGAGCTTAACCCACTGAGCCACCCAGGCGCTCCAAGTAATTATTTTTCAATACAAAGTCCTGCATTCTATAGTTTTGTAATATTGCTTTGAAATGTGATACCAAATATTTTTTTGCAACTTACTTTATCTCTTAAGACTATTTTACTGTGTTTTTAATCTTCCTGATTTCTAAAAAAATATGTGTCAGTTCTAGGCAAAAAATATCACTTATTAACCAACACATTTTTTTTCAAACAGACAGACTATACTTTATATAATCAATAGCCACATATATGCAAATAATAATATTTGCTTGATATTTTAAGTTAATGTTTCTCATAATTTAACATGCATATTAATTGCCTGAAGGTATGTTTTAAATACAGATTATATGTCAGTACATCTGGGGTGGAACCTAAGTTTCTGTATTTCTAACAAGCTGTTGGATGATGCTAATCCTTTTAATAAATGAACCACACTTAGCATCCCAAGGTTTTAAGTGATAAAATGATGTTGAGACAAAAAGTTGTAGGATTTATAACAATTTGAATTTGGATGATATAATACATTCTTTTTAAAAAGAGGATAGTATTAGGTTGACTTTACAGTATATATCGAAATTGAGTTGGAGACTGAGTTCCTGCCATTCTTGTCTACTTGCCCATCTCACTTTCTTCTTGTAAATATTCCAAGAAGCTAGCGACTAAATGTTCTAATTAATGTCACCTAGATTCTTCCCTTCTTCATACCTCCACTTCTATAGTTTATCAGTTACTACCACTTCCAAGTAAGCTGTTTTTTCTACTTCACCTCTATATGATGAGCATTCTGCTTCAAGAACATATTTCTCTGAAAATTCTTGTTCTCCCCCCCCTTTTTTTTTACTAGTTTTCTCCAAAAAATGGCTTGAATTTACTAACTCTACTTTCTTCTCTCCATTAAGTCTTCACCTGGAGTCTGTTCGCTCGAGCTCCACTTCAGCATATGTACTGAAATTATTTTCTCTGATGTTGGCTAATAAAAACCTCCACCGATCAAAGGTTTGATGTTTCCTGAGGGTGCCTGGGTGACCCAGTTGATTAAGCACGGACTTTTGGTTTTGGTTCAGGTCATTAGCTCAGAGTCAGGAAATGAGGCCGGATATTGGGCTCCCTGATCAGCACGAATCTGTTTTGGAATTCTCTCTCCCTCTTCCTCTGCCCAAACCCACTCATGTTGTCACTCTCGAAAATAAAATCTTTTTTTAATAAAAAGGTGAGAATTTTCTTAATCTTTTTGGCATTTTTGGAACATCTGATCCAGAAACAGCCCACTGTGAAATTCCGTGCTTCTTTGGGTCTGTGATACCGTATGTTTTTATAATTTTTTATTTTTATAAACATATATTTTTATCCCCAGGGGTACAGGTCTGTGAATCACCAGGTTTACACACTTCACAGCACTCACCAAAGCACATACCCTCCCCAATGTCCATAATCCCACCCCTTTCTCCCAAACCCCCTCCCCCCAGCAACACTCAGTTTGTTTTCTGAGATTAAGAGTCACTTATGGTTTGTCTCCCTCCCAATCCCATCTTGTTTCATTGATTCTTCTCCTACCCACTTAAGCCCCCATGTTGCATCACCACTTCCTCATATCAGGGAGATCATATGATAGTTGTCTTTCTCCGCTTGACTTATTTCGCTAAGCATGATATGCTCTAGTTCCATCCATGTTGTCGCAAATGGCAAGATTTCATTTCTTTTGATGGCTGCATAGTATTCCATTGTGTATATATACCACATCTTCTTTACCCATTCATCTGTTGATGGACATCTAGGTTCTTTCCAGAGTTTGGCTATTGTGGACATTGCTGCTATAAACATTCGGGTGCACGTGCCCCTTTGGATCACTACGTTTGTATCTTTAGGGTAAATACCCAATAGTGCAATTGCTGGGTCATAGGGCAGTTCTATTTTCAACAATTTGAGGAACCTCCATGCTGTTTTCCAGAGTGGCTGCACCAGCTTGCATTCCCACCAACAGTGTAGGAGGGTTCCCCTTTCTCCGCATCCTCACCAGCATCTGTCATTTCCTGACTTGTTGATTTTAGCCATTCTGACTGTTATGAGGTGATATCTCATTGTGGTTTTGATTTGTATTTCCCTGATGCCAAGTGATATGGAGCACTTTTTCATGTGTCTGTTGGCCATCTGGATGTCTTCTTTGCAGAAATGTCTGTTCATGTACTCTGTCCATTTCTTGATTGGATTATTTGTTCTTTGGGTGTTGAGTTTGCTAAGTTCTTTATAGATTCTGGACACTAGTCCTTTATCTGATATGTTGTTTGCAAATATCTTCTCCCATTCTGTCAGTTGTCTTTTGATTTTGTTAACTGTTTCCTTTGCTGTGCAAAAGCTTTTGATCTTGATGAAATGCAAATAGTTCATTTTTGCCCTTGCTTCCCTTGCCTTTGGCGTTGTTCCTAGGAAGAAGTTGCTTTGGCAGAGGTCGAAGAGGTTGCTGCCTGTGTTCTCCTCAAGGATTTTGATGGATTCCTTTCGCACATTGAGGTCCTTCAGTCATTTTGAGTCTATTTTTGTGTGTGGTGTAAGGAAATGGTCCAATTTCATTTTTCTGCATGTGGCTGTCCAATTTTCCCAGCACCATTTATTGAAGAGGCTGTCTTTTTTCCATTGAACATTCTTTCCCGCTTTGTCGAAGATTACTTGACTGTAGAGTTCAGGGTCTATTTCTGGGCTCTCTATTCTGTTCCATTGATCTATGTGTCTGTTTTTGTGCCAGTACCATGCTGTCTTGATGATGACAGCTTTGTAATAGAGCTTGAAGTCCGGAATTGTGATGCGACCAACGTTGGCATCCTTTTTAAATATCCCTTTGGCTATTCGAGGTCTTTTCTGGTTCCATATAAATTTTAGAATTATTTGTTCCACTTCTTTGAAAAAGATGGATGGTACTTTGATAGGAATTGCATTAAATGTGTAGATTGCTTTAGGTAGCATAGACATTTTCACAATATTTATTCTTCCAATCCAGGAGCATGGAACATTTTTCCATTTCTTTGTGTCTTCCTCAATTTCTTTCATGAGTACTTTATAGTTTTCTCAGTATAGATTCTGTGTCTCTTTGGTTAGGTTTATTCCTAGGTATCTTATGGTTTTGGATGCAATTGTAAATGGGATTGACTCCTTAATTTCTCTTTCTTCAGTCTTGCTGTTGGTGTAGAGAAATGCAACTGATTTCTGTGCATTGATTTTATATCCTGACACTTTACTGAATTCCTGTATAAGTTCTAGAAGTTTTGGAGTGGAGTCTTTTGGGTTTTCCACATATAGTAACATATCATCTGCAAAGAGTGATAATTTGACTTCTTCTTTGCCACTTTGGATGCCTTTAATTTCCTTTTGTTGTCTGATTGCTGAGGCTAGGACCTCTAGTACTATGTTGAATAGCAGTGGTGATAATGGACATCCCTGTCGTGTTCCTGACCTTAGCGGAAAAGCTTTCAGTTTTTCTCCATTGAGAATGATATTTGTGGTGGGTTTTTCATAGATGGCTTTGATGATATTGAGGTCTGTGCCCTCTATCCCTACACTTGGAAGAGTTTTGATCAGGAAGGGATGCTGTACTTTGTCAAATGCTTTTTCAGCATCTATTGAGAGTATCATATGGTTTTTGTTCTTTCTTTTATTGATGTGTTGTATCACATTGACCGATTTGCGGATGTTGAACCAACCTTGCAGCCCTGGAATAAATCCCACTTGGTCGTGGTGAATAATCCTTTTGATGTACTGTTGAATCCTATTGGCTAGTATTTTGTTGAGTATTTTTGCATCTGTGTTCATCAAGGATATTGGTCTATAGCTCTCTTTTTTGGTGGGATCCTTGTCTGGTTTTGGGATCAAGGTGATGCTGGCCTCATAAAATGAGTTTGGAAGTTTTCCTTCCATTTCTATTTTTTGGAACAGTTTCAGGAGAATAGGAATTAGTTCTTCTTTAAATGTTTGGTAGAATTCCCCCGGGAAGTCGTCTGGCCCTGGGCTTTTGTTTGGAGAATTTTAATGACTGTTTCAATCTCCTTACTGGTTGTGGGTCTGTTCAGGCTTTCTACTTCTTCCTGGTTCAGTTGTGGTAGTTTATATTTTTCTAGGAATGCATACATTTCTTCCAGATTGTCAAATTTGTTGGCGTAGAGTTGCTCATCGTATGTTCTTATAATAGTTTGTATTTCTTTGGTGTTAGTTGTGATCTCTCCTCTTTCGTTCATGATTTTATTTATTTGGGTTCTTTCTCTTTTCTTTTTGATAAGTCTGGCCAGGGGTTTGTCAATCTTATTAATTCTTTCAAAGAACCAGCTCCTAGTTTTGTTGATTTGTTCTATTGATTTTTGGTTTTTATTTCATTGATTTCTGCTCTGATCTTTATGATTTCTCTTCTCCTGCTGGGCTTAGGGTTTCTTTCTTGTTCTTTCTCCAACTCCTTTAGGTGTAGGGTTAGGTTGTGTACCTGAGAACTTTCTTGTTTCTTGAGAAAGGCTTGAACTGCTATATATTTTCCTCTTAGGACTGCCTTTGTTATGTCCCACAGATTTTGAACCGTTGTGTTTTCATTATCATTTGTTTCCATGAATTTTTTCAATTTTTCTTTAATTTCCTGGCTGGCCCATTCATTCTTAGAAAGATGCTTTTTACTCTCCATGTATTTGGGTTATTTCCAAATTTCCTCTTGTGATTGAGTTTTAGGTTCAGAGCAGTGTGGTCTGAAAATATGCAGGGAATGACCCCAATCTTTAGATACCGGTTGAGGCATGATTAAGGACCGAAGATGTGATCTACTCTGGACAATGTTCAATGTGTACTAGAGAAGAATGTGTATTCTGTTGCTTTGGGATGAAATATTCTGAATATATCTGTGATGTCCATCTGGTCCAGTGTGTCGTTTAAGGCCTTTATTTCCTTGCTGATCTTTTGCTTGGATGATCTGTCCATTTCAGTGAGGGGAGTGTTAAAGTCCCCTACTATTATTGTATTATTGTGGATGTGTTTCTTTGATTTTGTTATTAATTGGTTTATATAGTTGGCTGCTCCCACGTTGGGGGAATAGATATTTAAAATTGTTAGATCTTCTTGTTGGACAGACCCTTTGAGTATGATATAGTGTCCTTCCTCATCTCTTATTATAGTCTTTGGCTTAAAATCTAATTGATCTGATATAAGGATTGCCACTCCTGCTTTCTTCTGATGTCCATAAGCAAGGTAAATTCTTTTCCACCCCCTCACTTTAAATCTGGAATTGTCTTCGGGCTTAAAATGAGTTTTTGGAGGCAACACATAGATGGGTTTTGTTTTTTTATCCATTCTGATACCCTGTGTCTTCTGACAGGGGCATTCAACTTATTAACATTCAGGGTAACTATTGAGAGATATGAATTTAGTGCCATTGTATTGCCTGTAAGGTGACTGTTACTGTATATGGTCTCTGTTCCTTTCTGATCTACCGCTTGTAGGCTCTCTCTTTGCTTAGAGGACCCCTTTCAAGATTTCCTGTAGAGCTGCTTTGGTGTTTGCAAATTCTTTCAGTTTTTGTTTGTCCTGGAAGCTTTTAATCTCTCCTTCTATTTTCAATGATAGCCTAGCGGGATAAAGTATTCTTGACTGCATGTTTTTCTCGTTTAGTGCTCTGAAAATATCATGCCAGCTCTTTCTGGCCTGCCAGGTCTCTGTGGATAAGTCAGCTGCCAATCTAATATTTTTACCACTGTATGTTACAGATTTCTTTTCCCGGGCTGCTTTCAGGATTTTCTCTTTGTCACTGAGACTTGTAAATTTTACTATTAGGTGATGGGGTGTGGGCCTATTCTCAGTGATTTTGAGGGGCGTTCTCTAAACTCCTGAATTTTGATGCTCGTTCCCTTTGCCATATTGGGGAAATTCTCCCCAATAATTCTCTCCAGTATAACTTCTGCTCCCCTTTCTCTTTCTTCTTCTTCTGGAATCCCAATTATTCTAATGTTGTTTCGTCTTATGGTGTCACTTATCTCTCGAATTCTCCCCTCGTGGTCCAGTAGCTGTTTGTCCCTCTTTTGCTCAGCTTCTTTATTCTCTGTCATTTGGTCTTCTATATCACTAATTCTTTCTTCTGCCTCATTTATCCTAGCAGTGAGAGCCTCCATTTTTGATTGCACCTCATTAATAGCTTTTTTGATTTCAACTTGGTTAGATTTTAGTTCTTTTATTTCTCCAGAAAGGGCTTTTATATCTCTCGAGAGGGTTTCTCTAATATCTTCCATGCCTTTTTCGAGCCCGGCTAGAACCTTGAGAATTGTCATTCTGAACTCTAGATCTGACATATTACCAATGTCTGTATTGATTAGGTCCCTAGCCTTTGGTACTGCCTCTTGTTCTTTTTTTTGTGTTGAATTTTTCCGTCTTGTCATTTTGTCCAGTTAGGAGTATATGAAGGAGCAAGTAAAATACTAAAAGGGTGGCAACAACCCCAGGAAAATATGCTTTAACCAAATTAGAAGAGATCCCAAATCGTGAGGGGGGGAGAAAGGGGATAAAAAGAGGTTCAAAAAGGAAGAAAGAAAAAAAAAAGAAAAAAGAAAAAAAAAAGAAAAGAAAAGAATTATAAAAAAGAAAACAAATAAGAAAAATATGAAAAAGAATATATATATATATATATATATATATATATATATATTGGATAAACTCGTTAAAAAACGTTAAAAAAGAAAAAGGTAAAAGTTAAAAAAAATTTACCAGAAGGCGAGAAAAAAAAAAACAAAAAATGAAAAAGAAAAATATCAAATTAACTGCAACTATAAAAAATCACAGGGAAAAAGCCATGAGTTCCGTGCTTTGCTTTCTCCTCCTCTGGAATTCTGCTGCTCTCCTTGGTATTGAAACCGCACTCCTTGGTAGTTGAACTTGGTCTCGGCTGGATTTCTTGTTGATCTTCTGGGGCAGGGGCCTGTTGTAGTGATTCTCAAGTGTCTTTGCCCCAGGCGGAATTGCACCGCCCTTAACAGGGGCCTTGGTGAGTAATCCGCTCGGGTTTGCTTTCAGGAGCTTTTGTTCCCTGAGCGCTTTCCATAGAGTTCTGGAGGACGGGAATACAAATGGCGGCCTCCTGGTCTCCCGCCCGGAGGAGCCGAGAGCCCAGAGCCCCACTCCTCAGTGCGCCCTCAGAGAACAGCGCCCAGTTACTCCCGTCTGCCTGACCTCCGGCCGCGCTCCGAGCTCACCGAGCCTGTGACCAGTTCAAGGTAACACTGAGCTGCGAACTTACTGTCTGCTCTGTCTCTGTAGCCGGCTTTCCTGTTCCAATACCCGCAAGCTCTGCGACACTCAGACACCCCCGATCCTTCTGTGAACCTGCGGGACCTGAGGCCACGCTGACCCTACGTGGGCTTCGCTCTGGTTTAGCCTCTGGAGCGATGTCCCTCAGCGGAACAGACTTTTTTATTTTTTTTAATATTTTATTTATTTATTTGACAGACAGAGATCACAAGTAGGCAGAGAGGCAGGCAGAGAGAGAGAGGAGGAAGCAGGCTCCCCGCCGAGCAGAGAGCCCGACGTGGGGCTCGATCCCAGGACCCCCAGATCACGACCTGAGCCGAAGGCCGAGGCTTTAACCCATTGAGCCACCCAGGCGCCCCACAGACTTTTTTTAAAAGTCCTGATTTTGTGCGCTGTTGCTCCGCCGCTTGCTGGGAGCCGGCCCCTCCCCCCGGGGTCTATCTTCCTGTCGGTTTGGATTCACTCCTCCGCCGGTCCTACCTTTCAGAAAGTGGTTGTTTTTCTGTTTCCAGAATTGCTGTTCTTCTTCTCTTCGATCTGCCGATGGATTTTCAGGTGTTTGCAATCTTTAGATAAGCTATCTAGCTGATCTCCGGCTAGCTGAAATAGTGTCAGCCTGCTACTTCTCGGCCATCTTGACTCCTCCCTCTTGTGATACTGTATTTTGATGAGCTTTCTCCATCTTCAGTTTATACACTCCTCTTTTGTTACCAACTCGCTAAATATAGACATGACAAAAGTGCTCTTTTTTGATTACCCTCTCATTTATATACTGTCTCCCAAAATGAATTCATTTTTTTTTGTTTTTTGTTTACTGAGATATAATTGATTTATAACATTATATTAGTTTGAGGTGTTAGAACATAATGATTAAATATTTATAATGTGAAATGATCACCACAAGTCTATTTAATATTTGTCACCACACACAGGTATGTTTTTTTTCTTGTGATGAGAACTTTTAAGTTCTACCTTCTTAGCAACTTTTAAATTTATAAAACTGTATCAATAACTATAATAACCATGCTATACATCCCAGCCCCATAAAATTTTTTTTTTAAATAAATGAAAGTTTGTACCTTTTGGCTACCAATTCATTTTTTTAGATTTTATTTATATGTTTGAGAGAGAGGGAGCATGTACATGCACACAGTTGGAGGGGGTAAAGGGAGAGGGAGGATCAGACTCCCCACACAGCAGGGAGTCTGATGTGGGGCCCTATCCTATGATCTCAAGATTAACCTGAGCCAAAGGCAGCTGCTTAACTGGCTGAGCCATCCATGGTCCCCACCAGTTCATTCTTAATCATGGTTCAGCTCTCTTCATTCAATGACTATCAAAAATATACTCAGCCTCCACCCCCTTTTTCAACCTGTTAGGGAAAGACTTAAGTTTTCAACTCACTTTTGATCACTGTGTGTATAAAACAAAACCCATTTTCTTCTCTTCTAAAACTCTTTCTTGTGAACTCTGAAATTATTTTAAAAGCAAAATTATCCATTTCATTTGAAAGGGAAACTGGGTAATTTTAATGTTAACATACCATCTCTCATACCTTAGTCCTAAATTTTGTCTACTTTTCCTCTCCAAGTTTTCTCCTCTGTCTCCTATTCTCTATCCCCATTTTTACCATTCAGAAGACCAGTGACTTACTAAATGCAAATTCATCCTCAAAGTCTTTGCAAATACCAAATACGACAGGATCTGTAGTGTAATAAATTTGACTTCTGCAGCATTTAAAACCTGATAACCTGCATTTTATGACAACTCAGTTTTCCCCTACGGTATTAGGTTGTTCACCTACATTTCCAAACTAATTGGTCTCCAGCTTCTTACTTCCCATCCACTCCAAGAATTGTTAGGGTAATTTTTCTATAATGTAATTCTATTTCACATTTGATTATTTTTGATTTTGAAATAGTTTTTTATTGTATGTAAGGTACAACTACCATCATAGTAGAAAGTGTTCTTTTTAAAAATTCTGTGTTTCAGGGCTCACCTCTTAATTTCTTCATTGCCTATCTATGCTTTGAATATATCAAACCCCTGCTCCTCTCAGAATCAGTATTAGAAGTCTTTCAATATCTGTATATAAAATCTGTGCATTGCTTAGCCTTCCAAGCTGTTCAACCTTGGAAATACTAATTTTTTTTTTCAAATCTCAGTACAAAATGTTTAGAAAGCTTTTCTGACTTTTCTGAGGTGAATCAAGTCCTCCTTCTGAGTTCCCTTTGCTTCTCTGCCCCACCCACATGAGCACTCTCTCTCTTTCAAATAATGAATAAAATCTTTAAAATTTTAAAACAAAATAGTACCTTGTTGATTCGTGTTATCTATAATTCTTTTTCCTTCTCAGGAATGGAGTGACTGAATTATAAACCTGGGGTCTCTATTGAGACATCCTCATTACATAGAGGATTATATGCTTATGATGGTTTAATAGTTAAAATAAATAGTTAAAATAGTTAAATAAATAAATAGTTAAAATAAACTATAACTTTTAAAGAAATATTCTGTTAAAGTGCTTTTTCCTAATATATCAGCAACCAAAAATATCCCATTTTGGAAAATGCTAACTTAGAAGAACCTGAGTTTTCTTTTGACCAGCTAAGTGCCATGGAAAGGTCACAACAGCAGGGCTTTTATTTGCTAACAGTCTTGTTTCTTATATTTATTGCAATCAGAGGGGCAATTAAAGTTTCAGCAGGGGAAATTATCCATTAATTAGAGTTAGAAGCAAGAAGCCATGAAGTACAGGTGATAACTGTATATCAGAACAATTAGTCTGTCTAGAAAATCAACATGATTAAATCAGAGTCACTATACCAGCTTCTCATTTAATCTGAGGTTGCAATGTTTTTCTACTCCTTGTGAGATAACCCTGCAGAAGGAACTTATATCTGACATGTAAACATCCTTCAGAATTAATCATTATTTCAAGGAGGTGTTTGTATACTGATGTTTATTATTTTTAAAGAAACTTTTGAATTTGAAGAGAAGAAAAGTGACATTCAAAATGTAAAATTCCCTATTTATAATGCCACAATGTAACCTAGGATAAATACAACACTTATGTTGAAAAAGATACTGATCTATATATTTATTTCTTGTGGGATTGGTATTGATGAACGCTCATTTATTATGCATATATTGTGATTTTTTTTTGTAATACTGGATTTGGGGAATACATTGAACTCCTACATATAAGTGGAATAATTTTATAATGAAAGAAATTTTTGATATTTTTCTAAATTTTACTTAAAATCATTTTATAAATTTTCCAAGAGATTCCAACATACTTTTAAGTAAGAAAATAAGTATTTCTAGTGCATATGTAATGAATAATAACAATGTATAGGAATACCATTATATTATAATTCTGTGTTTTTCTGCAATATAGTAATTTATTACATATTATTTCTAGAGTTTAGATGTACAAGGCACTCTATAGGACTTTAGAAAGACATATAACCTAACTCTTGCCCTCAAAAAAATTATGTTTGTAAGGGCACCTGGGTGGCTCAGTCAGTTAAGCGTCTGCCTCTTGATTTCAGCTCAGGTCATGATCCCAGGACCCTGGGATGGAGTCCCACATAAGGCTCCCTCCTCAGCAAGAAGCCTGCTTTTTTCCCTCTCCCTCTGCCCCTGCCCCTGCTTATGCTCTCTTTCTCCCTTTCCTTCTCTCAGATAAATAAATACATAAATAAACAAGCAAACAAATAAATAAAATCTTTTAAAAAATTATGTTTATAGAGAAAATTAGATGTTTACATAAACAACAATAATATAAGGTTAAAAGTGATGGGTACCATTAAAGAGACAATAAAACAGCAAGTGAGAGAGGTACCTGGGTGGCTCAGTGGGTTAAAGCCTCTGCCTTCAGCTTGGGTCATGATCCCAGGGTCCTGGGATTGAGTCCCACATCGGGCTCTCTGCTCAGCAGGAAGCCTGCTTCCTCCTCTCTCTCTGCCTGCCTCTCTGCCTACTTGTGATCTCTGTCTGTCAAATAAATAAATAAAATCTTTAAAAAAAAAAAAACAGCAAGTGAGAGATTAGAAAATTTTAGTAATTCAATTCAATATACATACTGATTTAAAACTCTGAACAATAATTTCTTATGATATGCATAAATATAACAATTAGTTTTTGTATATATGATACAACTGCCATCATTATTAAAATATGTTATTTTCTAATATTAAGTTTTAGAGCTTATCTCTTATTTTTATCTATTAAAGCTTCCAGTAGATTTTAATCAGTGTCTTAAAGCTGTTGGAATGCACAGATGAGGAAGATATGGTTTCTGCCATCAAATAAGTCACAATCTAACAAAGAGCTAAAGATGTAGGCAATTACAATACTGAATATTTTTTAAAGATTTAATTTTTTAGAGAGAGAGATAGTGAGAGTGAGCAGGAGCAGGGGCGAGAGGAAAAGCAGACTCCCTGCTGAGCATGGAACCCAATGTGGGGATCCATCCATCCCAGGACCCTGCAATCCTGATATGAGCCAAAGGCAGACAATCAACTGATTGAGCCACCCAGGTGACCGAGAATCAACAAGATTTTGAAAGTATTTTATTGAAAGATAAGTTAATGGTAATCACTAATGCAAAAACAAAATGAATACAATTATTTACAACTTTATTATTAGCAAATTCTTAACAATATGTCATGGAGGTAGAAAACACAGGATTCCACAGAATCCATAAATGTGGAACAATTCATAACATTTGTTACATTTGTTTGTATTCCAGAGAAGCAGGTTGACTAGAATGCAAATTCCAGAACTAAACCATTACTGCTAGCATGATAACCACAGCCAAGATACCCAATTATAGGTTCTTTCTCAAAATACAAACTGGATTTTTTTAACAGAAGGAATTTTCTTGTAGCCCTTTTCTCAGCTAATAAAGACAAGTAGGGGCTTGTCATTAGAAAGAAATTAGAAATTAGAAAATTAGAAATGAGATAATTTCATAGTAGCAAAGAGAAAATCATCCTAAAAATAAGTTTTTAAATAAAAAGGCAGATACACCGAGTAGTGAAGCACCAAATTTTAATTACTTCTTTGATTAATACTTTTTTCATAAATCTATAAAGCAAAGTAGTCAATAAACAGAATAAATTTAGGTTACAAATAATGATTCATAATTGGAACTTTGCCTTAAGTGTTTTATCCTTCTCTTTTGGCCTCATGATTGTTCGGATTTCTCTTTCCAATCCTTCACTCATTAGTCTTCTTAAAAGGAAATATATTTAATTGACATTAACTCCACATTCCAGACATCTGTCATCAAAGTGACTATTTTAACACAAGATTTTTAAAGAAAATACTCTATTTCACTTAACTTACACTGGTCTTATGTGGTGGCACTCTGTTCATTTTACAGACAAGAGAAAGAAGGCAGAGAGAAACGTTTGATATGTTGTGGCTGGTTATGGAAACAGACACCCAAAGCCATGCGGTCTGTCACTGTACAGCTAACATTTAAGAGACTCAAACAGCAGACAATAGAAACACATGCATACTTTAAATATAAGACTTATTTAACCACATAAGGTTGAATTACACTTGACTAGTTTATATTTTATCTACATTTAATAGTTACTATTTTCAACTTTTTCATTTTATTTTTATAGAGTATGTATGTATGTATCCATTTATATCTATATGCCAACCTATCTTCCTATCAAGTATTGTTCTAGCTAATGGTCCACCCATCACTCTCTCAATATTTAAGGTATAGCATCAGAGTGACATAATGTTAGTCTAAAATACATACCCCATCCCTAGTTTTAAAGGATCTTATTGGATAAAATGTGTCTGGAACTGGGAAAGTTTAAAACTGGTGTGCTAAATTTGTGGGAGCAGGTTTTTTTGTTGTTGTTGTTGTTCTGTCACCATATAGGCTTCATAATCATTAAAAGTACTGTTCTTTCAGCTAAGTATGTTAAACTTTATGAAAATTTCCCTACATTGACCACATTATTAAAACTCACTGAGGACCAGAGAGCACAGAGCCAGTCTGGCATTTGGGAACTACCATTTCTTGTAGACAGCCTGAGGCTGTTTATCCTTCAGGAAACCCTGTGAAAGAGGTCGCAGAGGATAATGATTTCTTTCCTATGTGAGCTCCCACAAAGGGGTTCCACTTATCCTGTCATCTAAAGGGGTTATTTCTTCCACTTGTGTAAGGTTTATTTTAGTAAATTGTATTTCCTCATTTTAGCAAGTTCTGAATTTTGGGAATATTTATGTAGACAAGGGTCTCAAGTTTTTTTAAACAGAGCTTATCTCCATTTCCTGGGAAACTGTAAGTCTGACTATATTGTTAATGATATGTTGTGCAGATCTGTGTGTGTGTTTATGTATTTGGCACACCCTCCTTTTCTTTCCACTGGGTTCATTTATTACATACTTATCAAAATCTGTTTTGAGCACTGGCCTATTAGGTGTTAGGATTCAGAGGTTAATAACACAGCTTGAACTCAGTTCATGACCTAATATCAAAATAGAAGTTCTTATAAGACAGGGACCATGTTTTATTTCCTATAGCACCAAACAGAAGGCCATCACACATCGGAAGAAATCAGTATATATTTGTTGATTTAGAAACATTTCTTTCAGAAAGAAAGAGAAAAAGAAAGAAAGAAAGAAAAAATAAGAAAGAAAAAGAAAGATAGAAAGAAAAAGAAATTTCTCTCAAAGTTACATGTGTATTCTCAGAGTTCTTAAGTATGAAGACTTCAAAGAGTATCATTCTTTGCTTAAGGTTGTGTGTATGTCTGGTTACTTAACCTCTATAAATATAGCATATGTGCATATGTATTATCCTAAACATTGACATACTGTACATAGGTTATGTTAAAGTAATCAAATATTTTTATTTTTTTATTTTTTTATTAATTATTTATTTTTTATAAAGATATATTTTTATCCCCAGGGGTACAGGTCTGTGAATCACCAGGTTTACACACTTCACAGCACTCACCAAAGCACATACCCTCCCCAATGTCCATAATCCCACCCCCTTCTCCCAAACTCCCTCCCCCCAGCAACCCTCAGTTTGTTTTGTGAGATTAAGAGTCACTTATGGTTTGTCTCCCTCCCAATCCCATCTTGTTTCATTGATTCTTCTCCTACCCACTTAAGCCCCCATGTTGCATCACCACTTCCTCATATCAGGGAGATCATATGATAGTTGTCTTTCTCTGCTTGACTTATTTCACTAAGCATGATACGCTCTAGTTCCATCCATGTTGTCGCAAATGGCAAGATTTCTTTCTTTTGATGGCTGCATAGTATTCCATTGTATATATATACCACATCTTCTTTACCCATTCATCTGTTGATGGACATCTAGGTTCTTTCCAGAGTTTGGCTATTGTGGACATTGCTGCTATAAACATTCGGGTGCATGTGCCCCTTTGTATCTTTAGGGTAAATACCCAATAGTGCAATTGCTGGGTCATAGGGCAGTTCTATTTTCAACATTTTGAGGAACCTCCATGCTGTTTTCCAGAGTGGCTGCACCAGCTTGCATTCCCACCAACAGTGTAGGAGGGTTCCCCTTTCTCCGCATCCTCGCCAGCATCTGTCATTTCCTGACTTGTTGATTTTAGCCATTCTGACTGGTGTGAGGTGATATCTCATTGTGGTTTTGATTTGTATTTCCCTGATGCCAAGTGATATGGAGCACTTTTTCATGTGTCTGTTGGCCATCTGGATGTCTTCTTTGCAGAAATGTCTGTTCATGTCCTCTGCCCATTTCTTGATTGGATTATTTGTCCTTTGGGTGTTGAGTTTGCTAAGTTCTTTATAGATTCTGGACACTAGTCCTTTATCTGATATGTCGTTTGCAAATATCTTCTCCCATTCTGTCAGTTGTCTTTTGATTTTGTTAACTGTTTCCTTTGCTGTGCAAAAGCTTTTGATCTTGATGAAATGCAAATAGTTCATTTTTGCCCTTGCTTCCCTTGCCTTTGGCGTTGTTCCTAGGAAGAAGTTGCTGTGGCAGAGGTCGAAGAGGTTGCTGCCTGTGTTCTCCTCAAGGATTTTGATGGATTCCTTTCACACATTGAGGTCCTTCAGGCATTTTGAGTCTATTTTTGTGTGTGGTGTAAGGAAATGGTCCAATTTCATTTTTCTGCATGTGGCTGTCCAATTTTCCCAGCACCATTTATTGAAGAGGCTGTCTTTTTTCCATTGGACATTCTTTCCCGCTTTGTCGAAGATTACTTGACTGTAGAGTTCAGGGTCTATTTCTGGGCTCTCTATTCTGTTCCATTGATCTATGTGTCTGTTTTTGTGCCAGTACCATGCTGTCTTGATGATGACAGCTTTGTAATAGAGCTTGAAGTCCGGAATTGTGAAGCCACCAACATTGGCTTTCTTTTTCAATATCCCTTTGGCTATTCTAGGTCTTTTCTGGTTCCATATAAATTTTAGAATTATTTGTTCCATTTCTTTGAAAAAGATGGATGGTACTTTGATAGGAATTGCATTAAATGTGTAGATTGCTTTAGGTAGCATAGACATTTTCACAATATTTATTCTTCCAATCCAGGAGCATGGAACATTTTTCCATTTCTTTGTGTCTTCCTCAATTTCTTTCATGAGTACTTTATAGTTTTCTCAGTATAGATTCTGTGTCTCTTTGGTTAGGTTTATTCCTAGGTATCTTATGGTTTTGGATGCAATTGTAAATGGGATTGACTCCTTAATTTCTCTTTCTTCAGTCTTGCTGTTGGTGTAGAGAAATGCAACTGATTTCTGTGCATTGATTTTATATCCTGACACTTTACTGAATTCCTGTATAAGTTCTAGAAGTTTTGGAGTGGAGTCTTTTGGGTTTTCCACATATAGTAACATATCATCTGCAAAGAGTGATAATTTGACTTCTTCTTTGCCACTTTGGATGCCTTTAATTTCCTTTTGTTGTCTGATTGCTGAGGCTAGGACCTCTAGTACTATGTTGAATAGCAGTGGTGATAATGGACATCCCTGTCGTGTTCCTGACCTTAGCGGAAAAGCTTTCAGTTTTTCTCCATTGAGAATGATATTTGTGGTGGGTTTTTCATAGATGGCTTTGATGATATTGAGGTCTGTGCCCTCTATCCCTACACTTGGAAGAGTTTTGATCAGGAAGGGATGCTGTACTTTGTCAAATGCTTTTTCAGCATCTATTGAGAGTATCATATGGTTCTTGTTCTTTCTTTTATTGATGTGTTGTATCACATTGACCGATTTGCGGATGTTGAACCAACCTTGCAGCCCTGGAATAAATCCCACTTGGTCGTGGTGAATAATCCTTTTAATGTACTGTTGAATCCTATTGGCTAGTATTGTGTTGAGTATTTTCGCATCTGTGTTCATCAAAGATATTGGTCTATAGCTCTCTTTTTTGATGATATCCTTGTCTGGATTTGGGATCAAGGTGATGCTGGGTTCATAAAATGAGTTTGAAAGTATTCCTTCCATTTCTATTTTTGGAACAGTTTCAGGAGAATAGGAATTAGTTCTTCTTTAAATGTTTGGTAGAATTCCCCCGGGAAGTCGTCTGGCCCTGGGCTTTTGTTTGGAGATTTTTAATGACTGTTTCAATCTCCTTACTGGTTGTGGGTCTGTTCAGGCTTTCTACTTCTTCCTGGTTCAGTTGTGGTAGTTTATATATTTCTAGGAATGCATACATTTCTTCCAGATTGTCAAATTTATTGGCATATAGTTGCTCATAGTATGTTCTTATAATAGTTTGTATTTCTTTGGTGTTAGTTGTGATCTCTCCTCTTTCGTTCATGATTTTATTTATTTGGATCCTTTTTCTTTTCTTTTTGATAAGTCGGGCCAGGGGTTTATCAATTTTATTAATTCCTTCAAAGCACCAGCTCCTCGTTTCGTTGATTTGTTCTATTGTTTTTTTGGTTTCTATTTCATTGATTTCTGCTCTGATCTTTATGATTTCTCTTCTCCTGCTGGGCTTAGGGTTTCTTTCTTGTTCTTTCTCCAGCTCCTTTAGGTGTAGGGTTAGGTTGTGTACCTGAGACCTTTCTTGTTTCTTGAGAAAGGCTTATACCGCTATATATTTTCCTCTCAGGACTGCCTTTGTTGTGTCCCACAGATTTTGAACCATTGTATTTTCATTATCATTTGTTTCCATGATTTTTTTCAATTCTTCTTTAATTTCCCGGTTGACCCATTTATTCTTTAGAAGGATGCTGTTTAGTCTCCATGTATTTGGGTTATTTCCAAACTTCCTTTTGTGGTTGAGTTCTAGCCTTAGAGCATTGTGGTCTGAAAATATGCAGGGAATGATCCCAATCATGTGATACCGGTTGAGTCCTGATTTAGGACCGAGGATGTGATCTCTTCTGGAGAATGTTCCACGTGCACTAGAGAGGAATGTGTATTCTGTTGCTTTGGGATGAAATGTTCTGAATATATCTGTGATGTCCATCTCGTCCAGCGTGTCGTTTAAGGCCTTTATTTCCTTGCTGATCTTTTGCTTGGATGATCTGTCCATTTCAGTGAGGGGAGTGTTAAAGTCCCCTACTATTATTGTATTATTGTGGATGTGTTTCTTTGATTTTGTTATTAATTGGTTTATATAGTTGGCTGCTCCCACGTTGGGGGAATAGATATTTAAAATTGTTAGATCTTCTTGTTGGACAGACCCTTTGAGTATGATATAGTGTCCTTCCTCATCTCTTATTATAGTCTTTGGCTTAAAATCTAATTGATCTGATATAAGGATTGCCACTCCTGCTTTCTTCTGATGTCCATTAGCATGGTAAATTCTTTTCCACCCCCTCACTTTAAATCTGGAGGTGTCTTTGGGCTTAAAATGGATTTCTTGGAGGCAACATATAGATGGGTTTTGTTTTTTTATCCATTCTGATACCCTGTGTCTTCTGACAGGGGCATTTAGCCCATTAACATTCAGGGTAACTATTGGATATGAATTTAGGGCCATTGTATTGCCTGTAAGGTGACTGTTACTGTATATGGTCTCTGTTCCTTTCTGATCTACCGCTTGTAGGCTCTCTCTTTGCTTAGAGGACCCCTTTCAAGATTTCCTGTAGAGCTGCTTTGGTGTTTGCAAATTCTTTCAGTTTTTGTTTGTCCTGGAAGCTTTTAATCTCTCCTTCTATTTTCAATGATAGCCTAGCGGGATAAAGTATTCTTGACTGCATGTTTTTCTCGTTTAGTGCTCTGAAAATATCATGCCAGCTCTTTCTGGCCTGCCAGGTCTCTGTGGATAAGTCAGCTGCCAATCTAATATTTTTACCACTGTATGTTACAGATTTCTTTTCCCGGGCTGCTTTCAGGATTTTCTCTTTGTCACTGAGACTTGTAAATTTTACTATTAGGTGATGGGGTGTGGGCCTATTCTCAGTGATTTTGAGGGGCGTTCTCTAAACTCCTGAATTTTGATGCTCGTTCCCTTTGCCATATTGGGGAAATTCTCCCCAATAATTCTCTCCAGTATAACTTCTGCTCCCCTTTCTCTTTCTTCTTCTTCTGGAATCCCAATTATTCTAATGTTGTTTCGTCTTATGGTGTCACTTATCTCTCGAATTCTCCCCTCGTGGTCCAGTAGCTGTTTGTCCCTCTTTTGCTCAGCTTCTTTATTCTCTGTCATTTGGTCTTCTATATCACTAATTCTTTCTTCTGCCTCATTTATCCTAGCAGTGAGAGCCTCCATTTTTGATTGCACCTCATTAATAGCTTTTTTGATTTCAACTTGGTTAGATTTTAGTTCTTTTATTTCTCCAGAAAGGGCTTTTATATCTCTCGAGAGGGTTTCTCTAATATCTTCCATGCCTTTTTCGAGCCCGGCTAGAACCTTGAGAATTGTCATTCTGAACTCTAGATCTGACATATTACCAATGTCTGTATTGATTAGGTCCCTAGCCTTTGGTACTGCCTCTTGTTCTTTTTTTGCGTTGAATTTTTCCGTCTTGTCATTTTGTCCAGTTAGGAGTATATGAAGGAGCAGGTAAAATACTAAAAGGGTGGCAACAACCCCAGGAAAATATGCTTTAACCAAATTAGAAGAGATCCCAAATCGTGAGGGGGGAGAAAGGGGATAAAAAGAGGTTCAAAAAGGAAGAAAGAAAAAAACAAGAAAAAAGAAAAGAAAAGAATTATAAAAAAGAAAACAAATAAGAAAAATATAAAAAAGAATATATATATATATATATATATATATATATTGGATAAACTCGTTAAAAAACGTTAAAAAAGAAAAAGGTAAAAGTTAAAAAAAATTTACCAGAAGGCGAGAAAAAAAAAAACAAAAAATGAAAAAGAAAAAAATCAACTGCAACTATAAAAAATCACAGGGAAAAAGCCATGAGTTCTGTGCTTTGCTTTCTCCTCCTCTGGAATTCTGCTGCTCTCCTTGGTATTGAAACCGCACTCCTTGGTAGTTGAACTTGGTCTCGGCTGGATTTCTTGTTGATCTTCTGGGGCAGGGGCCTGTTGTAGTGATTCTCAAGTGTCTTTGCCCCAGGCGGAATTGCACCGCCCTTACCAGGGGCCGGGGTGAGTAATCCGCTAGGGTTTGCTTTCAGGAGCTTTTGTTCCCTGAGTGCTTTCCGTAGAGTTCCGGAGGACGGGAGTACAAATGGCGGCCTCCTGGTCTCCCACCCGGAGGAGCCGAGAGCCCAGAGCCCCACTCCTCAGTGCGCCCTCAGAGAACAGCACCAGTTACTACCATTTCCCTGACCTCCGGCCATGCTCCGAGTTCACCGAGCCTGCGACCGGTTCAAGGTTATACCTAGCTGTGAGCTTACTGTCGGCTCTCTGTAGCCGGCTTTCCTGTTCCAATACCCGCAAGCTCTGGGACACTAAGACACTCTGATCCTTCTGTGACCCTGCGGGACCTGAGGCCACGCTGACCCCGTGTGGGCTTCGCCCCGGTTTAGCCTCTGGAGCGATGTCCCTCAGTGGAACAGACTTTTAATAGTCCTGATTTTGTGCGCCGTTGCTCCGCCGCTTGCTGGGAGCCGGCCCCTCCCCCCGGGGTCTATCTTCCTGTCGGTTTGGATTCACTCCTCCGCCGGTCCTACCTTTCAGAAAGTGGTTGGTTTTCTGTTTCCAGAATTGCTGTTCTTCTTCTCTTCCATCTGCCGATGGATTTTCAGGTGTTTGCAATCTTTAGATAAGCTATCTAGCTGATCTCCGGCTAGCTGACGTAGTCTCAGCCTGCTACATCTCCACCATCTGGACTCCTCCAAAGTAATCAAATGTTAAATATAAGATTTAATATATAGGCTGGTCAATCTTTACAAAGTCAACATGGATTACAAGATAACAAAATTTATTGCACCCCAGAAGGCTCTTTCTCTTACCGCCTTACATTTGTGCCTCACTCCAAAGGTAATCACCTTTGTTGGGATTTCTATCAATGTAGATTATTATCTATTCTAGATAGATATCTGTTCATAATAATATGTCCATAATAATATTATCTATTCTAGATAGATAATGTATCTGTCTATCTATCTATCTATATTACATAAATAATATACAGGTTATATATAGATAGATATAATATAATATAGATAATCTATAATATAATATAGATTATTTAATAAGTATATATAGATTATCTATTCTTTCACCATAGATCTGACTAATAGAGCGGCCCTTGAAAAATGTACTAATCAGTAAATAGCAAGTGACTTGAACCACTGAAATGTTTGTAGATAAGTTCAAATGTAGAAATTAATATAACGTACATATATGCACAACTCAAAAGATGACATGATAGAGGATAAACTGAGGTTGGAGTAAATTTGGTAGCATACAGTATTACAACATCCAAGAGAATAAATTTTAAGAAGGACAAAATAATAAATACATTGTTTAAAAAACAAACAAAATACAATGAAAACAAAAGGAAGAGAAAAAAATCCAATACAAGAGGAGTATTTAGCTTTTTTTTTTAGGAGAAACTTTTCTTTCTTTCTTTTTTTTTTTTAAGATTTTATTTGTTTATTTGATAAAGAAAGACACAGAGAGAGAGGGAAAAGAAGCAGAGGGAGTGGGAGATGGGTTTGAGCTGGGAGCTCCATGTGGGGCCTAATCCCAGACCCTGGGACCATGAACTGAGCCAAAGGCAGATGCTTAAGGACTGAGCCACCCAGATGCCCCAGTATCTAACTTTTTAAATGCAAAACTTTGGAGAATATTTTGCCTGAAAATTAAGTAAAGTTTGCCTGAAAATTAATAATTTCATATATATTTCTGTTGCAAATTCCTTAATGCTTTCCCCCAAATATTCTAAGAATATTTTTTGATTAATCAGTTAAAACAAATGTAAACCTTACTCTTTTCAAGAAAGAGAAAATTATGTTTTTGACAGGTTGCCTTGCATATTTTGCTTTGGCTATTATTGTATATTTTGAAACATTACCAGGAGGAAATTAAGTTATATATAGATGATATAGATATAGATAAAGATATAGATAAATAGATATAGATCTATTTATATAAATAGATAAAATAACAGAGGAGCAATACACTTAAATACATATAAATATATAAATCGTGGAATGTTGCAGTAATAGCTTTCCTAAAATAAAATACTAAATATTTTTTTAGAAGAATGCAAGTATTTTTGCTAAACAATAATAGATAACAGTCCTTAAGTGCTCACTGTATTCCAAGAACATATGCTTTAAGGTGGCAACTCAAGTAAGGTTCTTAGCACTATGAAATATAGTCTGTTCTTATTTTAGAGAGGAAGAAACTGTTACACAGAGTTTAAATAACATGTCTAGGATCAATAGCTAATAAATGACAGAGAAAAGATTGGAGTCTAAACAGTGTGGCTTTAAATTCTATGATCATGATCACTCCTTTTGTTCTGCTCTAAAGACTGCAGCACTTGCTAGATGCCTGATGTAGAGCAAATAACCCAATCTAGGGGGAAAATTAAGAAATTGACAAATGCTGGCCTAAAACTTCAAGACACACAAAAAAATTCTAGAACGTTATCTATTGCTAGAGAAATAGGTCTTGCTATACATTTACTGAATATTAATTAATTTCCTACATCCTTACTCTGCCTCATCCCAAGCATTTTCACTCAGTTGCCACCTGAAAGATAAGCAACTATCCCAAGACAGAAGGAAAATTTTTCTTCGAGTTAAGTTGAATGGCAAAGGAGAATCTAGCCAGGGCCACAGAGAGCAAAGTATCTTGATGTTTTCAGGACTGAACTGATCTAGGGAGTTAGCATCTGATGTTCAAAATGCCTTCAGTCATATACCTTCTCAGTGAAAATGTTGGTCCAACAATAGTAGTATCTGGGGACTGGAAAGTGATAACATTTCACATATTATAGTATCATGTTAGATATCCTAGAGGCAGCATTTTGAATTATTCTTGCTATTTGAAAGAGATTCCATTCTTTGAGTAATATAAGATGTTAGGTGGTCTTTCATGGTTAACTCTCCACATCTAATGTTAAATGTTCAAGTTGTCCTCTTGTTGAACAAGAGATTAGTGGTATCTTCAATTATGAGTTGGGAATCTGACTTTTTTGACAGTGGGATTGAGAAAATAGTTCCTAGAGTTCTTAAAAATACCCTTTAGGCTACAAATATCTTTTTGTCATTTTCAGAGTATTTTAAAAAATATTTAAGAACATTAATGTTCACCATGCTTGCTTCTGCCACCACAGGCTGTTGGAATCATATAACTGCTGTTAAAGTTAGAATACTTTATCTTAGAACCTAAGGTAATCTAGGTTCTTAAGAAAGCTTCCCTTGGGATTATAAATATTAATGTGCTAAAATGGCTAATCATCTTTGAATTTTCCATCATTTCTGTTCTGATTTTTATGCATATGAGATGATACATTACATAATTATATCTTACACTACTGTCTTGAGCACTAGGTGCAAGTTTATCTTATATTTTATGTGCTTCCATGATAAATTCATATTATCATATGATTATTAAAATCTATTGCTACAATGCAGCAAGCAAATATATCTTACAACCATGGAGCTCACTGTCTGTGTTTTTATTTTTCTGAATGCTTGCTCTTAAACTTGCAGAAAAAAAACATATAGAAGAGCAATATATCATTATTTATATATCATTGTAAAGACTTTCCTATCAGTGAAAATGTTTTTCATTGAAACTGTTATTAGCTCTCTATCTTTTCCAAAGGTACACCAGGGCTGTCGTTTTTTTGTGCATTGTTGCTCTTTGAATTACTCTGATAAGAAGGAAAATTAACATTTATCTTGTTACTTTGGTTTGTTGTTTTTCCTCCATTGTTGTCTGTCCTTAGTAGTCCATTTCACCAGGGTCTGGTATCTATCCCCAAATCTCATCCTTGTGCCAGAAACCATGCAATTTATTTGACAGAGTTCTGTGTTTCCAGTAGTCTGCTTATTTAGGCTTCAAAAAAAAAAAAATCAATTTACTTCTAAATGCCTGGTAATTTTTTCTTGTCCCCCTTCAGTTGGGAAGCTGCTATACTGCATGTTCAATTTCTTAATTAACCACAGTTCATTTAACTTTTTGAATATAACTTTTATAATTTTAGTGACTAGGTAATTAGTACTTCAAATCTTTCTACCAAATGGCAGAGAAGAGTAAATATTATCAAATGGGAATCCAAAATCTTATCTGGAAGAGCTCGCTACTCAGAACATTCTATTTCTCTCAGGTTTCTTTTCTTAAAAACGTGATTTTGGTATTCTATCCTTAATATATCTATGTTGATTTGGGTATAAAAACTAGTAAATCTATCACTGATGACTGTCCATACCTTGGTTATTAAAGTTTTTTCCAGTGGCCATCCCCCCCACCACTTGACTAGAGAGCTAGACCAATATCTTCCCAGGGTTTTGAGGTCCTGGAGCTCTTATAAGATTAAGCAAGATGTGATGGGACTGATAGGTGATGTTCATGCAAAACAGTCCCAGGGGTATGTGCTTGTAGGAAAATTCCTTAAAAGGTGTTGGTGCAGGAAAGTGAGGTTTTTGCTGGAAGGATGGCTAGGTGGCCTCTAGAAAAATGTCTTCACTGCTGAGCTTGACAGTGAGCTCTCCTTTTCTCAGGCATTTCCAAGGCTCAACTTCCAAGCTGATAACCCCCCTCCTGCTTTCTTCTCTTGCCCCAGTCCCCTGTTAAGACTCCCTTTCCCCCCTATCCCACACATACTTGCATTGATCTTTCCCATCAGAAACAAAACAAAAGATACACTAGCAACCACAAAAAAGAACACTCTTATATTCTTGTTTTTTTTTTTTTTTTAGAAATAAACCTTGTAAGTCTCCCAAAGAAAGACCCTGAATTATTAGCTGATGGCAGTTGATAGAAAATCTGAGCATTGTCAACACATAAGGGAAATATCTGAGACAGTCATTAGAAAAAAAAGAGTGTACCCTTAGGAGTATGGGGAAAAGGATCCAACACAACTATGGGACTAGAGAAATCCAGGTTAAAAGAGCCTTAAACAATCACCTAATCCTAATTCCTGACCTCTTACAGTTATGCCTCAAGCCAGTGCAGACTTCAAGAAGGATGACATGCTAGCAACCTGGCTTATAAAACAAATCTTTCATTAATATCAGTGCCAGGTTTGTGTTAAACTATCTCTTAGCTGTTATCCAGAGGCTGGCAAGTTAAAGCCTCTGCAAATTATGTATTTGGCAGTTTAACGAGGTTGTCAAGATCATCAATTGTCAGAGAAAGAGAATGGGTCATGACAAGGAAGAAAGTTCAAGGTGATGTCTTTGCTAAGCTCTGGAATGCTAATAACTGGGAATAGACATAAATACAGCATCCCCTATATAAACATAAATGATTTTACCACATTATTACTTTCTTATTGTCAACAGCTTCTACATCCTGAGTGGTGTTTCCCTTGCTGGTTTTTATGTGCCAATTATTTTCTGCTGTAAGTCAACAAACACCTAGGAAACCAACACTTTAGTGATCACCTTTTAATTAAAACAACTGCTAAACTCAACATTCGCTTTTCTATTATTAAAATGACTTGCTTGCTGCATAGGGATAACATGGAACAGATTAATTTTCTTCAAGGAGATAAAAAATACAAGGAGAGGGGAAGTAATCTCGCCCAGCCTCATATGGTGTTTGCTTCTTTTCAGATGTTCTGATTAAAAGAGATATCAAAGTGAAAAAAGGTCACACAGGGTGGCAGTAGGGGCCCACATGTGGTAGCATGCTGGGTTTAGACAGTATTTTCAGTAGGATTATGTGTTGAGATCACATCTTTATATACCATTTGTTTTGATACAGCTCAAATATTGCATGGGGACAGTATTTACCCAGGCTGTTAGGAGATCAGAATGCAGGTAATGAACAAGGAAAAAAAAAAGAAAAAAGAAACCTAAAGAAAATAATATCCATTCAGATGTTTTAATGTCTTAAACTGATAATGGTTCAGTCCAGTGTAAGAATATAGAGTTGATGAAGTAAACAATCTGTTAATCAAGGAAACAAGCCTCTACATCCTAAAGCCAACTATAGAAAGAACATTGTGTTTCAGCTTAAGACACTTTAAAATACGTGTTTTCATTACATCAGTTAAAAAAATATATATTCCAGGGGCACCTGGGTGGCTCAGTGGGTTAAAGCCTCTGCCTTCGGCTCAGATCATGATCCCAGGGTGCTGGGATCAAGCCCCGCATCCAGCTCTCTGCTCGGCAGGCAGGGAGCCTGCTTCCTCTTCTCTGCTTGCCTCTCTACCTACTTGTAATCTCTGTCTGTCAAATAAATAAATAAAATCTTAAAAAAATACATATATTATACACATGTGTGTGTGTGCGCGTGTGTGTGTGTATATATATATATATATGTATATACATATATATATACACATTCCAGATTGAAGTAAATCAAAAGGTAAGCTTTGATCAGTATTTACAATTTAAAAAATATTTGTGTTTCCAACATACGCTTATTTTTGAAATATCTATTATACATTTGGAAAGTACATTAAAACAGTAGTTCCCAGTTGCTGCTTTGTAGCAAAATTTTCACTAGCCCACTATAAAAGGGTTAAGTGAGAACAGCATAGATCTTTATAATGATTTATTTAGTTAATTGAAAGATGATTCTTCTCTGACAGAAAGTCCTATTAATTTTTTTGGGTGGTGGTAAATATTCCTTTCTAAACACATTTTACATTTTAAAATGCAAATATTTATATAATTTTCTTTAAAATATATTTTTGATAATTCTGGTAACATAATGTTACACATTATATTGTTTCTCAGTTTTTTAAACTTTGTGAAGTCAAAAATTTAGGACCATCTTCCCTAAGCCCAGAGCCAAGTCCCTTTAATGTTGTGACTCCTTTTGTTGAAATGACAGAGAAACAGAGACAGTGGCTGAAGGGGAAGGGAGGTACAGGTTTGGATGTGGTACTCTGTAATTGGGGCTTTGATAGGCACCATGTAACCACAGGCTACATAAATGCTTTGTATAATTTTGTCACTTTCACTGTAATGAAGTATTCAAAGAAGAGCACGTTAGAGCCATCAATCTTAATAGATAACTGGGAAACATCAACTTAGTATGTTTCCATCTGAATACAGTAAAGGTAACTGTAGTGTTCAGTTACCCAAAGATACTGTACACACAGTTGTAAGGTGCTAGAGTTTGTGCTAGTCCTCACTTTCTCCTCCCCCCCCCGACACAAAAAACTTACTAAAGACGTATTAGTGTTCCTATTTTAGAGATGACAAAACTAAGGCTCAAAGTTAAGTAATTATCTAAAGCAGCTGTGATGTGGGGGACACTACCATCTAATGCAGTGCTTTCAGGTAACTTTTCCTGATTCTCTATTAGAGCATGCTGGAGGCCACAGTATCCTGTTTTATTTTTAATATCTATTAGGTTCTGGTTCACTGATTATACTGATATTATCTATAAAGCCCTTGAATTTCTTCAGGCTTCACATAATATTATCAATCATCTGAGAGATGGAATTGCAGCCTTTAGGGACTGGGGAAGAGCTTAGGGATTTCAAACCATGGGGCCTAATTTTTGCTGTTACCTTCACAGTCATAACCTTCCACCACTGCAAACCTAGCCAGAAGAGCTAACCATAGCAGCTGTTGGAGCTTAAGCCTGGAGGACTGAAGGATTCAGAAAGGGAATCAGAAAGTATCTAAAAGTATCTAACTATTCCTGGGAAATCCTATACCCTTTCCTTCTACACTGTGTGGGACATTAAGGCTGCAAGAAGCAAGAAAGAGTAGCATACTATTAATATTCACAGAAGTCAGCTGAAAAAGACATGCACTTCTTCAGCTTATCCATGGGAAGAGGTGGATGGTCTGAGTGGTGTGGCAGGGGGCAGCTCAAGCAGCAAAATGCTTTTTATTGAACCAGGCTTTTTTTTTTTTTTTTTTCCCATCTTATGTCAGTTAACACCCAAACAGTTAAGAAGTTGTGGCCTTTTCTCCTCTTGATCCCAGAAGGGGATGTGGTGGAAATAAATCAAGATACTTAGGCATCCAGTCCTTCAAGTAATATTTTAGTAGTAAGTAATGACCAGTCACCTCTTCCCAATAATTTCTTCCAATAACTCACATAACCTTTGCCTTTACATAGTTAAATTAAGTTTATTTAAGAGCATGATTTTTATAGATGTAAGTTAATTGCTCTTGATTTATTTGCTTTGGTAAACTCCAATCAGATCGAAATCAGGTTTACAAAATGACAAGAATAAAAAGGACAGATTTCATTTAGCCAGATATTTTAGCTTTGAATGATGTTTACTGATTATTTTAACACTCTACTTTAAAAACTTAATTGACCATGTTGTGATAGATGAAGTTTTAATAGGTTAAAAGCCAGCTTTATAGTGATTCCTACAGTGAATGACAGCTTTTTCAATCAGAGATTCTCAACTTCTCAGATTAAAAATATTTAGCTGATAGTAAGAAAATACTTAAGATAAGTTTGTTACAAAGATTATGAATAAAAGATGAAGTAAAAAATCAGTAAGTAAATTTAGAAACTACAGCCTTATAAGAAAAAAAAAAACTAGTGTACATCTTGTGATAAAATATTTTTCTAATTATTATTGAATTGATTATTCTTGGGATTAAATATAAGACTATTTCTCATTAATAGAGGCTTACCAAATGATGATAAAAAATTTTGTGTTATAAACTTTTTAATCTAAAAGTACTGACAACAATTCTAGCAATTTGTGAAAACAAATTGCTGTTCCATAATTTTGGGGCTTGATAGACAACTGATACCAAAATAGCCTTTCTGTTTATCTTCTAATTTTCAAAGCAATATATTTAAATTAGATACTTTGGAGCCCCAGTTTTGAAACATTCCAATTCTGCAAATCAGAAAATTTATTTATCCTTTTGCAGATTACAGAAGATAAAGGCTTTTTATCATTTTAAGTAGAAAAATAGTTGGGATGAAAAATTACCTTGACAAGATTGCTTGAAATAAAATATCTTTGTAAGATTGAGAAGCTATTATGAATCATATAACTGTCAAATGTAAGTGAATCTTAGCAGTATTCATTGTTTCCCTGATATCCCTATTTATCTTGGGAAAATTTGAAAGGGAAATATTATTTTAAAAATATTGTTCTCAACAGGAATAAACATAGATTATTTTATATTCAAACCCAAAAGATGTATTCAGATAATCTTGTGACAGTTTTTCACATCTTATATCAATTTTGCTATTTGAGTAAGCACTATTTCACTCCCATGTGCTATTATTTATTCTGAAAATTACTGACACACTCTGGATTTCAGGAAAGATTGGCAGAAATAAATATTTCTTACATCTTCATTTTGATTTTAATCAAAACATCTTTGAGTCACTGAAGTACAATTGAACTAACAGGTCAGGCCTTCCTGATTTTGTTACTGTTATTGTCTCATTCATTCACTCATTCATTTATTCTTTTTTATCATTTGTTTGTTTATTTTTTATGGTAATCTATCAATCTTTACAAGGTTGAAGAATCCACGATACCCACCTAGTTTGGCCTGGTGCATGTTTTTTGAGTGCCCACTCCGTGAAAGATCTCTCCATTGGAATTTGCTGTTGCCATCCTGTGATGTTAAACATTTCTCTGTAAACTATTACTTATATACTGACCCATTGCTTACAATTTTTTAGCCAGAGCAATTCAAGATGGTGTATACTTCCATCCAGTGACTTATGGTCTCTATTTTTATAGAGATTTCATAGTTATGTTTTATTCTATTTTTGTTATTTTTTAAAGATTTTTATTTGACAGAGGGAGACACAAGGAGAGAGGGAACACAAGCAGGGGGAGTGGGAGCAGGAGAAGCAGTCTACTGGCGGAGCAAGGAGTCCGATGCAGGGGACTCATTTTCAAAGGCAGACACTTAACAACTGAGCCACCCAGGCGTCCCTATAGCTATGTTTTAGAGCTGGAATTAGAGGTATAGAAACTTTGTTTCTTCTCAAATTGGTTTTTATTTATTTATTATATATTTGTCATCTTTGCTGATCTTTTGTCTTTTATGTATTTATCTGTTTATTCCAAGATTCCTAGATCAATGGTGACTTCTTTTGTGTATAGCAAAGTATTTGTGTTTATGTGTGTGCGCTGGAGAGGGGAAGGAGTAAAGGGATGGGGGAGAGAAAGGATGAGCCATGTTTGTGTTACCTTTTGAGTTTTTTAATCAATCAATCCCTCCACTCCACCCCTGGCTTTTTCCCCCTTCATCACTTAATTGCTGAAAGGCACCTCTCCGTTTCGCTACTTTGTCTCTCCAGTAAGTCTTGGAGACTACCTCGTTACATTGTGCATTCTTTTATGCTCTTCCCTGGTGATGAACATTGGGTGTTGTAAGTAAATCATTAATCATTTAAATTATTAAATCTTATACCTGAAACTAATTTACACTATATTAACTAACTGGAATGTAAATAAAAAACTTGGAGGAAAAAAAAAAAGACTAGTGAGCTACCTTAAAGAGCTTAGTTTGAAAATATATAGAGAGGTTCTGTTTTCTTATCTTTCCTAATTGTCTCTTGTCATAGTGTGCTTGTCAAAAATCTCAATTTTGGGGGCACCTGGGTGGCTCAGTCATTTAAACATCTGCTTTTGGCTCAGGTCATGATCCCAGGGGCCTGAGATCGAGCCCCACATTGAGCTCTCTGCTCAGCAAGTAGCCTGCTTCTCCCTCTGCCTCTGTTTCTCTCTCTCTCTCTTTATGTCATGAATAAATAAAATCTTTAAAAAGAATCTCAATTTTTTCAGACTTGTTTTATGGATTGGAATGTGGTCAATTTCTATGAATGGTGGATGTGACATGAGAAGAATTCCTTCTCTAGTTTTGTATATGAGATTCTACATAGGTAATATATCCCCAAATAAAACTTACTATATTTTTCAAAACTTCTATAGCTTAACTATTTCTGTTGCCTGTTTGACCAATCAATAGTTGAGAGATATGGGTTCATATTTTTCACTATTATAGTAAATTTGCCAATCCACTCCCCTCACAGTCCCCTTCCAACAGTGATATGAAACATATTTTTCCTCTATGGGTATCAAAGTTTTTTTTTTTTATATGAGGCATATAAAACATATTTGGAATCCTATCTTCTTAGTAAATTGTATCTTTTAGTGATACTTTCTGTATGGAAAATTCATTTACTATTAAAGTTTATTTTGTCTACTATTAATATAGTTAACAACATTTTAAGGTATACATTTAAGTGGCTTATTTTTATATACCTTAGTTTCAACCTTCTCTGTGCTTAGGATATTTGTATGTCTCTCAAAAAGTGTTTAATTTTCTCTAGGAGTTCACATTGGATTGATCTTTGTGAACAACCTGAGTTGTTGCTTTTTTTCTAGTAGGATTCTTCCCTTCAGAAATGATTTGAGTATGTTTCTTCCAGGAGCCAGAAGACACTACAGAACTAGATTCTCTTAGCTCATTGAAGAGCATTGAGTTTAATCTGGGAGTCTTTGACCTTCCTTCACGTACACCTTAAATTTCCTTCCACATTCTTCTAGTCATACTAATAGTGGATCCCACCCTCAAAATGACCCTTCTTTTTGTATTTACAATAAACTGTTCAAAACCCTTATATCTTCTCATGATTATGGACATTTGATAGGGTTTTGTTTTGTTTTTAACATTGCATAAGCCCTGGAATGCAACAACAACATATATATATATAATGTAGTTTCTAGTTAGTAAATGCATGTGTGTTACCATCTATATATGTGTTCTTGGAACTTTTAGAATCTTCCTCCATTTTCAGACATTGGAGTTATGCAGACTCAGCTTGTATGCCTTGACCATACATATGAGAGCTTTAATCTTACATTGCTAAATCTTTTGTAGCTTCTAATTTCTCATCAGTGAAATTGGATGAATAATGACCTTCACTCAGGATTTCTATAAAGACTGAATTGAAGGGATAGATAGAATTCAAAATGGGTTTCTAATCCCATTCTCTCTGTGAGGTAGCTATGTATAATGGTTCTCATCATACAACTCCAGGGTTAACCTGGTTAGGAATTCATCTCTGCCACTAATTTATTAGCTGTGCTGTATTAAGCAAGTTACTTAACTTCTCTATGATGCCATTCCTCATACAAAATAAGAATAATAATAGTGTATTCTTCATAGGATTTTTTTGAAAGAGTTAATCTTTAATAAACCTAAAATAGCTACAGACACAAGTAAAACATTATCTAAATATAGATAATATAATTATATCAATTCACCTAGTGATTCTTTTTTGTTTTTATATTTTGCTCTTTGTAAATTATCCACCAATATTTTTAATTTGTTAAGATAATCTTTATTAGAGATGATGGAATTTACTAATAATTATAGTTACTTGCATTTGTTACAACTATAACTCAGAAAATTACACTGTAGTTATAGTACAGAATCATGTAGAATGATATCTGTTTTCTTTTATTTACATATTGAAAAAAGTAAATTCTTCTTGCTTTATCCTGTATCCTTCTTAATAATTGAATGTCTTACCCCATAGTGATCTGTTCAATGTGATTCATTTTTCACAGCAGGTAGACAGGCTGTAAAGGTTGGCTCACCTTCTCAAATGTATCCCTGACAAGTTCTGATGGTTTAATGTACTGTGGCAATTTTTATTCTTCTCATAAAAACTCCCTAATCATAATCTCCTTTGGTTTGGAGGTTTCGTGAAGGCATATTTGTGGCAACTGTGTCTCTTTTCTGTCAGCTACTCTGGTCTTATTATTTTTTATAGTGCCTTATATTTATTTTTAGTTAACAGAAATTACTCCTAATTCTCTGTCAAATATTACTCTACTTTACTGTCAGATGGTTAAAGTTTTTAGTCCCTTCTATCTGAACAAATGTTGAAAAATAAGCTAGAACAAAATGAAAGGACCAATAGAATGTTTATGAAGGGTGATGATGAGTGAATTAATAATATTACAATTGATCACATCAGTAGATTAGAAGCATATCTTAATGGATACATGGCTATAATCATCAATATACATATTCAGTATTTAAATTGTCAATAATGATTTTAATATACATATACATGGTGTTCAGAATTCTTATAAAGGTTATTTCTTTTTTAACATTTTTTTAAAAGATTTTATTTATTTATTTGACAGAAATCACAAGTAGGCAGAGAGGCAGGCAGAGAGAGAGGAGCAAGCTGGCTTCCTGCTGAGCAGAGAGCCCGATGCAGGACTCGATCCCAGGACCCTAAGATCATGACCTGAGCAGAAGGCAGATGCTTAACCCACTGAACCACACAGGTACCCCAGAAAAGAACTAGTTCTATACCAGTCAGGATCAGTTGGTACTATCAGCTGTACCTGTAGAAACTCTGTGTGTTGTGTTCCTTGTCCACCTCAGGAATTAGAAGTTAAAATTACCCCTCGTGGTTATTGTAGTCAGGGAAAGAGAACAAGTCTGCTATCAATTTGTCATTTCAGTATCATTTTGCACTAGACCAGCACATAAGAATCTAACTTAAAAAAATATATATATGTGAACCAAAATATCAACCAAAACATAAATTTAGGATTGGTCCCTGAAGATATATGGCCCTCCAGAGTTGATTCTGGTGAGTTAGGAGTTGCGGGAGAAAGCAAAGACAGTTTATAGGAGCCATTGATGTCCTGAATTTATAAAACCATATTGGTCTAAGAAGAGAATAAAATCAATTAGCTGAACTGATTAAAAGTTTAAAATAATAATAATAATGATGATAATGATAATATAATAATAATAATAAAAGTAAATAGGTACAAATACCTTTAGAGAGTTAGCAAGTGCCAGTGGCAAGTTTACTGTTTAAATGATTAGTACAACTGAATTTCTCTTTATGCTGAATGAACAAATCTATTAAGAGCAAAGAAGATAAGAGTTAGTTTATAATTTCAGGAGGAAGAAAAAGCCAATCAAAACTTAATTGGATCCATTTAGAAGAAAAAAGATAAACAATGTACTAAAAAGGCAGTAGTAATTAAGAAGGCATTTAAGGATTAATACAATATACTCTAATATTGTATGTCTCAGGGTAACCAAATCAGACCTAATTTAGACTTTGAAATGGCAATTAGCAAAAAATTCTAATAAGCAAAATCCTTTGAAATTTCTTTTTTTATTTCTAGAGAGGAAATGTGAAGTCTTGCTGAAGACCATTCAGGAAATAAATTGTTGGGTCCAGATGGTTATTCAATAGTGTTGCATAAGGGGGGGAAAAATGACACTAGAATTCATTTCCTTTATCAGTCGTGCTTATAATCAGTTCTTGTTTTTAGAGCTTCTTCCGTTTTCCATGAGTGAGACCTGAGGGCTTATTATTCAAAGGCATATAGCTTTGACAAAGCAAACTATTATTTGAATTTGAGGATCTAGGATTCTAGTTTATGTTTTGAACTGGAAAATGAGCAATAATTTACCAATTTTCACAATAATTTTGTTTCACTAAGTTTGTTCTAATAATCTATGCAGGTCGTAAATTCCCAGTTAGAAATATTTGCAAATGTGCCATTTCTAACAGAATGTTTTGTAAAGTGGGCCCCCAGACTACCTGCAGGAAAGTCAGATGGAATGCTTGACAAAATGCAGACATTCACCCCCATTCCACCCCACAGACCTCGGAATAAATATCTCTGGTTGGCATGCTGGAAATCTACATTTTGATAAGAATCACAAGTGACTCAGAGGCATGCTAATATTTGACAACTAGCTCTCGAGGCATCTGCCTGCATTTACCAGCTACTCCAACCAGCTACGACCGCTACGCTCATCGTCCAACTATTGCTTCTAGGTGATTAGGTCTTCATTGTTAGCACTTGTATCTCTTCTAAAATCCTCTGGACTATTAGAAGAATTCGCTTTTAAGGATAGAACTAGTTTATTTGCTTTCTTTTATTTTTTTAAGATTTTATTTATTTATTTGACACAGAGAGAGAGATCACAAGTAGGTAGAGAGGCAAGCAGAGAAACCAGGGGAAGCAGTCTCCCTGCTGAGCAGAGAGCCCAATGTAGGGATCAATCCCAGGACCCTGAGATCATGAACTGAGCCAAAGGCAGAGGCTTAACCGACTGAGCCACCCAGGTGCCCCAGGGTTAGAACTAGTTCAAAACAGTAGACAATACTACTACTAAACATAATTAAAATAATAACTTCTTACATATTTTGCCACTGTATAGTTTACAAAACATGTTAATATACACTTATCTCATTGCATTCAGCAGTAAATGAAGGAGAAACAGTTTTACTGGGTCTAGTCACAGTACCCACAAACCCATTAAACAGTTTATTGAAATACTGTTAAGCACTATAAGAAAAGTAATGTACCTAATTGGAAAATGAGAATGAAAGAGGTTAATAATGATTGTGACAATCTCAGAATGTATACAGAAATAGTAGGATTTGAACAGGTTATAGAAATATTTGGAGCTTTGATAGAAATAGAAATGATTAAAGAAGGCACTGGTGCAAGAAAAAAAATGTCATAAGAAAAAAAAATTATGGACATTAGAAAAAGTGAGTTAGGTTTTAACACCTAGAGTAGTTAGTTGTCAATGAATCACATGGAGAGAGGGAAGTGAAGAAATCAAGCTGTAAAGGAATGAGATGATAAAGTAATATTAAAGGCCAGGCTATGATTTTGTGTCCCATTGAGTTTGCACTTGTGGGTAAACATGGAGTATGTTCAAAAAAAGTGACGGGTATTGTTTATTTTTTAATAATACTAATAAAAATATTTATCAGTCATTCAAATGACCCATACCTTTTTGCTGATGATTTGTATGCAACAATGTATCCATGGAAAGGGAGGGAAAGAATTAGGAATAAAAGGGGTGGAAGGAGAATCTGATATTAGTTTTAAATCATCCTGATAGATTAATATGATAGATGAACTCAACCAACTCTTCCTTTTAGAATGAGGATGTTTGGAATTCATTGAAGAGGAAGGAAACTAGACACATGGATGAGGAACTATTGCAGTGGTATTGTTGAAATAAAATAAAAGTTTTAGCTAAAATAGTAGAAACAAAAAAATAAAATTTGTGGAGGCCAACTTAACAAAATTTGCAAACTGATTAAATACTAAGTTAATGACTTAAGATGCACATCCCATTGGTTGTCGTAGGAGTAATATTTTGTTAGTTTTTAACTGTTGTTATTATTTTTATAAAATTGAGCTGTGTGTAGCTTTAAATTTGTTAAGTTTTTAAATTTTTTTAATTAAAAAATTTAGTAACTCTTTTTTTAAGATTTTATTTATTTGACAGAGACAGAGAGAATACAAGTAGAGGCAGTGGGAAGGGAAAAAAACGGCTTCCTGCTGAGCAGAAAGCTCATTGCGGAGCTCTATCCCAGGGTCCAGGGATTATGACCTGAGTAGAAGGTAGATGCTTAACTGACCGAAACACCCAGGTGCCCTAAAATTGTAGCTTTTAAAAAGAAAAGGTGAAAGCTGCACAAACTTCTACCAAAAAGGGACACTATCCTAGAAGTTGAACATGCCCTTAATTAAAGATAGAAAAAAAACAGACAAATTACAGAAATGGAATCATAGTGCATATATTGTTTTTGGTACAGTTTTATTACTCTACATTGTGTCATAGACATACTCGTGTGTCCATCAAAATGTATTAATATCATCCTTTTGAATGACTGTACAGTATATCATTTTACACAGGTACAGTATTTTAATTAGCCAATCCTTTACCAATGAACACTTTATTACTTCCTCTCTTTTTGATATTATGAATAGAGCTTCAGTCAGCATCCTTATACATATTTATTTCTTTGGTATAAATGCTTAGATGTAGAATTTTTGTGGCAAAGGGTATACACATTTGATATGTGGATCTGTGTTGAAGAACTTCACTTACTAAAAATTATACCAATAACTGACAACAATGTTTCATTTTTTGTATACACAGCACTTGGCTTCATTAAAACTTGAGAAGTTGGGGCACTTGGGTGGCTCGGTTGTTGAAATCAGCATCTGCCTTTGGTTAAGCATCTGCCTTTGGCTTAGGCATGATCCTGGAGTCCCAGGATAAAGCCCCGTATTGGCCTCCCTGCTTGGCAGGAAGTCTGCTTCTCCTTCTAGCCCTTGCTCTCTCTCTCAAATAAATTAATTTATTAATTTATTAATTAATTGCTCAAATAAATTAATTAAATAAACAGAAATCTTTAAGACTTGAGAAGATGATTTTGATCTCTTCATACTTTATATCTTCCCTGTTTTGGGTATTAATATCCTTTCTTTTGCTATTATAACAAGCAAAAAATAAACATTTGAAATATGGTATATCACTTTAATCAAATTACCAATCAAATGCTCTGTAATATACTCCCTAGAATTTTGGCAGGTAAAATTTCTAGTTTATCTCAGTGCTGTGAAAGAAATATTTGCATAAAATCAGTCATTTGAAGACATTTATAGTAATATTTTTAATGTAACCTAGGAAGAGAAGGATAGCAATAAATTCAAGGAGTACACGGGGCGCCTGGGTGGCTCAGTGGTTGGGCTGCTGCCTTCGGCCCAGGTCATGATCTCAGGGACCTGGGATCGAGCCCCACATCAGGCTCTCTGCTCAGCAGGGAGCCTGCTTCCTCCTCTCTCTCTGCCTGCCTCTCTGCCTGCTTGTGATCTCTCTCTGTCAAATAAATAAATAAAATCTTAAAAAAAAAAAAAATTAAAAAAAAAAAATTCAAGGAGTACTATCTTGAGTGTGTTTCCTGTGGGATGTGGGGCTATGGCTGAAAGAGAAGGAGCCTTGACACCCTTAAGACCTAAGTTTGAATCCTTGTCCCATCCAGTATCTGAGGGGCTCTGTGTAAGATATCTCACCTCATGGAATATCAGTATCTTCAGCCATATATTTAGGATCTCCTCTCAGGAAACCAGAATACCATGTTAAGAATCCAATCAATGTTAGTTTCTACCCCCCCAATACACACCCTTTTTTTTCCCCCTTAAGATTCTATTTTTAAGTAATCTCTACACCCAATCTGGCCCTTGAGCCTACACCCGGATATCAAAAACCCTATACCCCACCAACTGGGCCAGCCAGGTGCCCCTCCTTTTTCCAGGTTCTATCACAGTGACAATTTATTTTTTTAAAGATTCATTTATTTATTTGAGAAAGAAAGCAAGAGAGAAAGAATCCTCAGGCAGACTCCCCACTGAGTATGGAGTCCACTGGACATGGGGCTCAATCTCACAACCCTGAGGTCATGGGTCTGAGATCATGACCTATGCCAAAACCAAGTCAGGTTCTCAATTGACTGAGCTGCCCAGGTACCTCTCACAGTGACAATTTATGTATTTTTTGATATCAAGGGAAAAAAACCCCTACTTTTTCTATTAACTAAAATTGTTTAACTCTGATATTATCTTGTTTAGCAACTATTCTACATGTTATATAGTTCAAACAATGGACTGAACAGAAATATTAATGAATACTTTATATTTACATCTTATTTGTATGTCCATCAATTATTTATGGATTTTAAATAACCCATTCTAGGTTTTTATCCATAACTGGAAAGCTGGCTATTCAGCTTTTTGAGACAGAATAATATTTTCTAGATTTGCCACTCTGAGTAATTTTCTCTCTCTCTCTCTCTTTCCCTCCCTCCCTTCACTGTTTCCTCCTTCTATCCCAACTCTTTCTTTCTTTCCTACATGCCCAATCTTTCATATAATCTGCTTAATATAAATAAATATGCACACACAAAGAGAAGAGTGACACTGATTACTTGCTTATGTATAAGAATTCAAGTATATATAACAAGTTTTAAGTAATTGAAATAAATTCCATTTTAAAGCATAATTTTCTTTTTCTTTTTTTTTTAAAGATTTTATTTATTTATTTGACAGACAGAGAACACAAGTAGGCAGAGAGGCAGGCAGAGAGAGAGAGAGGAGGAAGCAGGCTCTCCGTGGAGCAGACAGCCCGATGTGGGGCTCTATCCCAGGTCATTGGGATCATGACCTGAACCGAAGGCAGAGGCTTTAACCCACTGAGCCACCCAGGCGCCCCTAAAGCATAATTTTCTATGCTTCAGACTGAGGGGGAAAACTTTTTTGTGTGTGTGCTTACACAAGTCTAATACGCTCTAGTTTCAGGAAACCAAAGGTTACTAGTTTAGAAAAGCTTTCTGAGATAGAAGGTTTCTCATTAATATACAACAAAGGTAGAAAGTACTTGTTCACTGATTTTTAATCAGTTTATGACATGGACTGCAAGGCTCCTTCAAAAGGAGATTCTGCTTGCCTAGTAATACATTAGCAGTAATCCAGTGATCTGTCCATGCATTAAGGATACAATTTATTTTTCTACTGATCAGTTCTTTTCCTAGTAAAATGAATTGTCTAACTTTTGATGGAACTGTCTAACAAAAGAGCTTTGTGGATGAAATTGACAGACCTTATAGGTTCAGTTTGGTTTGAATGCTTAAATTAGAAGCCCTTGTATTAGGATTAAAATGGAAAAAGAGCTGATCTAATTGCATGTCCGAGCAGATATGTCAAATCTGGTTTCCTAGGAACATTAAATTCTAGCTTAGTTCATAAATGTGGTTAGTATATGAGAAGAGAAGTGATTCTTGAAAGCTAAAGAAATATTAGAAGTAGATTCTCCTCACTCTATTCTTTAGAAAAAGATTCTTGTATGTCAGTATCAATAATTTTGCTTTAATAGCAATTATTAAGTTCATAGATGGTTATCACTACCAACAGTAATTTCTGCATATGCTGTTAGGACTCACACCTTTTTCAATTTTTTTTAAAAAAATTAATTTTAAAGACAGGCTATGTAGGGGACTCTACAAACAATTCATTTCCCTTAGATTCATAGTTTGTCATTTATTACCTGTGTGAGTAAATGTTGTTCTGTATATACATAGTCTACTTATCAATTATTAACTAATATAATTGGAAGTAAGGAAAATAAAAGCTATTTCACTGAAATTCATGATTTAGTATCTGTGAAGAATGAGTATCTGTGAGAAAATTTTTAAAACTTTATCTTTAAAATTACCTAAACCAACTACTACACTAGTAACAAAATTAATTCAATTTTGGGTATCAAACTTTGCCTTTGACATCTGAAATATGAATTCAATCAGGTGTTATAACAGCTATTAATCAAAACCATTAGAAGAAAATTGTAAGTAATATATATGTTATGCATATAAACATAATAAAATATATATGCATATATATGCATTATATATAATATATATATATGTATTCATACTTAAAACAGTTCAATGAAACTTTCATTATTATTTTTCTTTACCAGTGAATAAATTAAAAAGCAAAGTCAGGTCTTAATGATAATTTGGACATGAAAAAAAGAAGAGAGAGAGAGTTCAGTTATGATGCCCATGTTTTTTACTTGAGCGAACTGATTGAATGGTGACGTTTATTAATATAGTAAGATTGGTACAGGGATTTCTTAGAGGTAGAAGTATAATTCTGTTTAGCTTATGCTTGAACTATCTATGAGAAGACAAAGAAGTTAAATGGATAATTGTTTCTATCAGTCTAGGCTGAATTTTTATTTTAAAACATATCTTATTCCCCCGGGAAGCCGTCTGGCCAGACGGCTTCCCGGGGGAATTCTACCAAACATTTAAAGAAGAACTAATTCCTATTCTCCTGAAACTGTTCCAAAAAATAGAAATGGAAGGAAAACTTCCAAACTCATTTTATGAGGCCAGCATCACCTTGATCCCAAAACCAGACAAGGATCCCACCAAAAAAGAGAGCTATAGACCAATATCCTTTATGAACACAGATGCGAAAATACTCAACAAAATACTAGCCAATAGGATTCAACAGTACATTAAAAAGATTATTCACCACGACCAAGTGGGATTTATTCCAGGGCTGCAAGGTTGGTTCAACATCCGCAAATCAGTCAATGTGATACAACACATCAATAAAAGTAAGAACAAGAACCATATGATACTCTCAATAGATGCTGAAAAAGCATTTGACAAAGTACAGCATCCCTTCCTGATCAAAACTCTTCAAAGTGTAGGGATAGAGGGCACAGACCTCAATATCATCAAAGCCATCTATGAAAAACCCACCGCTAATATCATTCTCAATGGAGAAAAACTGAAAGCTTTTCCACTAAGGTCAGGAACACGGCAGGGATGTCCATTATCACCACTGCTATTCAACATAGTACTAGAGGTCCTAGCCAAAGCAATCAGACAACAAAAGGAAATTAAAGGCATCCAAATCGGCAAAGAAGAAGTCAAATTATCACTCTTCGCAGATGATATGATACTATATGTGGAAAACCCAAAAGACTCCACTCCAAAACTTCTAGAACTTATACAGGAATTCAGTAAAGTGTCAGGATATAAAATCAATGCACAGAAATCAGTTGCATTTCTCTACACCAACAGCAAGACAGAAGAAAGGGAAATTAAGGAGTCTATCCCATTTGCAATTGCACCCAAAACCATCAGATACCTAGGAATAAACCTAACCAAAGAGGCACAGAATCTATACTCAGAAAACTATAAAGTACTCATGAATGAAATTGAGGAAGACACAAAGAAATGGAAAAATGTTCCATGCTCCTGGATTGGAAGAATAAATATTGTGAAAATGTCTATGCTACCTAAAGCAATCTACACATTTAATGCAATTCCTATCAAAGTACCATCCATCTTTTTCAAAGAAATGGAACAAATAATTCTAAAATTTATATGGAACCAGAAAAGACCTCGAATAGCTAAAGGGATATTGAAAAAGGAAGCCAACATTGGTGGCATCACAATCCCGGACTTCAAGCTCTATTACAAAGCTGTCATCATCAAGACAGCATGGTACTGGCACAAAAACAGACCCATAGATCAATGAAACAGAATAGAGAGCCCAGAAATAGACTCTCAACTCTATGGTCAACTAATCTTCGACAAAGCAGGAAAGAATGTCCAATGGAAAAAAGACAGCCTCTTAAATAAATGGTGCTGGGAAAATTGGACAGCCACATGCAGAAAAATGAAATTGGACCATTTCCTTACACCACACACAAAAATAGACTCAAAATGGATGAAGGACCTCAATGTGCGAAAGGAATCCATCAAAATCCTTGAGGAGAACACGGGCAGCAACCTCTTCAACCTCAGCCGCAGAAACATCTTCCTAGGAACAACGCCAAAGGCAAGGGAAGCAAGGGAAAAAATGAACTATTGGGATTTCATCAAGATCAAAAGCTTTTCCACAGCAAAGGAAACAGTTAACAAAATCAAAAGACAACTGACAGAATGGGAGAAGATATTTGCAAACGACATATCAGATAAAGGACTAGTGTCCAGAATCTATAAAGAACTTAGCAAACTCAACACCCAAAGAACAAATAATCCAATCAAGAAATGGGCAGAGGACATGAACAGACATTTCTGCAAAGAAGACATCCAGATGGCCAACAGACACATGAAAAAGTGCTCCATATCACTCGGCATCAGGGAAATACAAATCAAAACCACAATGCGATATCACCTCACACCAGTCAGAATGACTAAAATCAACAAGTCAGGAAATGACAGATGCTGGCGAGGATGCGGAGAAAGGGGAACCCTCCTACACTGTTGGTGGGAATGCAAGCTGGTGCAACCTCTCTGGAAAACAGCATGGAGGTTCCTCAAAATGTTGAAAATAGAACTGCCCTGTGACCCAGCAATTGCACTACTGGGTATTTACCCTAAAAATACAAATGTAGTGATCCGAAGGGGCATGTGCACCCGAATGTTTATAGCAGCAATGTCCACAATAGCCAAACTCTGGAAAGAACATAGATGTCCATCAACAGATGAATGGATCAAGAAGATGTGGTATATATACACAATGGAATACTATGCAGCCATCAAAAGAAATGAAATCTTGCCATTTGCGACAACTTGGATGGAACTAGAGCGTATCATGCTTAGCGAAATAAGTCAAGCGGAGAAAGACAACTATCATATGATCTCCCTGATATGAGGAAGTGGTGATGCAACATGGGGGCTTAAGTGGGTACGAGAAGAATAAATGAAAGAAGATGGGATTGGGAGGGAGACAAACCATAAGTGACTCTTAATCTCACAAAACAAACTGAGGGTTGCCGGGGGGAGGGGGTTTGGGAGAAGGGGGTGGGATTATGGACATTGGGGAGGGTATGTGCTTTGGTGAGTGCTGTGAAGTGTGTAAACCTGGTGATTCACAGACCTGTACCCCTGGGGATAAAAATATATGTTTATAAAAAATAAAAAATAAAAAATAAAAATAAAAAAAAAATAAAACATATCTTATTGAGATGATGTCACTTTTTTTTAAAAAACTTACATTGAACTGTATGTCCTTACTAAGAATTGTTATGAAGTCAAGTTTCTTAATATGCCTACTAAGTTCATTCATAAATATTTGTAGTATTGTAATGGGTATATCACACGTTTATATATTATTCAGCATAATTTTCTAACCTGTTTCAAAATAAGTATTTTCCTCCCATAATATTGTTGAGTACAGCAGAGGTGGAAAGAGAGAAGTGGATTAATGATATCAATTCACTCCAATATTTAATTTCAATTCTGAGCTTTTTTTCTTTAAGAATTTATTTATTTATTTGACAGAGAGAGAGATCACAAATAGGCAGAGAGGCAGGCAGAGAGAGAGGGGGAAGCTGGCTCCCTGCTGAGCAGAGAGCTCGATGTGATGTATGGCTTGATCCCAGACCCCTGACACCATAACCTAAGCCAAAGGCAGAAGCTTACCTCACTGAGCCACCCAGGTGCCCTAATTCTGAGCTTTTGATTATGATACTTTTGCTAGTTCTAATACCTACATTCATAAACATGTGTTAGCTTTTGGTTTTTAGCATCAAGTTTTGCTGTTTATATATCTCCAAATGAGATAGGAATTATGGAATGTAAGCGTTTTACAAAATGATAAAATTCACAAATATAGGGAAAAAATAAATTTGATTCTTGCCTCGGTTAAAATGGATGAGATTTATTGATCTAATGATAATAACTTCAATAGAAATGAACACAACAAAAAGTCTTTGCTCTCAAGAACTCTAACATCCAGCGAAACACAAAACTTGCAGAGGGCGTACTACAGAACAAGGTAGACTACAATGAGCATCATGTGAAAGATAGCAAGATGCAAGTTGCAAGTGGTTTAATTGTTTTGGAGCAGTCCCATCTGTGGATTAATTTATGTAATTCTGAGAAAGAAGAAGTCTTCAGCTGATATGTGTGGTCTAGTCATCTTGGACATTTTGCTTTGTCTTTTTAGAATCTTACCTTGTATGGAGCATGTTTTCCTTACATAAAGAATCGATTGAAGTAGTGATTGAAAATATTTTTCCAACTTTTTCATGCTGATACTATGCAGATAATTTAACAGCGAAGAAAACACTATTGCTTCATATGGTGCAAAATAATAAGGAATACCATAGCAAAACTAAGCTCTTATATCTTTGTTGATGGTTTTCTCCATACGTTATTGCTTATTTATAGCACAGAATGTTTTCTCTTAAAGAGAAGCCTATTGCTGTTGTAGCAGTAATGTGGTGCAAATAAAATCATGATCACATTCCTTCGGGAAATGCAGCTGCAGTTTTCCAGTTTAACTACCTAAGGTATATATTTGAACAGTTTTCTTTTTCTACTACACATAAAGTTGAATGTCACTTTCATAATAATTAGACAATAGGTTTGTTTTGATCCTCTATAAGGAGATTCAGTAATAATATATGTAAATACTGGAACAGAAACCTTACCTTCCCAGCCTTTGAAGATATTTTATGATTGTATAAAGTATTCAAAATGCTACAGTTCTTTACTTTTACATTAAAAAAAAACTATTTTATAATTTCTTATGGAGAATGGCAGTATTTGACTACTTCTATAAAATCAGGCATTGATATACTTTAATTTAGATCAAGAATTATATAGATATTAAGTATATATTATATGTGTGTTTTTCTGTGTGCTTTGTGCGCATGTGTTTGTATAATGCTAAGTAGTATTAAAAACTCTTAAAATCTATAAAAACTGGTGAGTTCAAACAGTCAGATTCATTGTTGCACTGGTGTACGCAGGCCTCAAAATAAATTAGCATTTTAATACCTGGGGTGACACAAACATTCAGATCTCCTGATTCTCAGAGAGTCTTTCTCCTTTCCCTCCTTACCCATCCTTCCCTCTTCCTGTCTTTCCCTTTTTTTTCTTCCTTTTCTTCTTTTCATTTTTCCTTAGATGATTAAAATATAAATCAGATCATATCACTTGTCTTCTTCAAACCTTAGTGTATGGCTAGTATTATGGGCAAGAACCCAGATAAATAGTTTTAAACAGGTTAGACATGTTTTTCTTGTTATCTTGAAGCTTGCAAGGCTGAAAAGACAAATATAAACAAATTAACTCATACATACCTATTCTATGTTGATAGAGTAAGCCAGTAAGCCATGTAAGTATTCCACATATCTAATGATACTATGGCTTAGTAGAATTGTTAAAGGGTAGCCATTATTTGCCCATAGAAAATAAGATCGAATGGGGAGATGAACCATGAGACACTGTGGACTCTGAGAAACAAACTGAGGGTTTTGGAGGGGAGGGGGTTGGAGGGTTGGGAGAGCCTGGTGGTGGGTATTAAGGAGGGCACGTATTGCATGGAGCCCTGGGTATGGTGCATAAACAATGAATCTTAGAACACTGAAAAAGAAAAAAGAAAAGAAAAGGAAAAGAAAAAAGAAGCTTGCTTCTACATTGAAGCATTAAAAAGATATTTGGAAAACATTTAAAAAAGAGTACGGTAAGACTGAATACAATGTATCACTTTTAAAACATAGAGTTCATTTAATTCATTTGAAGCACTAGTTTTTAAAATACTACTTTTGGGGTGGTGCCTGGGTGGCTCAGTTTATTAAGCATTGACCTTCAGCTCAGATCATGATCCTAGGTTCCTGCGATCCCGCATAGGTCTCCTTGCTCGTAGGAAGCCTGTTTCTCCCTCTCCCCCTCCTCCCTGTGCATGCTCTCCCACTTCCTTTCTTTCTCTGACAAATAAATAAAAATCTTTAAATAAATGAATAGATAAATAAAATACTACTTTTTGGTTACTGAATAATAGTTTTACATATTTAGTTTTAATTATTTATGTTAACACAGAGTCTTAATTAGAAAATGGTATATGTAGAAGTGAGAAAGGGACTGACTCATTTTGATTCATTATAAAACATTTGGATTGGGATTCTCTCTCTCCTTCACCCTCTGTCCCACCCCCAACCCCATTCATGTGCTCATTCTCTTTCTCTCTCTGTCTCTCAAAAAAAAAAAAAAAAAAAAAAAAATCTGAACAGCCTCTTACTGAAAATATATAGCATACATGCATACATTTGCTGTTTAATTTTGACCCCCACATACAGGAAAATTCCTTAATATACTAGTGCTTGATTTTTTTCTTTTTCAAGTAAAAAATTGTATTTCTTTGGGGGAAGTCATTATGTTGATGCTTTAGCAACAAAACAATAATAGATAGTTACCTAAGGAAAACACGATTTCCCTACGAAGCTGTTTAAAAAGTTAGCTTTTAAGTCTGAGTTATGGAAAGTCATTGTTTAAACATGACACAATGATCACAAGATAAGGGATTCTGGCATTGACAAAAGTAAAATTTTCTTTTTCTTTATTTCTTTAAGATTTTATTTATTCGACAGGCAGAGATTACAAGTAGGTAGAGAGGCAGGCAGAGAGGGAAGAAGAAGCAGGCTCCCTGCTGAGCAGAGAGCCCAATGTGGGGCTCGATCCCAGGTCCTGGGATCATGACCTGAGCCAAAGGCAGAGGCTTTAACCCACTGAGCCACTCAGGTGCCCCGAAAAAAGTAAAATTTTCTAATTCAGGCTCTGACTATTATCATGGGAAGGAGGGAAAAGCTTGCAGTTGGTGGTTATTTGAATTCTGCTAAAATTGTTAGTTTTCTATGCATAATCTGTGTGTATGTTGGAACAGGAGCAAGTGAAACACTAAAAATCACTCTATTTTATGCTCAAATGTCTGAAATCTTTTTAAGATCCTGATAAAGTGTTGTCATCTCCCAGATGAACTAAGAAATTACAGTTTCTTAGAATGCTTATATATATGATCATATCAGTTTAACTACCAGTTTCAGAAAACATCATATGTACTGGGGTTACATCTTCACCTTAGCTTCTGTTTTGCCCAGATCCCACATCTCAAGAACAACTCATGCCTTGCGCTAGAGAAATACTGTCAATTTATTTTCTAGATCCCACCCTTCTCACCATTTCTACCACTCATCAATCCAGGGCACTGACATTCCATGCTGAGGCACTGAAATAATATTTTAACCCGTGTTCTTCCTTGCACCTTTCCATATACCCTGACTCCCTGACTCCCTTTCCTTATACCCTGACTCCCTCCATGAAAACTAGAGGATCTTATTAGATCAGACAATGTTATTCCTCCATTCTGAACCAGTGGCTCCCAATTTTACTTAAAATACATTCCCCAACCTTTATGATCTTAGGCTCAGGTACTTCTCCAGTCTATCTGCTGTTTCCCTTTGTGCAGTTATGAATTACATGGCATTTTTTTGAAGTACAAGCATGTTGTTAGCATTTAATAGGCCAAGCAAATGAAAGGCAAATACCCGTCTATGTTAATTTAAAATGCAATATATATATATATAAATTTTAAAGATTTTATTTATTTATTTGTCAGAGACAGAGGGAGAGAGAGCAAGCAAGCACACGCAGACAGAATGGCAGGCAGAGGTTGAGGAAGAAGCAGGCTCCCTGCCGAGCAAGGAGCCCGATGTGGGACTTGACCCCAGGACCCTGGGATCATGACCTGAGCCAAAGGCAGCTGCTTAACCAACTGAGCCACCCAGGTGTCCCTGCACTATATTCTTAAAAATGAACAGTTGAGGCCAGTTTCTCCCATTGCCTCATGTATTTTAATTTGGTTGGATAGGTTGTTCCCTTTAAATAATGCTGAAGTAACTGTTGTTTAAATGAAAAGATAGCAGCACCTGTAACATATAAGAGAATTGTGATCTTGCAAAAATAATGTTGGAAGTCTTCTGGAAACAAATAATTTGGCAAGATTCAAAAGGAAATTAAGCATTAAAGTCAAATGGGTTCCACTTGCCTGGATTAAATATGTAACAGAAATCAGACCCCATCCTTTTTTTAGGTCATGGGGAAATGTCCCACCATATTATAGTTCACTGCCCAATTAAGTGCTTTATGGAGGGTTTGTGGATTTGCCTTACTTTAAAGCATACTGCACCAACTGCTATCAAAGGGAAAATGATGGTCCATTGATTTGTAGCAGTGTGACAAGCCTTATGGTCTTATGTCAATGTAGGCTCTAAATATCTTCTGTGCAATATGTTAAAAGGAAAACAAAATAGCCAATAAAAAAACAAGTATTAAGTTCTCAGCAAACTATAACTTTGGTTACTGATTTTCTGAAGTGCAAAACTTTGAAATCATTAGGTAATTTGTCTCAACTTTTTATTGTATTGTTGATAATCTTCATCTCATTTTATCATTTTCTTTTCTACTGTTATGAAATAGTTAGAAGGTTAGATGTTTCATTTGGTCAGTCAAATTACTTCCGAAGTATCTATTATGTATTAGGCTCTCTGCTAAGTTTCTGGGATTCAGAATTATTCACCAACACAGTTGTCATTTATTGAGTGCACACTACATGCCAAACATAGTGCTAAATTTTTGGCATACTATTCTCATTTTTTATATTATAGACTTTATTTTTTTAGAGATTATTTTGGTTCACTAGAAAATTGAGAGGAATGCGCAGTTCCCATAGACATTACACATTCGTGAATGTCATGTCGTTGGAATAATATAGTAAGTATATTGGCTTTGTTCCCTTAGTAATTTGTATTTAAGATTCCTCCAGGTCTTTTCGTAGCTTGATAGTTTACTTATTTTAGTGATGAATAATATTCCATTGTCTTGGTGTACAGTTTATTCATCCATTCACCTACTGAAGGACATCTTGGTTGCTTCCAAATTTCAGCAATTATTAACAGAGCTGCTTTAAAAAGTTCTGCTCAGGGGCACCTGGGTGGCTCAGTGGGTTAAAGCCTCTGCCTTCAGCTCAGGTCATGATCCCAGGACCCTGGGATCGAGCCCCGCATAAGGCTCTCTGCTCAGCAGGGAACCTGCTTCCCCCTCTCTCTCTGTCTGCCTCTCTGCCTACTTGTGATCTCTATCTGAAAAATAAATAAAATCTTAAAAAAAAAAAAAGTTCTGCTCAGGTTTATATATGGATACAGTTTTCAACTCACTTGAATACATACTAAGCAGTGCAGATGCTGGATCATGTGGTAAGAATATGTTTATTTGCGTAAACAATCACCAAATTATCTTTCAAAGTGGCAGCACCATTGTGAATTCGTATCAGCAGTGAATAGATTCCTGTTGTCCCACATCTTCATCAGCATCGTTATTGTTATTGTTTTGCATTTTCGTCAATCTCACAGGTTTGTGGAGGTAGCTAATTGTTTTATTTTGCAAATCCCTAATGATACATGATGTTGAACATCTTTTCATATACCTATTTTCTACCTGTATACCTTCTTCGATAAAGAGAGTGTTCAGACTTTTCTCTATTTTTAATAGGGTTGTTCATATTCTTGTTGTTGAGTTTTAAGACTTCTTTGTACATTTTAGATAACATTTGTTATCGGATCTGTCTTTTGCAAATATTTTCTCTCTGTTTGCGGCTTGTCTTCTCAGTCTTTTGACCGTGTAGTTTTAATAACAATGCTGTAAATTAGGTGTTGTGATCCCCATACTAAAGATAAGAAAAATTTGTTAGGGTTTTTAATATAAATCCTTACCTCAGAGAGACTAAGCGAACTTTAGAGATAACTAGGATATATACATAAGCTGTATTTTAAAAAAAATTTTGAGTAAAAAACATTATTCTTAAATATGTACATATCCTGGCTTTATTTATTTACTTTTGTTTTTTAAAGGATTTTATTTATTTGTCAGAGAGAGAAAAAGAGCACAAGCAAGGGGATCTCCGCAGAGGGAGATGTAGGCAGAGGTTGAAACAGGGTCCCTGCTGAGTGAGTAAGGAGGCTACGGGGGACTTGATCCCAGGACCCCAGGATCATGATCTGAATGAAAGGCAAATGCTTAAGTGGCTGTGCCACCCAGGATTCTCCATATCCTTGTATTAAAGCAAACTTTATGAAAGCATTTAAGGATTTCTTGAAGTCAGTGCTATGATCAGTTTTATCTTAGGCTTTATTATAGGGATCCCTTTAGATTCTGTTTAAAGGATTAAGTCATTTATTCCGTACTTAGCACCAAGCCTGAGTGTATATGCATGCTGTATATTTGTGTGTGTGCAGATCTCAATTGACAATATCTTGCTTTTGACATTGCATCTGCCTCTAGCCAGCCTCATAATCAGATTATCTTAACCTGCAGAGGACTAAAAAGATAGATAACCAAACTTGGGAATGGAGAACTTCGCTATGAATATTTGTTTTCATTATCTAAAGAGTTTTGCATAGTTTATTTGGAATGCTCAGGTGCTATTTTTTGTTTGTTTTTGTGTTCTTAATAGTGTTTATAATGGATAAGTAATTATCAGTTAAATATGGTGTTATTATGAATTTCTTATGCTTTGTGTGTCTGTGTGTATAATTTATTTGCAAGTATATACTTAGACATATGTGTATAAATATAATTAACACATTGCTCATATTGAAATCATTACTTATCTCAAGCATTAACATTTTTTTGAAAAATATTAAGCATGCTACTCCCTGTCACGAAATTATACATGTCGCATTTTAGTATTCTTATAAATTCTCACTCTTACTGCAAATATTAAGATTAGGGGACAATAGGGTTATTAAAAATCTTCCAGTGCAATTACCTGCCTACTTACATGATATTGCAAAGAAGCATTATAATGTAGCCTGGGGTTGGATAAAAAAGTGTATTCCTTTGTAAGAATGAATTATCAGAACCAGCCCATTATTTTCAGCTGAAGTCTTTGATCTAAGACTGTGGCCTTGGAAGATTTCAATTTTGTAACCCTAACCTTCCTTTCATCATGTTCTAAGTGAGGTCTATAATATCTTAGCTACATCAAAGCAAAAATAAAAAGTTCATATATAATAAAAATTACCAAAAACAGCATTTAAATAAGTCTTCTATGAAAATAATAGATTTTAAGATTTTTATAAAGAAGCAAGAGAAGTCTAATTTGTCTTTATCACTTCAAATACCACATGTCCTTAGGTAATAGTCCTTCAAAACAAAACCCCTTAAGGGGAAAAAAAAAAAATCCTGTAAGTATATCAAAGAGTAAAATGTAGGTAATGTCCAAAACACTAAGTTCTAGCACTGGTCTTAGTTTCTATAAGCACAACATTTCAATGTTTTTTAAAGAATTATTTATTTACTGGGGGGGGGTGGCAGAGGGAGAAGGATAGAAAGTCTCCAGCAGACCACACGGAGTGCAGAATTTGAAGCAGGGCTCAGACTCAGGACCCTGAGATCATGACCTAAGCCAAAATCAAGAGTTGGTGTCCTACCCAGGCACCCCTACTTTTTTTTTTTTTAAAGATTTATTTATTTATTTATTTATTTATTTATTTTTAATATAATTTTTTATTTTTTATAAACATATATTTTTATCCCCAGGGGTACAGGTCTGTGAATCACCAGGTTTACACACTTCACAGCACTCACCAAAACACATACCCTCCCCAATGTCCATAATCCCACCCCCTTCTCCCAAACCCCCTCCCCCCAACAACCCTCAGTTTGTTTTGTGAGATTAAGAGTCACTTATGGTTTTTTTAGAGAGAGAGAGAAAGTCAAAGCTTTTATTTGGACTGCTAATTTCTTCAACTAATTTATGACATGGTGTCTGAGTAAAAATTTTCTCATGCTGTTGTGTATAATTTCCAACTATAAAAACAGGTAAGCACCTTACTAGCAAACTCATTTATTATGGAATCTCAAGGCTGTTGATTGTTTTGTTTATGTTTTAAAAGGAGAGAATTTTCTTTTGCACTTTGAAAAAATAATCCTAATTTTGCTAATGGAATTGTATATTTACTAATTAAAAAACAATTATTTTGTGTTTAAGTAGAAAACGAGGACAGGGAAAATTTTAACTGAAAGCAGGAACTTGGATAAAGTCCATATTGAACATTTGTTTCCTTATAAATGAGAAATTGTAGCTAGGAGTACAACTAAGCAGAAAAAAAAATAAAAAGTATTCGGCACCTTAAAAGTGGCATTTCCCCCCACCTCTGGTCACAGAGATAGAAAGTGTTGTGTTGAAATCCTCCCTCTCAATCTAATGGTATTAGTATGGGGGCCTTCTGGAGGTAATTAGGGTTAGATGACATTATAGAGGTGGGGCTATCATGAATGAGGTGAGGACCCCTTTGTCAGTCATGAGAGAGGTTGCTTGCTCTGCTCTCCACCATGTGAAAATACAACAATGTTGGTCCTCTGCAGCTAAGAAGTGGGCTCTGACCAGAACCCACCATGCTGGCATTCTGAAATTGGACCTCCAGCTTCCAGAAGAGTGAGAAATAAACTACTGTTTTTTTATAAACCATCCAGTTTATGGTATTTTGTTACAGTGGCCTGAGCTAAGACAGAAAGTAAAAGACCTTGAATTTACCTTCGAGGAGTTCAGTCTTATTCCAGTTAGGCAATAAAAGAATTAAAGGGAGCCTAGTGAGATTATACTGGTCAACTTGCCCAGATTGCGATATTAATAAACTACAAACTTTCCTTACTTTCTTTGAACAGAAGACACAGGATTTTATTACACAGTCTGAGAGAAGTCTCTAAAATCTAAAAGGAAACAACCATTACATATATTCACGAAAATGATCAGTTTCACATATTTTGTCTCAGATTATCGGCTAGTATGTTGGTGGAAAAGCAGGGATGTTAAAAAAAAAAAAATCAGATACAGGAAGTGTGGGGAGAGAACAAAAGGCTTCAAACCAAGTCAGTATATAGCATGACAAGGAAATACTGGTTATAAAGCAGATGATCTTTAAGGAGGTTTAATTAAACATTAGAAAAAAAAAATATGTCATTGCTGTTATAAATAATGTGAAATCTAAATTGCCATAATAATTTTCAAAGCTTGTTCTCATATAGTACCAATGTATCTTTTACATATGAGTTAACAGTTTGGTGATAGAAAAGTGTAAGACTCAACTATCCCAGTCATTACAAGAAGACCATGGGAATATTACTTAACTTTCTTTTAGACACAGTTGCCTTACTGTGGAAGTAGTAATCCTTAACTCTTGTATTTTTGTAAAGAGGAATTATTTGTATAATTTCAACTAAATCACCTGCATATATAATTTACAGAAAATTTATTTTCTGTAAATTATATACACATAGAAAATTTATTCATGTTTACAAATATTTAATAATTATAAATGAAGCATATTTATAAATATATATCACACATTTATGTGTAAATTCATATTAAATTTCCTTTATATAGAAACTATTATTGTTTATTAATATTATAACTATATCTTAAATTAGATATTGTCTATTGTATAGAATTCATTGTAAATATAAACATAAATGTTATTTGTTTAATTATATGTAATTCCCATTAATTTATTTTAATAAATTTCTGTCAAAATTTGTATGTATATGACTGCCTTTTGAAAATGTGATATGCTAGAGAAATTTGTAATATTGTTACATTATTATATTTACTAGATCTCCCATTATTATCCACAGTTTACAAATGAGGCTGAAAATATTTTTAGAGATTCTGAACAGCATTTACATACCCATCCAGTGGACATACAACAGAGCCAGGACTCATACCTAGTTATTCTAACTCCAGTCCCAGGTAGAGGTAGCAGGTTGGAGATAGTTCTGCCATGTTAGGAAATCACTGCTTCCATATATTTTACATCTTCTAGCAATATGTGAGAATACACCTTTTATACTTAATTTTAATGTGTTTCTGCATGTGCAATATCCAGTTTTGGCAAAGTCTTTCTTCATATGTGCCGGAAAAATTACCATTTATCCTTTATGGCCAAACTCACATTATATTAACAAAATTCTGTTTCACTATCTGAAAGATAAGGCAATGTAATTAAATAATTAAAATCTCCCGATTAAACAAATTTAACAAATAATTAAAATCTCCAGATTAAACAGATCCATTAACATGTATTTAAGTCAACTTTTCCATTATTTATTTATAATATATATAAATTTGTGTTATTTATATTATGTATCTATAATGAAAAGAAATGGGAAAAATAACTTATTGAATGACCACACAAAAATAAACCATTCTTTTTGGCATTTTTTATTCCAAACTTTTCCTCAAATGGTTTTCTTTGAGTATTTGGAAAACTAATTGTGATTATACTGACTTTTATCTAGCTTCTTTATATTCCTTTAATCATTTTCAATATAATAATAAAGTTTTTAAGCATACCTTTTGGAAATTTAGATTTTGAAAAAATTTTATTAACATAAATAGTGCTTTGATAAACATTTTTATGTGTAGATCTTTCCTGGAAGATGGTATTAATTTTAGATTTGATTCTTAGAATAGCTTGATTAAGTGGATTAACTTTATTCAATAGTAGAAAAGTCTTCCAGACAAGTAACATAAAAGTGTAAAGTGACAGCAACAGAGAATTAGAACACAGGAAGTGATGTGCCTGGTATTCACTTGGGGTAGATATATTCTCCTTTAAAGAGTTAATAAAATTCAAAGCTTTGGAAGAAAAAAATCCTAGTATTAATATTGTAATACAAACAAACAAACAAGTGTAACCAAACTTATATGAATTACCTCCTTGGTGAGTTGCAAAAGAAACTAGACCAGGTAGAGTTGTCAAACAAGGTAAAATTTATTTGCTCCAAATAAGAATCACCAGAAATAACTAGCAAAGCTGTGAGTCCCTGAGCAAGGGTGGATGGGTTCCTTTTATTTAAGGTGAGGATGAATAGTTTAAAAGAGAATCCCTGTCTTTGTATGTAAAGGTAGTCATAAGGTGATGCATTAACCTTAAGGAAACAAGCCTGTTATGTAAATGTAGCATGTTATGTAAATTAGGCTTATGCTCCTCCTTAGGTAGAGATTTTATTGTTATAATAGGCAAAGGTAGTTGTTAATCACTCCATGGTCCTTCTGCTGAGGCAACAGTCAGGGATTAAGCTCAGACTGGTCTGGGTGGCCTGAGCTGCCTGAAGGTTCTTATCAAAGCAGTTTCCAGGACTCAGGCAGTGGTGGTATTGGTTTCCATCTGCCTGAGTTAAGAGATAAGCTAGAAAGAACTTAAGGAAAAATGGGACAAAAGTCGGTGAGTACCAGCAGGTGGGCAGTAAAGGTCATGTCTTGGGATCTAGCTGGTGACCCAGGCATCAACAACAAACTCATCTATAGGCAGAACTAGCTTCTCCCTCAACCCCTTCCCTAGGACTTGATTTATGTTTGTATTTTGAAATATTTTTAATAGGTTGCTAATGTGCTTTATAGGAGGGTTACATTGAATTGTGTTTACTTTATAATTCATATATTTACTTCAACAAGTATTTACTGAGATCCTACTTCTGTTCAATTCTGAGAATTCACTGATGCTTTCCATCTCCTAGTGAGAAAGAGGGACTAAAGCATGGAATCGACACACACATATGATGATTATTCTATTATCAGATCACAAGGAAACAAGCAGTGGAAAGGTAGAGCCTCCCTGATGTGGTGACAGTTTAATCTGAGAGTTCACTGTGAGAAGGCTCTATCTAGTCATGGTAAGAGAAGGAAAGATTTTTCAGTCAGAAGAACTATGAAAAAAAAGTCTTAAATCAGGACCCAGAGAAAGAAGACAGTATAGCTGGAATAGAGGGAGAAAGAACAAAATTGATGGAAATAGGAAGGCCTTCTAGGCTACTGAAAAGAGTTTGACTAGCATTATTCCTGCATAGGATGAGGAATGATCTTTTAGGACTTGATTGAGATGGTATTTTTATCACTCTTGTTGTTACGTGAAAACAGATGAGATGGAAGAGAGAGAACTGAAGATTAAAATCAAGAGGCTGACCTACACAAAGCTGATAGTAAGGAAGGAAATGCAAATGAGAGGACTTAACATTTGACATGGAGTTGGGTGGATAGGGAGAAAGGAAGTGTTTGTGGGTAAAGCAAAGGTTCCCTTGAGGGCAAATGAATGTCCAGAGAGGCTAGAGACACACTGGAAGTACTGTCTTGTCTGCTTACCTCTCACAACTGCAGATATGAGTTTAGATTTTAGAAGCAAGTTCTGGATAAAAAAAAAATAGAAAACTAATACAGAAATTCTCCGGGAATGTATGGGATCGGGTTCCTATAGAGAATCTGTGAAGTGGAGACCCCCCAAAATATATCCCTCGGGAAGATTAACATTTAGAAGACTGCTTATGAGCATCCCTGCTGTTCTGTTGCTATTAAAAAAATACTAAAAAATTACATCTCATTTCAATTTGCATTTCTTTGATATTTTTGGTTGAATATATTGCATTCACTATATGGTATTTAAAATAATTTTGACAGAAATAGGGAGTATTTATGATTAAGGCAATATTTTTTTTTCTAAAAGAAAAATCGTGCAATATTGTATAATCTTAAATGGAGTAGAATCCAGCTAGCAAGTGCTTTAACACTAACTTCCAGAACCTCTTCAGGAAACATAGTGACATACAAATGGTTTGGCAAATAAAGTACCAGGTGTTTTTTAGAGACACTGTGAATATACCAGCATGCTGAGCCAAAAAGGTAAATAGGCATGCTTTGATTTTCAATTCCCCCTACTTCTCATTTGGTCTTTTCCTATAGGTAGCATGACATGCTACTACTATATTTCTAAAACCTGTTTACATGTACTCTAACACATTAATTTCACTTAAAAATAGGAACATATTTTTAAAAAGTTAAATATGAAGAGATATAGGTTATAGAAGACAATGCTAAGTATTTTATTGTTTTTTAAAACTAACACCTTCATCTTATCTTAAATATGGAATGTTATTAACAGTAATGTTGATAGGATAATCAGGTAAATACATTTATAATTACCTGTTAATACGGGAAAGTAATTATCTTACTCCAAGATGGTACCACATTAATGAGTACAAAATGAGTGACTCTAATTGTGAGAATTTCAGATACAATGAAAATGTAAGAAATATTTTTGTACTCTCAGGTTGAGATAAGACTCCGTGTCACTAAAACTAGGGTGAATATACATTCTGGGTTTTATTTCTTTTTATAAATATAAACTAATGTTTCTTTCTTTTTTTTTTTTCTTTATGGTTTTGCTTTAAAAAAAAAAAATGTTTCCACTTTTAGAGTATATAATTAATCACCTAACTTTCCTTCCCATATTTTTTCAGGTAAGTTAGCATCATTGAACTTAAGAAGTTTATAATGACACTGGCATAAAGGCTCTTTCTAATTTTGCTGTTTTACAGATATCGAGCGTATGTTTTTAGACCTCAAAGTGAAATATATAGTTTGAGAAAGAATATCCATGTTCCTCACATGCCAGTTTTGGCAATATAGTAGATATATGTAACAGTGGAATTTCCAGGGTATCTTGTAAACGTATAAAATGGATCTGAATGTAGGAAATGAGTAGTCTTCTAGAAAATTCATTGTATATGCCTATATGTTGTATATTTGCAATGTCATTATTTACAGGTCTTGAGTAATACTTCACTCTTTGTTTGTTTACTACCTCTCAAAGTCTTGCCCAGTTTCTCCAGCTGATCCTGAGGATTTGGGAAATTCAACCCTTATCAACAAGACCCCTCCACTTGGCGGGTCAGAAATGCAGACATTCCTTATGATATTTGTTTAATATGTGAACCTGTTCTTTCCCTACTGCTATTCTTTACTATTGTGACTTAAATTTTGCTTGCTTGGTAGCTATCTCAGCTAATACCTCCCTCAGGGATTTCATGTTTCTATTTCCCACCTCCAGCTTATTTGAGAGTTTGGGCTATTGTTTAGTTAGTTTGAATCTTTGTAAAAAAAAAAAAAAAGTTTAGAATCAGAGATAAGGGCAAAATACAATATAGCAAACGTACCTTATATTTAGGGTTTGATTTACAAAGAAAAAAAAAACAAACATAAAATTGACTTTATTACTACATTCAAGGAATATTGGATTCAAGTCCCAGCTGGTATGATGCAGTATTGGCAAATCTCTGCACTGCCTCTGGATTGTTAGGTCTGGGTGCTCTCCAAAAGTTTTTCTGCCTCAAACTATCTGCACCTCTGTGTCTCACTTGACTATTAGTTTTTGTAAAAAGACTTGTATATAGACTCAAATAAGTGAAGGAAGTTATTTGTAAATACAAATATAATATATTTTCAAATATGTCTTAAAAACTTAAAACTCTTTTGTCAAAATCAATATAATGACAATCAGGAAAAAAATAAAATTTCCATTGCCAGGAGGGCAATGAAGACAGGGGAAAGGAAGAAAAAAAAAAACAAAAAAACACAGAGGTTGAGATCACCATGATTAAACAAACAATTTAAAAAACATTACAAAGCGGCTCCTGGGTGGCTCAGTGGGTTAAAGCCTCTGCCTTTGGTTCAAGTCATGATCCCAGGGTCCTGGGATGGAGCCCCACATAGGGCTCTCCCCTCAGCAGGGAGCCTGCTTCCCTTCCTCTCTCTCTGCCTGCTTTCTCTGACTATTTGTGATCTCTGTCTGTCAAATAAATAAATAAAAACTTTTTAAAAAATTACAAAATATGTTTCATGCTGAAACAAAGGAAGGGATATGTGGAGGATATGAAATGAATGTAGGAAGCTTGAGAACTGAAGTGACTACAAAAACCTTTTGACTTTGGAGTTTCAGGATTCTTTAATTTGAGCTTTGCAGTGTAAATATAAGTTAAATCTTCATCAGGGAGTGAGAGATAGGATTTAAAATCTAGGGCATGACCAAGTTGTGAGGACTAGTAGGAAATCTCCTCTCTAAAGCCAGGATTAAAGGTCAGCCCTCACAGTGAGGGTGGTGAACAAGAAATGAACCCATTGCTCAGAGAGTTTCTGTGAGGAAACTTGAATGTTTTGACAATGGCATTGGGTGGAGGGATGAGGCAGGGTTCCAATAAGAACTTTTGATAACAAGCCAAATTTGATTTTTAGCGCATATTTACATGATATCTATATGAGAAATAATTTACAAATGGTCTCATGTTGGTGATTCATATACATATGAGACTGGAAAAAGTATAAATGTTCTTGAAGGAATTGTATATTTAATCCAGTCTTCCAAATAAAGAAGTAGAACCAAACACAGTGGGTGTCAGTAAATAGAAAATTGCACCCAAATCCAGACACATAAGTAAATCAGAAAAACAGGAAAAGAAGATCTTAATAGTAGCCAGAAGAACATGCAGGTATCTTTCAAACTACTTTTTGTTATTCTGTTAAATTATTTGTCAATACTTCCCAACAATGGAAATTGGAAAATCTTAAAATTGTATCTTAAATGTCCTAAACAACACACATACATGTGAGTGCACACACACACACACACACACACACACACACACAGACAAATTGGCAACCTAGAATTCTATGCTCTAATCATACTGTTACCAGGTGAACTGAGGAGACCTCAGGTCCTGGGGCCTTGACCCTCACTGAACCTTACCTGTAAAGAGTAGCCTAAGGATTGTGGTCTTGTTATGGGAATGAATTCAAAGAGAGACCAGCAGCACAACAGACAGGACACCAAGCAGGAGAGTTTACTAAAGTGAAAAGTACACTCTCAAAATACGAGAGTGGGAAAGCGTGCGCAAGAGAAAGAGAGAGATCTGCTTGCCCTGGGGATTGTCTTTCCATATTTTATTGGCAGTTGTTAACTAGAGGGCAGGATAGTTATTACTTGGGGTGGAAAGCAGGGTTTTGTGCTATTTTCTACTAATTTGGTTGGGGGCTTCTTGCCTTAGCATCCACCATCTTGGGCCTGTCTGGTTTGAACCAGCTTCTTGTGGAGTGCTGCCAGGACAGGCCTCTGAGCTTCTGTAGGACTTCCTGATTGCTGATCTCCAGATATCCTGTTAGAACCTAACTGCCTAAATTATCTGTATCTAGTAAGAATTTCTTTTAAGAGCAGACAAAGGAAAGACATTGAAAGACAAACAAAAATTAAAGTTAAAATCAACAGATCCTCAGTAAATGAAATTTTAAATATGTAACTTAGGCAAGAATGGATGTAGTTCCAGATGGAAGATCTAAGATGGAAAGCATCCTGGTAAGTAAAGATAATTAAAAATATGTTTCTAAATATAAATAAACATGAAATGTATTCTAAACTAGCCCAAAACAACAAGGAAAGCAGCAGTAGCAATACTAATGTCTCATTACCAGTATGTGTTGGGGAGACAGTATAGACGCAAATGCTGTAGAAACTTTCCTTGTAATTTTGATGGAGAGTAGCCATTAAAATCCACTTTATTTTTGTTACATTGTTCAAGAGAAAAGTCAAGATATGAATGTTAAGATATTAAGGATTAATATTAAAATACTAGACACAGACAACATAATTTTCAAAGAAATAGAGGAGGGAACGGAATAAGAAAAAGAAGGGAAAGGAAGGAAAGAAAAAAAGGAACTCCAGGTGGGTCTGATTCTAAAATGTATGGCATTTGTAGCACCCCTTGAATATACCCCAAGCTCTAGACTGTATTACAGCTTAGATGCTTAAGCTAGAATACTGAAAAGTTAATTAAAAATGTTTTGATTATTTGATACTTCCTTTAAGCAAATAAAAAAGATATGTGGAGGGGCATCTGGGTGGCTTAGTCTGTTGAACGTCCAACTTTTGATTTTTGGCTCAGGTCATGATTTCAGCATCCTGAGATTGAGCTGTGTGTCAGGCTCTGGGCTCAGAACAGAGTCAGCTTGACTCTGCTCCTCCCTCCCTCCACTCTCTCTCTCTCTCAAATAAATAAATAGGATCTTTTTAAAATAGTAGAAAAACATGAAAATGTTTTTCAAAAACACACACACAAAAACAAAAGAACAACCAAATATCACCACCAACAAATCAATGTCTATTTTAGTCTTCCCAAATTTAAAAAAAAAAAAGTTTAATACTGGTTTTCTCAAATTTTATGTCATTTTGTCTATAGAACAAGTCTTAGAAATAAGTATTGTTATTCCCAGTGAGGAAACTGAAGCTCAGGGAAGTTAAGTAACTTGCCCAGGGTCCCAGAGTGGAAGAGTCTGGTTTCAATCCCAGCCCTACAGAAAGCTTATATTCATTATTTTATTATGGCACAGCTGAAATGAAAGATAGTCATTTTAATGGGCTTGTAAATATTCACACCAAATAATTTGAAAATGCTCATTCTGAGAGTAAAACAGCCTAAGCAAGAACGAGATTGGACTAGTATCATCAGTCATCAGTGAACATAGTAGATTTTTACTGTATTAAATCAGCTAACCAAGAAGCCCAGACAAGCCTGATGTTCTGCTGATCCCAGATTCCCTTCTCTGTCTTCCCAAATGCAGACATCCTTCGCCACTTGAGATCTCCTTTTTCTACACAAGGTAAATCAAAATGTCATGAAAGCTGAATAAGGCTGCAACAATGTACACTTTCTGCTGTACCAGACAGATATCTACATAAACATTTTTTATGAATAAAAGTAATTATCAGCAATACTTTTGTATTTCCTGAATAAAATGAAATACATACATATTTTTAGGAAAAAAAAAAAAAAGAACAACTTAGAGGCACCAGCATGTAAAAAAACATAAGCTTGTGATTCATAAAACTTCCTGTTAAACTTAATGACTTTAGCAAAAATTTTAAGTAACTGGTAGATTTTACACAATAGTAATAGCTGTAGAATATTGAGATGCATATGAGTTTCACTGATATAATTCTTTAGCAGACAATGGTTAAAATTAAGGTAAAATTGGTTCCAAAATGAAACATCTATTTTAGAAAACTAGGATTTATTGTGTTTGGAAACAAATGATGTGAGTTTTGGGAAAAGCAGCTTTATATTTTACTAAAAGGGACTATTATCTAAGAACAATCATTTATATAGCTTCTGATTTGGCAATGATCCAGTGATATCATTATGATAGACAAAGAAGCGAGGCTTTTCAAGCTTTTTAATTTAGAAAAACAGATTTTGTTTTATTCTTCTATTTTCTATAATATGTTTAAAAGAGAAGATAGGATTAATTTTATAAGGCGAACACACAAAGAAAAGATTCACTATCACATCCATCAACCACAGTTGCCTAGAGCATTATTTGCTTCCTTCATGAAGAAAAATACATTCTTGTATTCAAACTGCTCATTCTAGAATCTTCTTCACTGGAACAAGTACAGTAGAAAAAGCTGTTTCCCTAGCAGTCCTGGAGTTACAAATGCATTTTGAGTTTAGTGACTGAGACCCCATGCTCTTTTTATAATGTAACTCTGCAAAGCCTAGAGCTTTTTATGTGACTGGTTTTGATTAAGTATAATCTGTAATTTTATGTGTTGTCCTTTGTCATCAAGATACCACTAGAATCCTCATTGCATAGTTTCCCTGGATAAAAAAATCTCCAGACTTCTGTCAGACCAGGGTTCTGTAATAGACATTCTAGACTGTGTGCCCTGAAGAATGCCTGCCTCAAAATTCCTTGAATAATTGGTTTACATTGTAAATGTAACCTACCAACTAAAATCTCTCTCTGATAGGAATTCACATTTTAGCAAGCTTCTATGTACTTCTTATACATATAGAAATTTGAGAACTGGCATTTTAAAGGTTTGAAGAGAGTTAGAGGCAGCTCATTCTAAGAGCAAGATAATGGACTTTAAAGTCTCAAAGACTAAGATTTTGTCCTAGGAGGAAATTACAGTGTGCTCTTGCAGCATAGTGGCTGTGTGACCCTAAGTGCATCCCTTGATCTCTGAACAATAGAAAGATAGGTAGACAGATAGATAGACAGATGGCTGAATATCTGTGTATATAGATATCTATCTATCTATATATAGAGATGTCTGATTTTTTAAAAAAAGGAACCCATGGTTATCTGAGTAGTCATTCTCTTTACTTTCATAAACCTTCTTCTCATTTTTAATTGCGAGGTTGCTCAGTTCATGGGGTTAAAAATGAAACCCTTTCCCATCTTTCCTTGCCCATCATCTCATTTGAAGAAAGGTTTATGGAAACTTAATGGTCTTTTTTTGCAAAACACTAGGAAAGATTTGAGCCTATCCTGTCACTTAGACAACTAATTACACCATTACATGCTGCAATTACAATTAAAGATTTTCAGCTGATGAAAGGCATGTTCACTGCATTCTCATTACCTGATATTTCCTTGCCAACACTCAAGAGTATCATGATTTTGATGAAACAAAAACAACTCAAGGAGCTATATTTGCTCAGTAACATCAACAGAACCGTTCAGGGAGCCTGTTGCAATTCCCTTCTGCCCCATTGCATTTTCCCACCAAGCTATTTAAAGCTATAGTTTTCATTAATTCCTCACAGATCCTGTTGACTGCCAAAATCATTAATAATTTCTGCTGATCCAGCATGATCTCTGTGAAACATCACAACCTGTTAGGTATATAGAGCAATTTTGGCAGTAAGCCAGTTAGATCTGGTCTTAAGTTGACTCAGACCAGATCAGTCAAGTCAAATCACTGAGTGCCAGCAGTGCCTCGCAAATAATGTTCTTGCCTTAAGTGTCCATTATTTACAACATCCTCCTAGCAGTTGCAAAATCAGACAGAGGGGTCAGGGCCGAAGGACAACGCCTTCACATTCTCTTCTTCTTCCTTTTTGACTTATTCCTGCCTAGGATCACCCCTTGGCTTCCCAGCCCCATAAATGCTATCAAGACCAATCACCATTCTGACGGTTGGTCCATTTTAAATCATCCCTTTCGAGTAATTGCCTAATGTCAGAATATGAAACTTTTAATGGTTAGAAACCTGAAATTTCCTATGGATTTACCTCCTTCATGGAGCTTTAATAATTAAAAAGTTCTTCATTGTATTAGTTATGACCAGTTATGACTGTGCTCCAAGTAACTGAAAACCTGATCTGAAGTGTTTTAAGTGAAATAGTGATTTATTGTCCCAACTAAATGAAAAGTGCAAAGGCTTCAGGCATGGCAGAATATAGAGATCAAAAAACAATGTCTTTGGGCTTTTGTTCCTTTCTCATGGTCTCTCAATTCTGCTTCATTGCTTACAGACAGGTTTTCTCCCCTAAATTCATGAAATAGCTACACATGCCCTGGGATCTTGCATTGGCTCAACTTCAAAATCTATGGGAATAGGAACAGCCACTATTTGAGCATTCATGGCAAAGTTCTATTGTACTTTGCTGGCTATATTTAGATCACATGCATGTCACCAAGCCTATCATTCTGGGGAAAGGAATGGGGTATTCTCATTTATCTTGAAAACACCATATATCTGTCTTTGGATCAGGTTTGATTATCCCCACTTCTACCATACTGGCTGAGAGTTGAGAGCTGAGACAGATTAAGAATAAATCTAGGTTTAGTTACAAGAGTAGTGAGAACAATGATGAAAACATAGAGTCCTTATAGTTAAACAAAAATTACCTTCTTAGAGGTATCTCTCATTAATCTATTATTGATTCTTTATATTCCACACAACAAAAGCTATATCTCTCTTCTCTGCAATCTGCCAATTCTTGAAGCAATGACAATGTTCTTTCTTCAGACTGCAATATATTTAGGATGACTAGTTAATGCAACAGGATCACTTAAGTTTTAATACAAATTTAAGTTAACAGTAGTATAGTATGTAGATCAATGAACCTAATCTTTGGAGGCATATCAGAATTACTTCACAGAACACTGAAAAAGGAAATATGCCTGTGTATAAGCACACCAGATCTATTACCTCAGCCTTTGGGAAGATGCTGCACAGATATATACTTTTTAAAGATTTTATTCATTTATTCAACAGACAGAGAGCAAAAGCAGAGAGAGCAGCAGGCAGGGAGAGAGGGAGAAGCAGGGTCCCCTTTGAGAAGGGAACCTGACAGAGGGCTCTATCCCAGGATATCTGGGGTCATGACCTGATCTGAAGGCAGACACTTAACTGACTGAGTCACTTGGGTGCCCCCAGATATATGTATTTTTTAAAAGTTTCACAGAAATTCTCATGCATGATTTATAAACCACTGATCTTTATAGACTGAGGGAAATTATAAATCTATTATTTTCTATCTGGCCAAACAATAGCAAAAGGATTTTTACCTTGTATTAACTGTCATATTTCAGAAGGACAAAGATAAGTGTATCCTATTCATGAGGGAAATGACCAGAGTGAATCTGTGCCTTTTAAGAAATAGAAGTAACTCACCACAGGGATAATAAAAGTAGCCAGTAGCTGGAAGGAGAAAAGAAAGACAACAGTATCTCAGGACTTAATACAGAAAATTATTAGAATTTATCTATCCATTTATTCAAGAAATATTTAATGAATTCAAACTATATGCCAGGTCCTAAGATAGATACTAGTATTAAAATGAAAAATAAAAAAACAGTGATGGGGTGTGTTCAAAAGGAGCTTACAGTCCAAGACTGAGACAAATACTACGTATTTAAGCTATTTTTGCCTGCAGACACCAAACCAAAGTGGTTTAATAATTAGAAAATTATGAACTTGAAACCATTAGTATACATGAGGGAAAGAAGTCAAAGTTAAAAAAAGTAAATGTCTCAGTTACCTCGCTAAATACCCAGACTCTTTTCTCTTTACTCTGCCAGCATTGGTGTTGACTTCATCCTCAAATCGATTGTAAACTGTTTACTGCAGTTTCAGAGACTAGATCCAAGTACAAAATAACTAGAGAAGAAGGAAGACTGTCCTTCTTTTTATTTCCATTATGTAAGTGAAAACAAGAGTCCTAGAAGTCCCCCATCAATTTTTTTTTCTTACATCTCATTGGCTAGGTTGAGGATACACAAAAATCCTTGCATCCATCTTTGGGGAAAAGAGAAGGGATTATTAGAAGTGGCTAAACCATATCCAGATGATGTGGATATTGAGAGTGAACCAAAATGTTTGCCACAAACATTAATAAATTTCAGAAACAAAAAAATATGAATGTTTGAAAACCTCTACTAGGGAAGTGTGATATCTAGAAAGATTTTCCTGAGGAAACTTAAGCAGAGAGCAAGAAAATGAGTAACATTTGAATTAGTAAGGAGAAGACAGGGAAGTATTTGGAGCCAAGGAAGAGCATGTGAAAAATGTCCCTGGACAATGAGGAGTCATAGAACAAGGGGGAGTCATAGAGATATTACCACTCCTATGTAAATGAGAGCCAAAATGAATAAAGGGAGAAAAGGGAGAATTTTGAGATGATGATACTTTCTTTGACTTGAGTATTGCTGGTGAAAATGTAGAGAACCGGACTTGTCTGTTTAGAGGGAGCATTTGGCAAGACTTGAGATGAATCAAGTATGGATTGGGTGGAGTGTTTTGGGGAGTAAGGAAACATATGCTGCCAACAGTGACGTCTGGGTTTCCAGGCGTGCCAAAATAACAGGGAGCCAAGGGAAGTAAGACTGTATAGCAAGAAATAGAGTAGAATATCAGAAAAGGAGCGGCAGCAAGAATAACAGGTTATAGAGGGGCTGCATTAATGCTTCTTAGATCTGTCAGTGGCTCCAAAGCCTAGAGAGTGTCTGCCCTTCACTGTGAAAATGTAACCAAGCCCACCAAGCCCCTCATCATAGTCCCCAGAATTCAATGAATTTGGGAATTTAAGTAAATAATTATTCTTAGTCCAACTGAAACCATTAAGCTCCCAGACAGGAGCAGTTTTCATGGAAAGTACAAGATCTTATTGGTAAGTATGGGATTATTCAGTGGGGGAAGAATGGGCTCCCCAAGTCGCCCCTAACAACAACAACAACAAAATAACAAAACTTCCTAGTAGCAAAAACAAACAAATAAAAAAAGTAACGCTTCACCATTACCAAATTGGTAAAAGGCTCATAAATAGCAAATAGTAAGCCCTCAATATAATTTGAAAGCATAACCCTCTCAAATAAGGATTTTTTTTTCACTTATATTCTGTTGGTGATCTTGTATCTTCAAGGGAAAATAACAACAACGATGTATTTCCGTTTTCATGGCTATAAATGCCATTCTGAGCTCAAAAATAGATGGACACTTTTTAGTTGGTCTAATCCATCCTTTAAAAAAATAGTAAGGATGTGTTCTCCTGTTGAGATACTAAATGTCATTCACTCAATATACTAGTAAACATCAAATGGCGTCTAATCCGTCCATTCATTCATGTTTAACATTTCTTCACTTCATTCTTAATCTCTTTTCATCCTACAGCTTTATACAATCTTAACTCTCTAACTAGTTATCCCACAATGCGGCTAACATTCAAAATAGCCCAAGTATTCAACATAAGAGTAGCATGTAATCCCCACTCTGTGGATGCTGGTACTTACCATGCCCATTAACACAGTGGGAAGTTATCCACCTTACCCTACACCCATTCAAATGAGGTGTATATGCCATCAGCATCACAGAAATCCTTTCTGAAATTGGATATCTTGATTTTTGAGCTTTTGGAATTGAGTGCTTTTTAGATTATATCTTCTGACTAGATAGAAACTACTGCTGTGAAAGATATTATTTTATTATGTATTCACATTTTGGTGGTTGTATAATGGAAACATGAATTTTACCTGACAGAGTTGTGATCAAACACTTCTTTCTTCCTATGGTAACTACAATTGTGTGAATTTCGTATTTAACAATTTGATCAGAGTCATTGCAGAAACACACACTCACACAGATGAGCTCATATGATGTACTATATGATCACAGCATTTTTTATTACCATTGTTCACATCTATTTTTTAAACCCTGGAGTCGCATAGATATTTCTATCATTGAACTTAATGACCTGTCTCATTCTTTGTAAGAAGGTCAAAGGTATGTTAAAGCATCAAAACAAGGATAATGTGCTTAATGAGTTAGGGAATGTTTCAAAATTAAATAGCAGTATCTTTCCTCCATGCTGGAGCCATATTGAATTCTAGACAGCTTTATTCTCATTTTCTTATCTCTTCTCTTCAAACCATTAAATGTAATGTCTAAAAGATCCCATTTGTAAGCAGTTTTGAGTTCTAAGAATAGTAAGAAACTTTTGTACTGGGACTATTTTTTCATGGGCTCAACATGTATTTATTGAGCAACTACATACCCATTAAGATTCCAGGTGCTGAGGATACAGCAATGAACAAAACAGAGGAAACAATCTCTACATTAGTGGAGTTCATGGACTCCACTTTCATTCTAGCACATATATTTGCATATGTACAAATATACCAAGTAAAAGGAAATGGGCAATGTCAAGAAAGTGGAACCTCTGATTATGTAAAAGCAGAAGAAAGTCATTTTAATTAAATAATAAATTATATTAGCTATCAAGAAAATGAAGAAAAGAAACTAACATCTATTGATTTGCTATTATCTATCAGACATCATATTGGGTATTTTTAAGTACTGTAGCAACCACAGAAATTTCAGTATAATTACCTGAGGTTTCTGATCCATCCATCCACATGTGAACACAGTTTTGACACATGATAATTTCATGGGGAACATCATCCTACGTTTATGATCTAGACATTTCTGCTATGTAATTGAAGCTGCTTTATTAAGGTGAACACATATTACTGGCAGATAATACCTAGCAATCTTAAAATAAGTAAAAAATCACATAAAATATTTAGATGTGATTAGACTCTCTCATAAAGGTTCATATTTGGATAACATGTTTTCTTCAGACAGGTAGGGGAAAAATTAATCATATAGACTCACAATTTTGACTCAGTGCTGTGTGTGTGCATGGTTGTTTGGGTGGTAAATGGGTGTACATAAACTCTATTCATGCTAATAATTTTCACTGGAGAAGACAACACAAATTATTCTGAGAAAATCCTTAGGGGAAATGAACTTCCCAAATTTCAAGCAGATGGTCTTATCTAAAAATGTGTCTGTGTAAGAGATTTCTTCCTGCTTTGAAAGCCTTACTTTTCACTAACTCTGTATGAGATAGCCTACAACCTTCATGATGTGTTTTTAATTATTATTACCTTTTAGTAAAGGGATTATGAGATCACACCAACCAGATTTGGCTCTCAGGGAGCAGGGAAGACAGTTCTCTTTAAGAAAGAGTCAAGTACCTGGGTACCTGGGTGGTTCAGTCAGTTAAGCCGCCAACTTTTGATTTCTACTCAGGTCATGATCTCAGGGTCCTGGAATCAAGCCCCAAGTTGGGTTCCACACTCAGTGGAGAGTCTGCTTCAGAATTCTCTCTCTCTCCCTCTCCCCCATCTCTCTCTAAAATAAATAAATAAATCTTTAAAAATGTCAAATACTACTTTTGAAAACCATAAATAAGTAATATATACCTTAATACATTTGAAACTTCCACATTCTATATACAAGGGCAGAGCACTGAATTAATATGTATGTTATTTTGAAACCGTGCATATTTGGGAATATTTGAATTACGAGGTGTTTGGAACATGTTGCGTCAGAATATGTTGCTCTAGCATATTGATTATTTTGAGTTGAAGGCATTTGAGAAATTGTAGATAAAGGGTCTCTGTGACCTTTCCCCTTTTTGATGAAAAGAAGGTTCATAGAAAACCCATGAGAAAGATGTTCTCCCTATACCAGGAAAAGAACATTCTTATCTCCATAGGTGGACCTGTACAAATAAACCTAATAAAATAACCCTTATCTCCCTTTAGTTCCCCCATGTATATCTTAATCACTGTCCCATGGTTAGCTGCCCTTATCCCAAGTCTCATTGTTTTTTCATATTATGACTATTCATCATCCTTTGTTTAAAAAGGAATAGAAAGTTTGGGCTTAATCTCTTTCGGTCTTCATTTCCTTTTTGAATACTCCCATGTGTACCTAAAAATATGGAATAAAATCTGTATACTTTTCTCCTGTTATTCTATTTTAGGTCAGTTTAATTCTTAGGTCACCCACAGAAGCTAGGAGGGTAGAAGGGATATTTTCCTCCCATGCAACTACATTTTGATAAGATCTTTAGTAATACTGTATGATCTATACAATAGAGCTCAAATTCCTCAGCAAATATGATGCTGATTTTTCTTACCCACTGACTATAGCATTTCTTTCTAATTTCGATTCCTTCCCCCATTGCTTCTCAGCTGGTCATGTTTCTCAAGGATTCCCTCTGATTCTTGGTTCTTCTCCGTCAATCCTTGTCATTCATCAATGTCTGGCTCAAAATCACATCCTCTGGAAAGCCTTCTACAAACTTCTAGTTTCCCATAGTGGCACATTTACATATTTACACACTTAATCTTTAATTGTATATATGCCTATATAACCATCTCATTTTTGGCATAGTTTATCAGGCATTCTTTTGAGCTCCCTGGTGACATCCTTGAGGTTAAGCTTTATATCCTACATAGAGGTTGGGGAGCTCCATTAATAAGAGGTATGTCAAAGCAAAAAATAATAAATAAATAAATAAATAAATAAATAAATAAATAAAGGCAAAGGCAAGCCCACATTTTATTAACTTCTTTTTGCCATTTTATTTTGTTCCTAATACATTTTGTATTGGAATGATTGATTTTGCCATGTTCTGAGGAACTAGTGCTATTAAACCCTATTTGCATTATCAGCTTCAGTTTTTACACTATTTTGATGAACTTCTTGCAAAGGATTATTGTCAGTATTATACTGTTTTTGAGGTGTAATGATTTGTCTTTCCCAATTACTTATGTTTCCCAATAATTAAAAGTTTGTTTTAACTGCCCAGCAAATGGCTGAATCTAGCTGTTTGTTTTTGTGGTGTAAATGAGGCTCTGATTGTTTTTCTATTGTGGGATGATGCTCCCTGCTAATTTTAGATGATTGTTTTTATGCTTTGCTGTGTCTAGTGTCATCAACAACAGACTGAAGATGCAGTCAGAATACACAGATGATACCTTGCTCCTTTCCCTGTGTTACCTGGCATTCCTTGTGTCTGCACTGGGTTAGAGATGAGGCTGACTATACTTGGTCTGCATTTAATTCCGTAACACAAGTCTGAAACCTGCTGAATCCTAAAGGCTGTGTTTAGAAAAAGAAGAAAAGTCCTATTATTTAAAATAAGGAATGCTGTGTAGTGAACTTAGGAAGCCATGGAAAACTGTTGTACCTTGCTTTTAACTCAAACTTAATATTTGAAACAATAACTCTTGTCACTTTTCTACGTATTTTAGGTACATGCTAGGTAGAACTTGTATACATTAGAAGGTCTATAACTGTGCTCATTCCTTCAGGTGCATCTTGCTTAATTTTCTTGGATTTGTACGATTTTACACCTGGGAAAGTAATTAAAGATTATAGTCTAACTATACTTTATTCTTTTTTTTTTTTTTTTTTTTTTTAACAAACAAGACAACTTGTGTAAAACCACACAGCTAAGAAGTGGTGGTACTGGAAATTAACCACTTTCCCATGTGATTGCAAATGCTCTGTTCGTAATCTTTTGTAACAGACTTCTCTTGCTTCCAGATGATGGCAGAATCATATATGCTTCTTTATGTCAGCTGCCCCTTTCATTAAAGACGTAGAAAATGAAAAGGATTTCTACATTCTGCTCTTGTGTTTCTGACTCTTGTGTTTTACTATCTTTAATAATCTATTTTCTAATCAAATTTAATTCATCTTTTTAATCAATACATATTTATTGAACACTTTTTATATACAAGTATATTTTAGGCTTTATGGGGGAAAATTGTGAAAAGCTTAATTACTGACCTTACAAAGTTTACAGTTTTATTGGAGATATTAGATATATATAAGCATGATAAAATGCAACATGTGAATAATGTAAAATTAGGTTTTTTTTTAAGTCTCTACTATTTGGGGTATGATTGAAGGTTTTTTTTTGTTTGTTTGTTTGTTTGTTTTTTCCAGTCACTATCTTCTTTCCAGGTTTTATAGACTGACTCCCTCATTTTCAGCGGCTCTTTTAACGTCATCCTGTGTTTAGGTTCGTACATTGTTAGCCACTTTGGATTAATAAAATTTTCTTATTCGAGTATTTGAACCTACTTGAGTGCATCTTAAGACATCAGGTTCTGTTCATGCTCCCTTTCGTCCCCATTCCTCACTGCAAGCCGGCCTTCTGTCTTCAGTGACTTAAACAGGAAGGTGTGGGGAAAATGGGGCCAAGGCTGGGTCTCAGAGACCACTTATCTGTTGTCTTCTCTTCTATGTAGGAAGGAGAAAGATCAGGAAAAGCGCAAATATCTTCTTAGGTAACTGGGAAGGATGACCTTCTTTACTATAAAACGAATGCCCAGCATGTTGTCTATGACCTAAATGAAAATGAGTGGCAACCCCCATCCTGTCCCCAAGAAGAGGAGCTCACCTCATTCTGTTCTCTTCAGAATTTGTGAGTCCTAGAAGAAAGCAGGTCACTGTGTCTGCCTGACCTTCTGGTTGTGCATCTCCCCTGATGCTCCGAGAGAGACTGCATCTAGCCCCATCTTACTTAGAAGAGCTGAATAAGGTGTGAAATTCTAGTGTTGCAAAACAGTGCTTACTTTTTTGGAGGAAAGCCCTTTCCTAGAATAACTATCATATCCAGGAGCACGCATGTGAGCAAACTTCCTTACTTCCCAGGAGCTAGAAGCTGAAGTCAGGCAGCAGCTTTCACTGCCTTCTTCCTGCCCATGTCTCTTGTCAGGTCTCACTGGTTCCTATTTCCCCCATTGTTTGCTGCATGAGAGACAAGATCCCTGGTCAGATGTGGAATGTTATCCTCCTGTAACGCCCCCCAAACTGTTTTGAGTGGTTCCCTCAAACCACCCTCCTTCTAAGACTTTGAATGTGGGAATGAGAGCAACCCATTCTTTCCCTCAAAGGTATTTTCCTCTCTCCTCTACCTACCTCACTCTCTGTCAACTGACAGTCTGTATTCCTACCTTTTTGGGTAATGTAATTATCTAGTGTTTCATTGTTCCTATTATACCTTACTAAGTTTATCTTCTCTATTTTTTAAATAAATTAATGTGCTTGTTTTAAAATCACCTGTTTTAAAAGGTAATCTGTGATTATTTTCCTCTCTCCAATGTAATCTTTCCCTCTGCAACCAGTTTGGGAACCTCTCCTTCTCCTGCGGTCTCCAGTAGTTTCTCTTGGAGGAAACAGAAAGGCTTCAGTTAACAATCATTAACTGTGATACAGTTATCACATTAGCTGTGATACAGATATATTGTTAATCATTAACAACGATACAGTACAATTTAAATCTTATTTGTGAAAATAAATTTGTCTTTCACTTTATTAACAGGTACCTCACATTCTAGCCCCATCTTACTTAGAAGAGCTGAATAAGGTGTGAAATTCTAGTGTTGCAAAACAGTGCTTACTTTTTTGGAGGAAAACCCTGTCAAATTGATTTAAATTGATTTCATTTATCTCTAGCTCTCTCATCAAGTACCAAATAATAAATCATTAACATAACTAGCAAATAAAGTGAATATAAACAAATCAGGCAGAAGAGGTAACTATAAGACTATGACAAGTTTTGGCACTGCTTCTCTAAAAGAGAATTTAATTTTTCTTGAATTCTAGAAAGTTCTGAGTCTGTCTTATTCATTCCCAAATTATTCTAAAATTCATATTAAATTAATACTTGATGTTGACAAGTTTGTCATTCAAACTGTCTCTCTTATTGATTCCTCCATCTAACATCAATATAGTTATAATTTCATGGAGAGACAAATGGATTTATAGTCAGAATGTCTGAATTTGTGTCCATAGGGGCACTTACTAGATAATTAATTTTGAACAAGGCATTTCATTTTACCCCTAGATATCTGTTACAATAATAATTGAGTTCCCTACCTCACAGAGCTTGATTCAGTTTTAAATTAAATATCATATGGAGAGTACTTAAGAATTATAAAAGCTTGGTTCTCATCAATGAGTTTTAAACTTTTAAAAATCCACCTTTTTTCCTTCCTTCCTTCCTCTCTCTCTCTCTATTCAGCTTTTGTTTACTTTTTAATCAAAGAGTCCATCTATAAGTACAAATATGGGTTTCATTTTTTTAAAGATTTTATTAATTTATTTGAGAGAGAGAGAGAAAGCATGAGAGGGGAGAAGGTCAGAGGGAGAAACAGACTCCCTGCAGATTTGGGAACCTGATGTGGGACTCGATCCCCAGACTCCAGGTTCTTGACCTGAGCCAAAGGCAGTTGCTTAACCAACTGAGCCACCCAGGCACCCTTTGGGCTTCATTTTTTAAGCCGTTTAAGACAAATTCTTTCCCAGTAGTTTGGAAGTATGAATTTGCATGTATGTGAATGCCTTCCTTTATTAGAAATTTATAAAACCCTATCCCATTTGTTAGGCACTATGCTAGGTATTGAGAAAGAGCAGGGTATAAAATCAGACAGAGCCTTAGGTTTTAGTCTGCTTTTCAAGCTTCTTTATGAAAATAGCTGTTACTATCAGCATCCTACCCACACGGCACTAACCTATGAAGGTATTTCAGTGTAATATGGAATAGGTTTTGCTTCATGAAAAATGCAGGCATCCCCATTGTCTGTGGGGCAGGGACACTGGAAACAACATGAATGTTTCCTCACTTTAAACTTTTCTTATTCCAGAGTAGAGGTGGACAAACTATAGCCGTTAGACCTAATCTAGCATTCTGCAGTTATGGCAAACAAGATCCTATTGGAACCCGGCCTTACTTGTTCATTTACCTATCATCTATGGCTGTTTTTGTGCTACACTGGAAAAGCCAGCACTTGTGACAAAACCCTACATTCCTCAAAGCTGAAAATATGTACTGTCCAGCCCCTTACAGAAAAGACTGTTGATTCCTGCATTAGAGAAAAATCTCTTCATTGCTGTCCGTCACAGTCTTGGCTCTCTACTCAAGCCAGCACCATGATATAATTGACTCTGTTCTCTCTACAGTTAACTGTTCTTTGCTCTGCTATCTCTTCAAACAGAACTTACCCTGTCATTGCCTTTGAAGAAACTTCCCCAAATGGCCTTGTGAGTTCTTTGTCTCCCTTAGTTGCTGTGGCCGGCACCACACATACACAAGTAAGAGCTGTCCTGTGGTCATGCTGAAGGGCAGCCACCCCAGACTCTGAACGCTTAACGTTTCAACATTTCTCTTGGTTCAAAAACAGTTTTTCTTTCAAAGGAGTATTTGCTCAGAAAACCTCTTTACTAATTCAGAGGTATTGACATTGTAGGAGAGTCTAATCAGGAAGCCAGAGCTGCTAGAGTTAAAAACTGGCAGAAGCTCTCTGACAGCTCCCCACTCCCTATGCTGCTGGGCCATAGTCCGCCACACTCCGATGGCATCTTCCAGGCTGCAGATAGTCCCGGGCATTCTCATTGCATCAGAGCCTGGATACAGGCCAGCTGGCTTCTCTGGTTCTGCCTGAGATCCATCAACTACAGCCTGTGCTGCTTCTTCCCCGTCTGTTTCCATATTCTCTGCCCCCACCTGTGTCCTTATTCATAACCCCACCATAACCCATCCACGAACTTAGGAGATGTTTCAGACTGGAAGGAATAGTGACAAGAATTGGGTAAAGGCAAGTCTGAATACACTCCAGTCTGTTAACAGGTGACTTTAAATACTTTGATTACTCTCCTAGGCCTAAATGTCACCACTGTGGATTTAATAGCCACTTAATGATAGTGGTTATTTTTCAACCCTATGAATCAGCAAGAAGTAGTCAAGTATTTATTTTTCTTCCTTGTAATGATTCTTGAGCATGACTAAATTTTAGAGAAAAGCAAAGAATAAGTAAACCAAGACCACACTGCTGGTTAGCAACCGAGATAGGAAAAATATCAACTCCTCCCTGCTTTAAAGTCCCTACTTTCCCAACTAATTTATCAGTTTATCTGTAGTAGCGGACCCTAAAGCAACATGATCAGAGTTCTTAGGTCTGAGATGGCAGGAAGACCCCCAAGTTTAGCACTGACAGTCCCACCGAAGTAGACGTGAAAGAGCAGCAAACTGGGCCCTGTCACCCTGCATTAGGTCTTTTTAACTGAACTCTTTTCCAAAACAGGTACAATAGTTAAAAACAGGAGTTATTAGAATATCAATAGAAATGGGGAAGGAAAATCATAAATGTATCATTTTTAAGCATACGTGTAAGCTCATGGCAACCTATACTTTCATTGACTAGGACTTGCTTTTTCCTCTACTGGGAATGGGTATTTTGTTTTTCCACACAATTATGGTTAAATAAGGACAAAAATTGCTCCTTGACTTATGACTTCAAGTTGTTGGTTGATTCCTGTCTGATTTTCTCTAGTGATCAGTGCTTCTCATGAGGATGGGTTTCTAGAAGGCTATTCTTTAGAAGTCCCAGACCCACTAACCTAGTTCATCATTTACCTTGGTTTTAAACTTTCACTTACGTGTTGTTCCATGTTTTCCATTTGTCCCAAATATTAGTTTTATCAAATCTATAACTAAGAGAGATTGTATAAGGAAAATATTATAGAATGATTGTAAAAAACCCTGCTTCTTGAATATCTTTTTTTTTTTTTAATCCATTGACCTGTTTTCACAAGATTGTCAACTTATTGCACCATGTTTTTTTAACTTCAGTATCTGTGAGAATCTAATTCAGTATGTCTGGGATTGGGCCCAGGAATTTGAGTTTTTAGCAAGAATCCAGATGGAAGCAGGTGGATCATTGGACCACACTGTGGAGTAACCTTTAAATGATTGCTGTATCATTTATATCCTACTGTGTGGCACAGTGCTAAGTGTTTAGTAATAAATTAGTTGACTGGATAATCAAAAGTGCTAATTATAAATAAGATAATTTATTCACTCAGTGATGCATTGTTTTAATGCTCAATGAGTGACTGTCATGTGTTGAACATTATAGGAATATGTGTGTGTGTGTGTGTGTGTGTGTGTATACACACACAAGACATGTATGGACACTATAACTAGAAAAAGGCACTTTATGCATACCCTGTGCTTCCAAAGAGCATGAACTCTAGTGAGGGTTTGGAGAAACTAAAAATGCCATTTCATGGTAGTATTTAGATGTTATTAAGGTGGAAAGTGTACAAAAGCATGATAACAAAAGTAGAAAAATAATATCTTGTCTCTTGTGTGTTATGTGAAAATAAGCTGGTAAATTGTGAAAGGCAACAAATAACAAATAATAATATTTATAAATCTCTCCCCCCTTTATAGAGATAGCAAGGTACCCCTAGCCTCATTCAGTGTGTTGACTGGATGCCTCAGCTCACCTTCCTTACCCCACAGGGTAGCAAATTTGATATTTCTATCTGAATTTCCATCAAAGGAAATACATGTTGCCTGTCTCTGTGACTTAAAATTTGCAGGACTATAGGCTGTAGGTAATGTCATGCTACCTGAACTTTAAAATGCTTTTCAAACTATAGTGACTATTAAATATTTAGTTGAATTTCTGGAAATAAAGACCCTTGTCCTGAGGTACCTAAACAGAGTTTACCTCTTTACCAAGCATGTAAAATGATACTGTGGTACAGTAATCCTTAAAGTTACTTCACCTGAGCGCACTTGGGTGGCTCAGTGGGTTAAGCCGCTGCCTTCAGCTCAGTTCATGATCTCAGGGTCCTGGGATTGAGTCCCGCATCGGGCTCTCTGCTCAACAGGGAGCCTGCTTCCCCTCTCTCTCTCTCTCTGCCTGCCTCTCTGCCTGCTTGTGATCTCTGTCAAATAAATAAATAAAAATTTAAAAAAAGTTATTTCACCGTATTATTATTTGAAAACTGTAAATGTATTTTACCAATAGTTAGAATGGACAGTTTGAACTTTTTTTGTGGGGGGGGGGAATCCATGCAATGTCTAAACTTTACATAATTGTGGACTTCAATAATTTAAGCATTGAACTTGCATGATGTTCATGGAAAGTAGCACATTGAAAATTCTGTGATACATCATTAGGAGTTTTGGTTGACAAATACTTTTGTACATTTTTTTCCCCTTTGAGATGTAGAATCGTTTTGTTTATGCAATATGGGATACAAAATAATGAGAAGTAAAAGGAAGAAATGTGAATCATCTATGTATTAATCAAGGGCTCATATAGACTACATATTCAACATTACATTTTCTACACAGTGTCCCTAGTTTTTATTTTGTTTTGTTTTTTTCAGTGTCCCTAATTCTTAAATTGCTACTTGATTTCATGGTGAATGTGTCTTCATGTGAGAAAATATGAAAAGTGGAAAACAAACTATTCATCTTGGCTGTCAGTACTCTGAACTTCAAATTTAATGAGTGCTAGACATACAGAATCAGAGTTGAATATAGCAAACAAATGGACTGTTTGGAACAACGTCAGTCCTTTTTGTCCCCTAGCCTATATATGAGGCACACTAAGTTATTCTGTGTTCCCAAATACTTTCCATGTAGATTCTGTATTTTGAGACACTTTTTGGCTAAGGAGATTTTAGGAGACTTTAACAGGAATAGGATGTAAAATTAAAAAAAAAAAAAATCCAAGTTAGGAACATTTTGAGAGTCTGCCCAGAACACCAGAGGCAGCTCATGCAGGCCACATGGAACCGCTGGCTGAGTCCACTGCATGAAAAAGACCCCCCGGTCCAGGCGGGCTCCACTTCAAACTTTAAATATATTAGAAAAATCGAATGCTCCCAAAAGCAGATTGCACCTTATAGTCTTGTTTTTCAAGTTTAAAAATGTCTTAAGAGAGGGTGATGCCTGTTTGGGATTTATGATTATTACTCATGGGCTTTATGGCTCATTCTGCTTCCCCTCCGAACACCCGCATCACGTCCACCGGCAAGCATCCAGAGGCAGGCTCGTCGCTTCAAGTTGTTTTCATAATAATTTATCCTAGAGTCGGACTCCATTGTTCTGCATGTATTACATGGAACTTCTATGGAACATCAAACATATTTATTGATAGGAGAAAATTGTGTCTTTATGAGTGTTTCTGTAATGAAATAGGATGAGGGATGTGGAAAGTCACTGGCAGTTTCAGTTCAAGAGGCGCTCTTCAGGAAGAGAAAAATGGAAATGTTTTTATGAACATGAAATAAAACTCTAAAAGTGATGAGATGTTCTTCTAATATCCACTGTTCAATAATATATAGTCATAGTGTCCTTTGTGAATGAAGAGGGCACTGCAGATTCTCTCTGGCTGCCAAAAGTGTTAAGTGTTCGCAGTTAGAGGAAATGAGTGTTACACACCTATTCCTTTGTATCCTCAGAGCCTGGATAGTGATACTCTCACAGATATTAAGACCCCTTCGGTGGTTTTTAGATGGTACCGATTACCATGTTATTGAGAAGTTCATCTCCCCCAAGCACCCCCATTCCTGCCCACCACAGACATCAGTGCAAGCGAAACCGGGTCTTAAGTTTTAATAGCTTTGACAAGATAACCCTCCATCTCTTGGAGCACTGGCTCGCAGTAAAGGCTATTACCTTGTTGGCCATGTACCATATCACTTTGCTGCCTGCTAATGCTTTACTCCTTTCTTTTCTTTTCTCTTTTAATTTGCATTTAAAAGAGCTAACAACCTCACTTGGCAAAGCTAACTGCTGATGTAGCTAACGATAAAGCACTATGGCATCACTTAAATCTCAAAAATTAGAAGAAAATCAAGAGCTAACATATATTACTTTTTTCCTCCTACAGCCAGAGCCTACTTTAATTTTGTCAAAATTGTGAAGAAGAGCTTCCCAGTGTGGGCTAGGTCATATGTGGAAAGGTCAAATTGGGAAACTATAGGGGGTGAGGAGGAACTGATTGTATGGGAATAAAGACCATTAAAAGACAATGAGAAATACAGGGATACATGGAATTCTCCACAGTGAGAGAAGGCTTAATATTTCATTTTGCTTAGTTTAAAATTTGAAGACATCAGTTCAGAGAGACACAGCTTTTCTTATAAAGCATGTTATGAAAGCCAAACCTCCCAATATTTCCAATATGGTTATCAAACTATCCTAATTTTGTACCTGCCCTGTGTGAGAGATTAGGTTAGTTAATGGATAACATAATAATTTGAAATAGTTTTTCCATTTGAAGGGCTTCTAGTTTGCTTGAATATAGTCATTCACAGCCTTTTATGTTCTGGAATATGTACATCCTTCTTTCTCTGCAGTAGGGATGTGCTAGTCTAAACATATCTATGAATTCAGCAGCTTCTTCTCTCTAGAGGATGGGACAATACCACACACAGTAAGAATCAGAAATTTAAAAAAAAAAAAAAAAAAAAAAGGCCTTATAGCTCCCAGACAAATGGAACATTCTATTAGAAGGACTTTAAAACTGAGGAAAACTATGGAAGTTTGATGATGCTAACTCTAAGCATTGAAAACAAACTATCTGTCCATGCTCCAGTCCCCTTTTCCAAATGTGTATGATTCAGGTAGGAACAGTGTCAAAATCAGTGAATGTCAAAGTTGATATAAAAATCTTTAAGAGTTATTTTAATTGGACCACTTCATATGCTGTTTATACTTCCTATCTCTTGAGGATTTTGTTTTATCATTTATTTTTCTTCTCTTGTATCTTAAACATTCAGTTCTAGAATGTTTCCACTTTCATACATCTAAGTCTCTCTCATCATATGGCAAATAATCCAAAATACCACCTTGATCCCACTTATCTTTACAGCAGTCCTCTTTTTTCCATTGTCAAGTATTTTGAAAGAGTTCTTTTGCTCAAAGTTTATATCTCCTCACTTTTTGTTCATTCATTCCAGTATAATATGAAATGTAGCCCCCCCTCCCAATTTCATTCTTCCAACCATTAACCTCTATGTTGCTGAAGCCAAAACACATACTTTTCATTCTCCCTCTTGTTTTTTCTGTGGCATTTCATTTCTGGAAGTCTGTTTGCTTCCAGTATGATACTTTCTTACTTTTTTCTACTCTTTGGTAGCAAGAGGTAATCATATACTTTAAGTTCCCTATTGAGGTTTCATTCCTCTGTTCCTTAAATGGCAGTGTTTCCTTGAGTCTTCTCCAATACTGTTCAGTTTTTTCCTATATATTCTTCTTGGGTGATTCCATTTATATTCATGGCTTCAGCATAACCTGGAAAGTTATCATTTTCAAATATATATTTTAAGTTCTATCTGGATAATAAGCCTGTACGAAGTAGTATGTTCATCAGTCATTCAAAAAATGTAAATTACTGTGGACAGTTAAGTTTTATGATGCTTATGAGTTAAGATAGTAGTTATAAGCACAATTATAGTATTGAGCACCGACTGGTTTTAAGTCTTGATCCTGAGTAAACTACTTTAATTACAAGGCTTTGTTCCTTCATTTGTAAAGTGAAGTACCCACTTCATAAAATTTCCATGAGGATGAAGTGGGATCATAATTGTGAAGAGCTTGCAACATAGATCACAATAAGTAGTAGCCCTTATCGTAAAAAAAAAAAAAAAAAAAAAAGATCTCTTGAACAAGTTTCACTTCTAGTTGTAGAAAGCCAGAGTGGCACTCTGAGCCCAATCAGTAAAGAGAAACCATGTAGTAAGTTAAAGCAGGATAGTTTAATATAAAGAATCATTGATTCTGGTAAAAAGAACTATAAGATATAAAGAAATTCTCTATGATAATCTAAGACTGAGAGAAAGTACTGTATCTAAAGAAGGATAAACTTGAAAGGGGTTCAGACCCTCAGGAGAAAATGTATTTTGGCCCCTGGAGAGCAGCTGACCACTGGTTTGGCCAAAACTGGAGATGCTATGCAAACACCAGGCCACCTTCCACAGTACAAAGAGCAGGCAACAAACAGATGATGGCTGGATCTGCAGTGGAACTCCCAAGTGCCAGCAGGGGTGAAAGGTTGTCACAGCTTGCTCTTTCAAGAAGGACTGACTACTTGGTGTGTGACCTTCTGGACGCAGGCAGCAGCATGCAAGCTGTGCTGGGTTTGTCAGAGGAGTCCAGGCTGTCTGTAGAAATGTTATTGTCAGGATGAGGCTGAAAGATCAAAAGACACATCCTGGGCTTGTGGCTGCTGAACAGTTCCTCACCAGAAGTCCTCATACCCACACCACTACAAATTGTGGAGAAGTCTCTGCCTCCTGCCGCCCTCTACTGAGAAAGCTTAACATTGTACATTTTAAAAGAGAAATGCTAAACAAATGTTGTTGTTTACTGTATTGAAGGTGTATTTGGAACTGAAAGGCAATGAATTGATAACTGACACAGCAGATAGGCTTAACAAATATAGAAATAATCTAGAAATCACAACACCGTAAAAATGTGTTCAAATACTGTGTTTTGCTCTATAGTTCTTTCAGTTCCAAGTTTTTTCATATGAAAAATTGGCTTATATATGTATAAGGTAACTTTAGTTCATAATTTAAATATGAATACCTATTAGCTCATGATAGTTATGCATGTGCTAGAAAACAATTTAATGAATTACAAAATAGCACATTGAAGAGATGCTATGGTCTACTGAACCAAAAATCCAGTTTTTGAAAACTGCCTACACATAATTTACCTATCGAATGTCAGTTTAAAATTTACACAATAGGCCATAACGTTTTTTATAAGTTTTGTGTAAATAATGACCCACTTAATATGTTTTACAAAGAAGTATATTTTAAATAGTCTTTCATTTTTCTTTGGTATAATCTAAGAAAGGACTCATTTCCCCCCCATTACCTAAAAAGGTTTTTTAGAGAAAATAATGTAAAAAATTACTATGCCTAACATGATGCCAGGAGAAAACTTAAAATCCATGAAAATATGATCTTAGTGGAACTGCTAAGAATTACTTTGTTATAGCAAAGTGACATGGCATTAGAATGACTCCCACTGGTTATCAGGTCAGCTTTGATTCCAGAAAATTTACAACTAAACACTTTGTAACTCGGGAACCATACCTTTAATTCCTTTAATTTCAATATCTCTAATAATAATTTTTACCAATAACTGACCATTTATTGAACATCAGACTGTTCTGAGTTCTTTTCCTGTTTATCACATTTCTTAGCACAGCAGCAAGGTCTTATTGTCATCTTTGCACAGATTGGGAAAGTGAGGAGCATTACCTGTTCAAGAGAACCACCTCGGAAGCTGAAGGGCTGGGATTTGAAATTTTTTGTTTGTCTCTGAAGTTCCTACTGATTTTAGGCATGTTTCTAACTCTAGGTCAAAGTGGGGGTTTATATTTCATAATCAAAGGTGTTAAAGTTAATGGCTCTGCTTCTCAAACTTTCATGGACACAAGGATCCCCTGAGGACCTTCATCAAATACAGGCTCTAGGCAATAGGTCCAGAGTGAGACTTGAGATTCCAAAAGGCCCTCATTTGGTGCCCGTATTACTAGCTCATAAACCATATTTGGCATAGAAAAGGTAAGTGACAATGGAGCTGTTAACAGACCAAGATATTAATGATACCCAAATAACTTAAAGATTTTAGATCTTCGAAATTTATCTGAAGGAGTTGAAAACTTATCTTCACATAAAAACCTGCACATAGGTGTTTACAGTAGCTTTATTTATAGTTGCCAAAACTTGGAACTGAGAAGTCTTTCAATAGGTGTATGGATAAAATGATACCTGCAAACAAAGAAGTATTATTCAGCACTAAAATAAAAACGAGCTATCAAGCCCCCTGAGAAGACATGGAGGAAAACTTCAGTGCAAATTACTAAATGGAAGAAGTTGATGTGACAAGGTCACATACTATAAAACTTCAACAATATGATGTTCTAGAAAAGATGAAACTGTGGACACACTAAAAAGATGAATAGTTGAACGGAGTTAGAGAGGGTTGAATTGTTTTTATTTGTTTGTGTTTGTTTTTGTTAGGGCACTGAAAATGTGCTATGATATTATAATAATGAATATATGAATATATGTTATTGTAAATTTATCCAAACCCATAAATGTAAATATTGAGAGTGGACCATAGTATAATCTATGGAACTTGGGTGGTTATGAGGTGTCACTATAGGTTTATCCTTGTTAATAATAATCTTTATCATCTGTTAATAATAATCATTATCATCATAACAAGTATTATGATGATAATGATGATGATGATGATTAAAAAAATACATCTCTGGTGAATGACTTTGATGATGGGAGAGGTGTTATGCTTGTGTAGGACATGGTGTACATGGAAATCTCTATACTTTTTCTGCTCTAAAATAAAATCTAAAAATCAAATAAAAGATGTCGACAAAGGAAAGAACCCTTACTTATCTACCATACCTAGGAATAGCAATCATGAAGGTAATTATCATTAGAACTCAATTTTTTTTTTAATCCAGGTAGGAGAATGCTTAAACTTTAAACTTGAAAATTTAATAACTAAAATATACCTTTTGTTAGATTTGAGTTATTACTAATTAAACTAGCTATATCTATTGTCTATGTAAATCTACGTATAAACTTTTTTTTTTTCAAGACAGAAGTAGGGGGAGGGGAAGAGAGGAAATCTTAAGCAGGCTCCATACAGAGCAGGGAGCCGGTCTTGGCTTGATCTGACAACCCCGAGATCAGGACCTGAGCCAAAATCAGGAGGCTGATGTTCAGTTAACTGAGCCACCCAGGAACCGCTACTTATAAACATTTTAATACTAGTTTTATTGGTTGAAAGATTTCTGGTTACAGTTTACAAAATCATTTCACACCTGTAGCTTTCTTCAGAGTATAGTGCATAAACCCACAGCATCAGCACCATCTGAGAACCTGTTAAAAAGGCACACCTCAGGCTCCAACCCAAACCTTCTGAATCATGACCTGCATTTAAATAATACCAACACTAAGATGGCGGAGAAGTAGCAGGCTGAGACTACTTCAGCTAGCCGGAGATCAGCTAGATAGCTTATCTAAAGATTGTAAACACCTGAAAATCCATCGGCAGATCGAAGAGAAGAAGAACAGCAATTCTGGAAACAGAAAACAACCACTTTCTGAAAGGTAGGACGGGCGGAGAAGTGAATCCAAAGAGACGGGAAGATAGACCCCGGGGGGAGGGGCCGGCTCCCGGCAAGCGGCGGAGCAACCGCCGCACAAAATCAGGACTTTTAAAAGTCTGTTCCGCTGAGGGACATCGCTCCAGAGGCTACCCGGGGCAAAGCCCACACGGGGTCAGCGTGGCCTCAGGTCCCGCAGGGTCACAGAAGGATCGGGGGTGTCTGAGTGTCGCAGAGCTTGCGGGTATTGGAAAGGGAAAGCCGGCTACAGAGACAGAGCCGACAGTAAGCTCGCAGCTCGGGGTGACCTTGAACCGGTCGCAGGCTCGGTGAGCTCGGAGCGCGGCCGGAGGTCAGGCAGACGGGAGTAACTGGGCGCGGTTCTCTGAGCGCGCACTGAGGAGTGCGGCCCTGGGCTCTCGGCTCCTCCAGGCAGGAGACCAGGAGGCCGCCATTTGTACTCCCGTCCTCCGGAACTCTACGGAAAGCACTCAGGGAACAAAAGCTCCTGAAAGCAAACCCAAGCGGATTACTCACCCCGGCCCCGGGTAAGGGCGGTGCAATACCGCCTGGGGCAAAGACACTTGAGAATCACTACAACAGGCCCCTCCCCCAGAAGATCAACAAGAAATCCAGCCGAGACCAAGTTCACCTACCAAAGAGTGCGGTTTCAATACCAAGGAGAGCAGCAGAATTCTAGAGGAGGAGAAAGCAAAGCACGGAACTCATGGCTTTTGCCCTGTGATTTTTTTTAGTCTTGCAGTTAATTTAATTTTTTTCTTTTTCATTTTTTGGTGTTTTTTCTCGCCTTCGGGTAAAATTTTTTTTTTAACTGTTACCTTTTTCTTTTTTAACGATTTTTTACTAGTTTATCTAATACATATATTTTTTCTTTTTTATATTTTTCTTAGGTGTTTTCCTTTTTTTTAAAATTCTTTTCTTTTTTTTTTCTTTCTTTTTTCTTTTTTTTTTCTTTTTTTTTTTTCTTCCTTTTTGAACCTCTTTTTATCCCCTTTCTCCCCCCTCACGATTTGGGATCTCTTCTAATTTGGTTAAAGCATATTTTCCTGGGGTTGTTGCCACCCTTTTAGTATTTTACTTGCCCCCTCATATACTCTTCTCTGGACAAAATGACAAGACGGAAAAATTCAACACAAAAAAAAGAACAAGAGGCAGTACCGAAGGTTAGGGACCTAATCAATACAGACATTGGTAATATGTCAGATCTAGACTTCAGAATGACAATTCTCAAGGTTCTAGCCGGGCTCGAAAAAGGCATGGAAGATATTAGAGAAACCCTCTCGAGAGATATAAAAGCCCTTTCTGGAGAAATAAAAGAACTAAAATCTAACCAAGTTGAAATAAAAAAAGCTATTAATGAGGTGCAATCAAAAATGGAGGCTCTCACTGCTAGGATAAATGAGGCAGAAGAAAGAATTAGTGATATAGAAGACCAAATGACAGAGAATAAAGAAGCTGAGCAAAAGAGGGACAAACAGCTACTGGACCACGAGGGGAGAATTCGAGAGATAAGTGACACCATAAGACGAAACAACATTAGAATAATTGGGATTCCAGAAGAAGAAGAAAGAGAGAGGGGAGCAGAAGGTATACTAGAGAGAATTATTGGGGAGAATTTCCCCAATATGGCAAAGGGAACGAGCATCAAAATTCAGGAGGTTCAGAGAACACCCCTCAAAATCAATAAGAATAGGCCCACACCCCGTCACCTAATAGTAAAATTTACAAGTCTCAGTGACAAAGAGAAAATCCTGAAAGCAGCCCGGGAAAAGAAGTCTGTAACATACAATGGTAAAAATATTAGATTGGCAGCTGACTTATCCACAGAGACCTGGCAGGCCAGAAAGAGCTGGCATGATATTTTCAGAGCACTAAATGAGAAAAACATGCAGCCCAGAATACTATATCCAGCTAGGCTATCATTGAAAATAGAAGGAGAGATTAAAAGCTTTCAGGACAAACAACAACTGAAAGAATTTGTAAACACCAAACCAGCTCTACAGGAAATCTTGAAAGGGGTCCTCTAAGCAAAGAGAGAGCCTACAAGTGGTAGATCAGAAAGGAACAGAAACCATATACAGTAACAGTCACCTTACAGGCAAAACAATGGCACTAAATTCATATCTCTCAATAGTTACCCTGAATGTGAATGGGCTAAATGCCCCTGTCAAAAGACACAGGGTATCAGAATGGATAAAAAAAAAAAACCCATCTATATGTTGCCTCCAAGAAACTCATTTTAAGCCCGAAGACACCTCCAGATTTAAAGTGAGGGGGTGGAAAAGAATTTACCATGCTAATGGACATCAGAAGAAAGCAGGAGTGGCAATCCTTATATCAGATCAATTAGATTTTAAGCCAAAGACTATAATAAGAGATGAGGAAGGACACTATATCATACTCAAAGGGTCTGTCCAACAAGAAGATTTAACAATTTTAAATATCTATACCCCCAACGTGGGAGCAGCCAACTATATAAACCAATTAATAACAAAATCAAAGAAACACATCAACAATAATACAATAATAGTAGGGGACTTTAACACTCCCCTCACTGAAATGGACAGATCATCCAAGCAAAAGATTAGCAAGGAAATAAAGGCCTTAAAAGACACACTGGACCAGATGGACATTACAGATATATTCAGAATATTTCATCCCAAAGCAACAGAATACACATTCTTCTCTAGTGCACATGGAACATTCTCCAGAATAGATCACATCCTGGGTCCCAAATCAGGACTCAACCGGTATCAAAAGATTGGGATCATTCCCTGCATATTTTCAGACCACAATGCTCTAAAGCTAGAACTCAACCACAAAAGGAAGTTTGAAAAGAACCAAAATACATGGAGACTAAACAGTATCCTTCTAAAGAATGAATGGGTCAACCGGGAAATTAAAGAAGAATTGAAAAAAATCATGGAAACAAATGATAATGAAAATACAACGGTTCAAAATCTGTGGGACACAACAAAGGCAGTCCTGAGAGGAAAATATATAGCGGTACAAGCCTTTCTCAAGAAACAAGAAAGGTCTCAGGTACACAATCTAACCCTACACCTAAAGGAGCTGGAGAAAGAACAAGAAAGAAACCCTAAGCCTAGCAGGAGAAGAGAACTCATAAAGATCAGAGCAGAAATCAATGAAATAGAAACCAAAAAAACAATAGAACAAATCAACAAAAGTAGGAGCTGGTTCTTTGAAAGAATTAATAAAATTGATAAACCCCTGGCCAGACTTATCAAAAAGAAAAGAGAAAGGACCAAAATAAATAAAATCATGAACGAAAGAGGAGAGATCACAACTAACACCAAAGAAATACAAACTATTATAAGAACATACTATGAGCAACTCTACGGCAATAAATTTGACAATCTGGAAGAAATGGATGCATTCCTAGAAACATATAAACTACCACAACTGAACCAGGAAGAAATAGAAAGCCTGAACAGACCCATAACCAGTAAGGAGATTGAAACAGTCATTAAAAATCTCCAAACAAACAAAAGCCCAGGGCCCGACGGCTTCCCGGGGGAATTCTCCCAAACATTTAAAGAAGAACTAATTCCTATTCTCCTAAAACTGTTCCAAAAAATAGAAATGGAAGGAAAACTTCCAAACTCATTTTATGAGGCCAGCATCACCTTGATCCCAAAACCAGACAAGGATCCCACCAAAAAAGAGAGCTATAGACCAATATCCTTTATGAACACAGATGCGAAAATACTCAACAAAATACTAGCCAATAGGATTCAACAGTACATTAAAAAGATTATTCACCACGACCAAGTGGGATTTATTCCAGGGCTGCAAGGTTGGTTCAACATCCGCAAATCAGTCAATGTGATACAACACATCAATAAAAGTAAGAACAAGAACCATATGATACTCTCAATAGATGCTGAAAAAGCATTTGACAAAGTACAGCATCCCTTCCTGATCAAAACTCTTCAAAGTGTAGGGATAGAGGGCACAGACCTCAATATCATCAAAGCCATCTATGAAAAACCCACCGCTAATATCATTCTCAATGGAGAAAAACTGAAAGCTTTTCCACTAAGGTCAGGAACACGGCAGGGATGTCCATTATCACCACTGCTATTCAACATAGTACTAGAGGTCCTAGCCAAAGCAATCAGACAACAAAAGGAAATTAAAGGCATCCAAATCGGCAAAGAAGAAGTCAAATTATCACTCTTCGCAGATGATAGGATACTATATGTGGAAAACCCAAAAGACTCCACTCCAAAACTTCTAGAACTTATACAGGAATTCAGTAAAGTGTCAGGATATAAAATCAATGCACAGAAATCAGTTGCATTTCTCTACACCAACAGCAAGACAGAAGAAAGGGAAATTAAGGAGTCTATCCCATTTGCAATTGCACCCAAAACCATCAGATACCTAGGAATAAACCTAACCAAAGAGGCACAGAATCTATACTCAGAAAACTATAAAGTACTCATGAATGAAATTGAGGAAGACACAAAGAAATGGAAAAATGTTCCATGCTCCTGGATTGGAAGAATAAATATTGTGAAAATGTCTATGCTACCTAAAGCAATCTACACATTTAATGCAATTCCTATCAAAGTACCATCCATCTTTTTCAAAGAAATGGAACAAATAATTCTAAAATTTATATGGAACCAGAAAAGACCTCGAATAGCTAAAGGGATATTGAAAAAGGAAGCCAACATTGGTGGCATCACAATCCCGGACTTCAAGCTCTATTACAAAGCTGTCATCATCAAGACAGCATGGTACTGGCACAAAAACAGACCCATAGATCAATGAAACAGAATAGAGAGCCCAGAAATAGACCCTCAACTCTATGGTCAACTAATCTTCGACAAAGCAGGAAAGAATGTCCAATGGAAAAAAGACAGCCTCTTAAATAAATGGTGCTGGGAAAATTGGACAGCCACATGCAGAAAAATGAAATTGGACCATTTCCTTACACCACACACAAAAATAGACTCAAAATGGATGAAGGACCTCAATGTGCGAAAGGAATCCATCAAAATCCTTGAGGAGAACACGGGCAGCAACCTCTTCAACCTCAGCCGCAGAAACATCTTCCTAGGAACAACGCCAAAGGCAAGGGAAGCAAGGGAAAAAATGAACTATTGGGATTTCATCAAGATCAAAAGCTTTTCCACAGCAAAGGAAACAGTTAACAAAATCAAAAGACAACTGACAGAATGGGAGAAGATATTTGCAAACGACATATCAGATAAAGGACTAGTGTCCAGAATCTATAAAGAACTTAGCAAACTCAACACCCAAAGAACAAATAATCCAATCAAGAAATGGGCAGAGGACATGAACAGACATTTCTGCAAAGAAGACATCCAGATGGCCAACAGACACATGAAAAAGTGCTCCATATCACTCGGCATCAGGGAAATACAAATCAAAACCACAATGCGATATCACCTCACACCAGTCAGAATGACTAAAATCAACAAGTCAGGAAATGACAGATGCTGGCGAGGATGCGGAGAAAGGGGAACCCTCCTACACTGTTGGTGGGAATGCAAGCTGGTGCAACCTCTCTGGAAAACAGCATGGAGGTTCCTCAAAATGTTGAAAATAGAACTGCCCTGTGACCCAGCAATTGCACTACTGGGTATTTACCCTAAAAATACAAATGTAGTGATCCGAAGGGGCATGTGCACCCGAATGTTTATAGCAGCAATGTCCACAATAGCCAAACTCTGGAAAGAACATAGATGTCCATCAACAGATGAATGGATCAAGAAGATGTGGTATATATACACAATGGAATACTATGCAGCCATCAAAAGAAATGAAATCTTGCCATTTGCGACAACTTGGATGGAACTAGAGCGTATCATGCTTAGCGAAATAAGTCAAGCGGAGAAAGACAACTATCATATGATCTCCCTGATATGAGGAAGTGGTGATGCAACATGGGGGCTTAAGTGGGTACGAGAAGAATAAATGAAAGAAGATGGGATTGGGGGGGAGACAAACCATAAGTGACTCTTAATCTCACAAAACAAACTGAGGGTTGTTGGGGGGAGGGGGTTTGGGAGAAGGGGGTGGTATATGGACATTGGGGAGGGTATGTGTTTTGGTGAGTGCTGTGAAGTGTGTAAACCTGGTGATTCACAGACCTGTACCCCTGGGGATAAAAATATATGTTTATAAAAAATTAAAAATTATATTAAAAAAAATAATAATACCAACACTAGGTTTCACATGCATAGTATGGTTTGAAAAGGACTGCTTTCCAGAAGCTGTGATTTGAAAGATCCACGAAAAATATCCTTCAGTGGTCGTTAAAAGTGTGTATAAACTAAATATATTTTGTGATAAAATAAAATAAAATAACATAAAATGGTGACTACGTAATAATCACAAAGTAGCAGTGTTTATATTAACTAAAAAGTATTTCCTATAACAGCATGAATCAAAATTGTCTAAGCAGAGGCTGCCTTTGAAGAACATTTTCTTTCTTTCTTTCTTTCTTTTTTTTTGGGGGGGGTTTTCAATTTTGTCTTTATCATCCTTCCATTTTTTTTTTAAGATGTTGTGGTGAAAAATTATGATAATTACTGACTTAAGATAATTGGCTGACACTGATCATGGGTGATTATCCCATCAGCATCTTGACCCTTGAAGGGGAAGAAAAGAAAGAAAAACAGAAACAGATCATGAGAAGAAAAACCACTTCTTTAATTTTGCGGTTGACTTGCCCTTTGAATTTCGTACTGACACCTCCACTCTGGCCTCAGCAAAACAACAGGTGCAAACTGCAGATGGATCCCCTCGCAGCGGCAGACAGACACATCTGCCACTGGTTACATGAGTCTCAACTTGAAAGATGGCCAGCAGCAACCAGATTTGTGTCCTGGGGTGGCAGGGCAGAGGGCTTCTTTGAACAGTCAGGATACTTACAGGATGTGCTATTTTCGTCTGAGCACTCAATCTAAGTCTACGTTTCTAACTTTATTTCAGAAGCTTAAATACTGATCTTCCCCCTCCTGCAGGGAGGTATAATTAAACATCTTTCTTCAAGCTAAAAAAAAAAAACAAAAAAGGGACCTTAAATAAACATATATTCAATTTATGTTTACTTTATATATATCAATATTATAAATATAAAATTCACCCAAATATCATAAATTATGCTCCCCAAACTGAAAGTTTAAAGTATTTTGCAATAAATGTCTTAGTTCTTCTTTTTTTTCAATTTTGCTCTCAGAAACACATAACGTATTTACATTTTTGTGAAGCAATTGGATGTTTGTCAAGTCTTACATATTTAGAATTAGTAAGGCAAATATTATTCTGCCAGTTCAAAATGTGAGTTTGTGTGTGTGTGTGTGTGTGTGTGTGTGTGTGTGCATGAGAAAGAAAGATAGAGTGAGCACAGTTTTAATATCTGAATGAGACCTGGATATATTTTGGTGTGTAAGATAGATCAGAATTTAATATTCTCTACTTCAAATGACTATTCCAATGTTGATATTTTTATCCTTAAATAATTCTGCATCAGTCAGTGAATATACATGTGTTGCCACATAAGAAATATATGTATATGTCTGTGAATGTATAATTAACACACATGTATGTGCATGTATTTTAAAATCATGCATTTTATTAATTAAATTAATTGCATAATTAAATATAAAATTAAATAATTAAATGCATGCATTTTAAAATCACGATTACCTAATATACAATGAATAATATAACTATATAGGAGAAGACTCTACGTGTCTATGTTTCTATAGCTACATACAGATTAGATGAGATCAAATATTCTGTACATTGGATTTCTGTTTAATTTTTAAAACAATATTATTTCCAGTTAAAGATAGTGTTATTGACACACATAAATATACGTTAATAGTAATCAAGTAACTACAAATCTGAACAATCAGATATCATTTATTTTTCCTATAAAATTTTTAAAAATTATAACGATCAGTATGAAGACTCAGTTCACTGCTGGTAAAGTCATCGGATATGCCAGATATGTATACTAACCAGTTTTATGTGCAAAGATGCTTACTGAAGCATTTTGCTGTTAATGATAATTTGGAGACAACTTAAATATTCAACAGTAGAAATTATGTCACATCATGTAACCATTTTAAAAAGTACTTTGTTAGAACACTGAAACACAGAAAAAATGCTCACAATATGAAGTTAAATGAGAAAAAGACAAAAATTTTAAAAAATTTTAAAAACTCTAATTGTTCAATCAATATCCATCAAGTGCCTACGTTTTTTGTTTTTGGTAAGCACTGTGTAGGTATTTGGATATATTAGTGAACAAAATGGAGGTTCCTGGTCCATATATATCTTATGATTAAGTAGTAAAAAAGACAAAAAACAAAAAGATTGAAAAATTTAATAGTAAAATGTTGATGGTAAGATCATAGGTGAGCCATACATTATTTCTACCTCTCTGTCTCTTCTAATCATCTACATGAAGTATGGGTTACTTTTACTGTAATAAAAATACACATGTTTGGGGTGCCTGGGTGGTTCAGTCTTTAAGCGTCTGCCTTCGGCTCAGGTCATGATCTCAGGGTCTTGGAATCGAGTCCCGCATCAGGCTCCCTGGCTCCACAGGCTGCTTCTCCCTCTCCCACTCCCTCTTCTGTGTTCCCTCTCTAACTGTGTCTCTCTCTGTCAAATAAATAAATAAAATCTTTTAAAAAAAATCCAAATATTTAAAAATGCAAAAAACTATCAGAAAGATAATAGTACTACCTAAAGTGTTGCTTAACTAATCTGTAGTACCAGTTAATACTAGTGCTAACTAATCCTTAGTTCTTTTTGAGTATTCAACCATTCCCTCTAGACTTTAAGCTTCATACTATATATATATTTTTTAATGTTAAACTTCAGACCACATGTATATATACACACACATATATATTTTACTTTTTCTCCTTTATCCTAATTTGTTCTAAAAAATGTTAATGAAAATATAATTAGTTACAATTAATATGTAAATATGAATCTTTAGGCCTAAAATTGATTTGCCCGGCCCAATTTGGCTGTGTAATTCTAAGTGATTATCCATCCATTTAGAGTAGTGCTTTGATAGTGTACATCTAGTTTGAATTCTCTTTGTAATGTAACTCAATACTAATTTACCTGAGACTGTATGATTTGTGATTTTGTCATTTAACCAAATCATTTTTACATTTGCATCTAATGTTTTCGAAAATATGTTTAATGGCTGCATAATGTTATAGTTGTTCAAGTACTAAGTAGGTAATTATTCTCAGTTGCAGCATGACTATTATTATATTGAAATAAACTACATTAAAACACCTGTTAATGGATTCCTAACCTACCTCTACTGGGTTACACACTGCTGAGTGTCAGATTTGAGCACATCATTCCTTGACATCTCTGTGTCAGTGGTCCAAAGCACAAGTGTGCATGGAGATGAGCCCACTAACATGACTATATGGAGAAGGCTGGGAAGAAGGGGACCAGAGGTATTTGGAGAACTTGTGCCATGAGTACAAGGAACAGCCATCATTCAGCTTCAGCCAGTTGCCAATCAAGAGTATTAGCCTAAATTTTCTGTATTTTAAATAAATTAAACTACTTTTAAATGTAAACTTTCCCAATTAAATAATTTGCCTATCAACCAAATACAACATACTAGCCAACTGCATTTGGTTTCCCAATAAGGAGAATTCAAACTTAGGAAACTTCCACATTGTCACTTGTTATAACCTTCTTAAGATAGGCTTTTTTTTTTTTTTAATTTTTTATTTTTTATAAACATATATTTTTATCCCCAGGGGTACAGGTCTGTGAAACACCAGGTTTACACACTTCACAGCACTCACCAAAGCACATACCCTCCCCAATGTCCATAATCCCACCGCCTTCTCCTAAACGCCCTCCCCCCAGCAACCCTCAGTTTATTTTGTGGGATTAAGAGTCACTTATGGTTTGTCTCCCTCCCAATCCCATCTTGTTTCATTGATTCTTCTCCTACCCACTTAAGCCCCCATGTTGCATCACCACTTCCTCATATCAGGGAGATCATATGATAGTTGTCTTTCTCTGCTTGACTTATTTCGCTAAGCATGATACGCTCTAGTTCCATCCATGTTGTCGCAAATGGCAAGATTTCATTTCTTTTGATGGCTGCATAGTATTCCATTGTGTATATATACCACATCTTCTTGATCCATTCATCTGTTGATGGACATCTAGGTTCTTTCCAGAGTTTGGCTATTGTGGACATTGCTGCTATAAACATTCGGGTGCACATGCCCCTTCGGATCACTACATTTGTATTTTTAGGGTAAATACCCAGTAGTGCAATTGCTGGGTCACAGGGCAGTTCTATTTTCAACATTTTGAGAAACCTCCATGCTGTTTTCCAGAGTGGTTGCACCAGCCTGCATTCCCACCAACAGTGTAGGAGGGTTCCCTTTTCTCCGCATCCTCGCCAGCATCTGTCATTTCCTGACTTGTTGATTTTAGCCATTCTGACTGGTGTGAGGTGATATCTCATTGTGGTTTTGATTTGTATTTCCCTGATGCCAAGTGATATGGAGCACTTTTTCATGTGTCTGTTGACCATCTGGATGTCTTCTTTGCAGAAATGTCTGTTCATGTCCTCTGCCCATTTCTTGATTGGATTATTTGTTCTTTGGGTGTTGAGTTTGCTAAGTTCTTTATAGATTCTGGACACTAGTCCTTTATCTGATATGTCATTTGCAAATATCTTCTCCCATTCTGTCAGTTGTCTTTTTTTTTTTTTAAAGATTTTATTTATTTATTTGACAGAGAGAGATAACAGTAGGTAGAGAGGCAGGCAGAGAGAGGGGAAGGGAAGGAAGCAGGCCCCTGCTGAGCAGAGAGCCCGATGCGGGACTCGATCCCAGGACCCTGAGATCATGACCTGAGCCGAAGGCAGCGGCTTAACCCACTGAGCCACCCAGGCGCCCCTGTCAGTTGTCTTTTAATTTTGTTAACTGTTTCCTTTGCTGTGCAAAAGCTTTTGATCTTGATGAAATCCCAATAGTTCATTTTTTCCCTTGCTTCCCTTGCCTTTGGCATTGTTCCTAGGAAGATGTTTCTGCGGCTGAGGTTGAAGAGGTTGCTGCCTGTGTTCTCCTCAAGGATTTTGATGGATTCCTTTCTCACATTGAGGTCCTTCATCCATTTTGAGTCTATTTTTGAGTGTGGTGTAAGGAAATGGTCCAATTTCATTTTTCTGCATGTGGCTGTCCAATTTTCCCAGCACCATTTATTGAAGAGGCTGTCTTTTTTCCATTGGACATTCTTTCCTGCTTTGTCGAAGATTAGTTGACTGTAGAGTTGAGGGTCTATTTCTGGGCTCTCTATTCTGTTCCATTGATCTATGTGTCTGTTTTTGTGCCAATACCATGCTGTCTTGATGATGACAGCTTTGTAATAGAGCTTGAAGTCCGGAATTGTGATGCCACCAACGTTGGCTTTCTTTTTCAATATCCCTTTGGCTATTCGAGGTCTTTTCTGGTTCCATATAAATTTTAGGGAAATAGGCTTTTTTGTTTCTGTTTCTGTTTTTTGTTTTTTAAACATAGCATAAGGAAAAATTTTAAAGAAAGGCTTAGAATTTCTTTGTATGTATATAGATACACCCTCACCCTGAATTGGAGTCAGGTTTATTGCTTTTCGATTAGAAGATTCTATTTTAAGTTTATTGTTTTAAGTGTGTGCTTGCTTTTTAAATTATTAGGTTTTTTTTAATTTTTTTTTTTAAGATTTTATTTATTTATTTGACAGACAGAGATCACATAGGCAGAGAGGCAGGCAGAGAGAGAGGAAGGGAAGCAGGCTCCCTGTTGAGCAGACAGCCTGATGCAGGGCTCAATCCCAGGACCTGAGATCATGACCTGAGCTGAAGGCAGAGGCTTTAACCCACTGAGCCATCCAGGCGCCCCTACTTTCTTTTGATAAGAAATCAATGTAGATTCATAAATATCATGGATAATCACGATGAGAAAATGGGGAAATTAAGTATATGTGTACAAATCACACATCCGGTCTCTTGCTTCTTAAGCATTGTATGCTCTTAGATCTGTAATCTAATTTTTAAAGAAAATGCAATGTATAATAAATCTTGAGTTTGGAATACTATGTATAATCACAATGTTCTAGCATCTCGAAAGTAGACAGGGAAAATAAAGAGCCAGAAGAACAAAGAGAAGCTATTTATTATTTTTTTGCAAACCAAGAATAAACAGTAAACCAAGTCTTAGTGACTATAAACTCAAGGCATGAAGTCATGAAAGAGGGTAATTTTTATAAAGTAAGGTACAGAATAATCTACCAAGGTATCAAGCAAAACTGAATCTGATAAATCTACAACTGTTAATATAAGTGCTTGGCAGGAAATCATAGAGCAAGTTCAGTCCTATCAGTTCATGTGCACAGCTGTCACCAGAGGACAGGGGTGAAATTCTGACTAGATGCAAAGGCAAAAATACAGAAGCTAGAGGGAAATTTCATGTCATTAACATTGTGAGGCAGTGCTTTCTCAGCTCAACAGCCTCAGTGATGATGTTTTGTTTATCTGCACTATATTCTATTAATGGACTTCCCATGAGACTCAGGTGGTGTCCCTAGTAGTCTTCTGACAGAGATGCCCTTGGCAAAGGACCACTGGTTACTTTAGGGGGAAAGGAGATATTTAGGGAGATATTTGTCTTGAGGATCCACACTATTTTAAGAAAGGATAATGCCCCCTACTGTACAACCTGAATCCCCAAACATTAGGATGATGTTTTAAGTGAAGGTTTAAGGAAGAAGTATTACAGAGGTCAAATTCCATGCTCCAGATGTGATAAAATTGTATACATTACCTAATCTCTCATAACTTATATAAATTATTATTTTAATATAACAATAATAGTAACTGATTGTTGGTAAGCAACATGCGAGAAAATATATTGTGTATCTCACATGAATTGATTAATTTATCCCTATGTCACTCTGTGAGGTAACTACAATTGCTACATCTATTTTCAGATATGGAAATAGAGTAAGTGGCAGAGCTGGGATTTGATCCTGATAAGTTTGATTCAGGAGGTAGTAAACTTAAAACTCTTTGTCATTATGTTTAGTTGTTTGCTTGATAGGCAGTCAAGTCTAGTTCTAACCATTATTAACCCAAGTCTTCAAAATGGAAGGTCCATTCATTTTACCAGGCTGCCTTTTATTCAAAAGAGGAATATTCGGGATGCAGCTGATCACAAAAACCCCTGAGAACTCCCTCATTCACTTCAAGACTAGGAGAGTTTATTTATCCTGATTTAATCAAATTATAACTGAACCAAATGAGAGTTTGTCCACTCAATGCACAGCAAGCCAATAAAAACTGATACAGAGCTATTGCAGTGAAGAAAAATAGACTGTTAATGGTGTGGTGCCACCCATGAAGCTAATGCTTAAAAGTCCTGGACTCCCTAATGGTCGGCAAGTGAGGATTTTTAAGGGCACAGTTTGGAGGAGGGGTCTCCTGAGAAGGTGGACACCGTTGATTGGAGGCCCATGAGACCATACTAGCAAATGTTCCAGAGTCACTTCATCAAGTCCCCCAGAGGTCTTCTCCATCCTGAGGGATTTGGAATCTGAAAAACATCTCTATCCCTTATGTTAGAAATTTTATTAAGTACATCTGATGATTGTATCTATTTGTGAGATAGTGGGGTTGTATTCCTGCAGGTGCTTTGGCCAGTTTAGCTGTGCCTGGGGAAGATATGGCCTCTATTATTCATTCTTTCATCTGAACTGACAAGATGGAAGCCAGCTTTAAATGTAATTGAAATGTGATTTGTTCAATTTATGCCATAATCTAAAATCATATTGCTACTCTTCTTTTTTTTTTTTTTAAGATTTATTTATTTATTTATTTATTTATTTATTTATTTATTTATTTAAAAGAGAGTGAGAGAGGAAAGTAGGGGTAGAGGGAGAGGGTCAGAGAACCCAACAAGAGGCTCAGTCTCATGACCTGCGATCACCACCCTGTGATCACGTCCTGAATCGAAACCAAGAGTCAGACTCTTCACCAACTGTACCACCCAGGAGCCCCATATTGCTACATATTTAATGTTTGCTTTTGTAGAAAAGTAATTTTTTTTTCTTAACTTTCTGGATTCTTCTGACTGGTCTATTAATTAAATTGATTAACATTTAATTTTGTACTTATGTGACCCCCACAAAGACATGAAAAGCTTCAAGACAGGCAATTGAGGCTTACATTCCATCCCGAGATAGTTAAGTGGTAGGGATCTGGGGCTTCAAAAGGAAGGGAGACAGTTAATAGAAAGATGATAAAAGCAAATGTTTGGAAAACAAACATTTGACCTGCAGAGTCAATGGGACACAGAAAGGGATTTGGACAAACATATCTTGGCGAGTTCCCCTTAGTCTGGTACTCTTATCCTGTACCCTTTGTAGATATTTCTGGTGGTAACTATATTCCTGGACCAGGCCCTCTAAGTTCTCAGAGGCAAATAAGGACAAGGTAAAAGTTTTTTAATCAGTGGGGTCTTAATTGCTTTCAACTCAAAACAGTTCATATGACAAAGGGATGCATTTCATGGCAGGCAATTTTGCTTTCCTTTACTTTCAAAGGCCTTTAAAACGCACAAGTGAATAAACAATTAAATTCAGTCTGTATAAAGGGTGTTGTCATTCATCTGTTTTGCATTGGGGAGTTTTCCTTTGAGGGTAAATTCCTCTGAATTGTGCTGCCCTATGAAAGCAGCTTTGCTCACCACTAATGCTGCACTACGCTGCCTTATGATATAACAAAAATGCATCCTTTATAGCAATGACAAAGAGTCAGATTTCTCCACCAAAATGAGCTTTCCAGATAGTTCTGTATGCCTTAAACACTGAAAAACAACACTCAAACTACAGCCTGTAGAGGATGCTAAGACATAATCTACGTGTGCTTCACTCTCAGTTATTTTCTTGGGCTTTAAGAAATTCCTTTGTCCACCTCAATCCGCTGTTTTAATAAGGACTTCAGTAGTTTTTCTGATGTCAGAGAACTCATTTTAGAGGAATATATTTTCCCAGATACCTAAAATTTTTATGATCAGAAACTTTTATTTATTTATTTATTTTAAGATTTTATTTATTTGAGAGAGAGAGTGTGTGGAGAAGGAGAGAGAGAATCTGAAGCAGATTCTGAGCTGGGTGGAGAGCCTAATACCGGGCTCAATCTCATCACCTTGACATCATGAACTGAGCTGAAATCAAGAGTTGGTCCATCAGCTGACTAAGTCACCTAGGTGCCCCGATCACAGACTCTTTAGCTTAACATATAAGTTCACAGCTTTTCTCTAAGATTGCCAGACTTTATCAGGTGCATAGCTTCCCAAATATTGGAGGAACTTTATTCTAGTGGCGTGATGCACCCATTTCGTAATGGAGGATATGGGAACAGGCAGGGATAGAGGGAGGAAAAAACTGAAAGCTATTTGTAGCTTAAAAAAAAAAAAAATCCCCAGATTTCATTCTATCATACAATAAGCTTCAAAGCTGTTGTGTTGAGCCCAAACTAATTATAATGAGACAGGACCAGATAATGATAATGTGCTTTGATTTTAGAATGAAATTCAGGAAATAGCTCCAGGGTCTGTTTTTAATGACATCTCCATTGATAAAGGATGTAAAAATTTCCAAGTCTATTAGCTAGTCGTTTAATAGTAAATTTGACCAAGTGTAATGACACCTACATTTTCTTATTAGAGTGCTTATGGTTATCTACATAGTAAATGGCAAATTGGAGATTTATATGCCATTTAAATTAGGTTACATCTAGGAAAATTCAGTCTGGGTCATCATGGGAAGACTGCTCTTAAAATAGTCTAGTGGAACGTTTTAGGTGGTTTTCTGTAGTTCCAAGAGGCATTAATATAATAAGAGATTCCTTTTTAGCAGAAGAGTTATTTAAATAGACAGCTGGGCATTGTAGTGCAAAACAGGCAGCAGCTTAGTTTTGCACTTTGGCCTTTACTTATAACATAAAGGAGTCTCATTATGACAAGCCCCATTATGATAGGAAATCTGTCTAATGCAGCTCATTCTTGCTCTTAATCCAAGGAGCTTTAACTACCAGAAGAATTAATCTCACTAATAATAATAAGTAACATTTGTAAGGACTTTGAAGTTCACAAAGGATTTTTCCATATAGTTCTTGCCCTTGTATCATTGCCCTTACTTCCTAACTGTTCTTGACACCGGTCTCAAGTCCTTCCAGTTCATTCTCTGTATTGATGGTCAAAAACACAAATTTCATCGCATTATTTTCCTGATTATACATCTGCAATGTTTCCTTATTGCCTACATAGTACAGTCTAAGTCATTAACAAACCATACAGTGCAGAAAATATTGCTTGTGGGGAAATCAGATTTTCCATGATGTACAAACAGAAATATAGCAAAATGTATCAAAAAGTTAAAGACAATATTATAGGGAGAAATAGGTGTTGTAAATCTTTGCTAGTCTTGTTTCCTAACTTATTTTTCCATATTAAGAGTTCACAGCTTCCAATGGCATAGATAATACAGTTCAGGGACCAGATAGATCTAAGACACATTTTTAAATGGCTTATATATATTAAACATTTTATTATAATCATGGCATAATACTTAATACATAATAGCCACTCTACAATAATGTTCTAAACTTTATTTCAGTGTTGCAAGTACTGTATTATAACATATCCTCTGATGTAAAATTTCCACAAAGACTCAGGATGATGTTATGGTAAGGTTCTCAGAGTATAAATTATGTGAAAATACTGGGCAAAAGGAAAGGAGATGTTTTGTTAGATGATAATAGAATGCTGCAAATTCCTATTCAAAGAGTTTTTTTAAGAAATCTGAGTTTATGAATGTATATTTGACAGTTGAAAATAAGCTCTGGCCCATTAGATTTTTACCTACATAATATCAAGAACAACATCTTGATAAAACAAGATTGTGAAGTTTATAAGGAAGTAGTAAAGTCTATCTTTCCATACAGATTAACATTTTTGTTCTAGTTTCTTTTGGAATCTGCATTTTTTCTGTGAATTATGAATATTTCTTGGTCACCAAATGTTCTCTTAGCCTACGTTCATTTGGTAGTATACTGAAGAACTATAGAAATGTGATTAAAGACCAAGAATGTAAATGTTTTGGGCATGGAAATGGATCATATTTGACTTTTTCAAACATGCTCTTGAAAATTTGCCACTCATATGTACAGACATGACTTAAATTTCTAAATGTATTAAGGCATGAAAAAGGAGATATGGTTTGAGGAAATGAGTGTAGTAATGCTTGTTATGGGAAGGGCCAGTGCAAAATTGCCAGTTGAAGAACATTTTATGGAACATAATGTATTTACATATTGTTTTTGGAGTTAAAAAGATTTCTTATACTGAATGTTGGAACATCTTTCTTTAACAGCATTCATTCTAAGACATACAAATACATTAATTTGTTAGAACTAAAATTTCACAAATCTTTCTTATATATAAATCATTTAAATTACAAAGAACAAACATTCCCTTCACAAAGTATGAATATACACTTGCTTAACTTCAATCTTAATTGAACTTGATAAATATAATTTGATTTTCAAGATTGTTCCTATCATGTCTTATTGAATAATAAGAAACACATTTAAATTTGTTCTGTATTTCTGTGGTATATGTTTTCACTGAAAACAGTATTGAATTGACTGGATGCATTTTGATTGTTTAATTATACCTACAGCTGAAGATTTGTCACTGAGATGGTGCTATATATTTACATGTTTTTACAAAGTAGTATTGTTCTTTCACTTTCAGTGCTAATGACTGAATAAAACTGGGAGCCAACTCTCAAATAAGACACCTTTATGTTTCCCAGTTAAGAAAAATGAAATTTTACAAGTTAAAGCAATATTATGTAAATCCAAATTAATACTATAATATTTGCAATAAAAATAAACAATGAATATTGGAACACTGAAAAAATTAAAAAAATAACAACAAGAATTAAATAACTTTTTAATCACTTGTATGTCTTGTTTGGTATCAGTTGCAATTTATGATAAAGAAAAGTAGGTAATAAATTTTTACTCTTCCTACTGGTTTTACTATCTTCATGTATCTTATAGCCTAATATGGCTTATATAAATTTTATTTGCTATTTCTCACAGTTTTGAAACTCGGGGTACCAAAGCTGGATATAACTGCTGGCACTTAAACATCTTAGAGCTCTCAGTTTTTTGGGGTCCTGTTTATATTTGGTTTTATCTGACTAGGTGTCAACTACTCATGTGCATGCTTCAGGTGGGACAATTCATTTCATTGTCCATCCCTGCCTAATGTGGACCACACAAAGGTATTTTGATCAAGCCTGCAGCATATGTTCAGTCGTACTGTTTACTGTTCTAGAATCATCCTATCTAGCGGTGTATCTTATTTATGCATTACCTCTTCTAGTCTTCCTTTGAAAGGATCAAATATTTGCTGCATTTCAACCTAATCATAATCATTGTTCTTACAGATTAAACTTGACCATAGATTATTTAAGAAAGCAATTTTTTTTTCTTCCTCCTACTCTCATTCTCATGTATTTTGTAAGACAACCTAATCTTTTAAAACACATAAAAGCCAATTTAAGGACCCTTAGAAAAGCAATTTTCTCTAGGATAACCCAAGTTATCATTCTCATTATTTAGAACTTTTTTAAAAAAATATTTAAGATTTTATTTATTTATTTGACAGAGAGAGATCACAGTAGGCAGAGAGGCAGGCAGAGAGAGAGGAAGGGAAGCAGGCCCCCTGCTGAGCAGAGAGCCCAATGCAGGACTCTATCCCAGGACCCTGAGCCGAAGGCAGCGGCTTAACCCACTGAGCCACCGAGGCACCCTTCATTATTTAGAACTTTATGAAATAGCTGAATCATTCACAGAGATAAACTGGGGGAGAGAAAATAAACCAGTAGTGGTTGACTAACATTATTGTTCTTCATAATTAAAAAGTAGAGGAAGAACATGGAAAAAAACTTTCCCCTTAATGAAAGAACTTTTCAAAGATTATTTAGAGAAGATTAAGATATGGTAACATTGGAGAAACCACATGTCAAGGAAGACTCCATCATAGCAAAAAATCCTTGTATGCATGCTTTTTATAATAATGAAAAAACTCACAGTTACACATTGCCTACAAAGAAAAAGGACTATGATGTAGGATGGGTTTACTTATATATTGCATCATTTAATTCCTACCACAGTCTCTTAAGGTAGGCATTGCAGTCCTCACTTTAGGAGTAAATTACCAGGGCAATACTGTGTTATATAGAATAAAATTGCAATTATTTAGAATGAATTGGTGATTACTGCTTCACCATGTGTTTAACACTTTCTAGATACTGTTGTTTTTAAAGAAAACTGGTATAAATGTAAAAATTCAATATATTGGTGATATCAGTAATTGTGATTCCTTTCAATATTTAAGAATCCATTTTCTGGGGTGCCTGGATGGCGCAGTGGGTTAAAGCCTCTGCCTTCGGCTCAGGTCATGATCCTAGGGTCCTGGGATCGAGCCCTGCATCAGGCTCTGCTCAGCGGGGAATCTGCTTCCCTTCCTCTCTCTCTGCCTGCCTCTCTGCCTACTTGTGATCTCTGTCTGTCAAATAAATAAATAAATAAATAAATAAAAATCCATTTTCTCATTAAATGAAAAAGGGCTGTGATTAAAGAAGAAGAAATCAGGATGATTTGTATCATTAATTTTATTATTTACATTTTTTCGTATTAAAAGTTAATGTTAATATGTGTAATGATAACATAGTCTTTTTCAAAAAGTCTGACTCCCCACAATTACTTTTAATAAAAGCAAAGTAATAGGAAAGAAGTGAACAATGTTACGTATTTTTTTTAAAACATAAAATATTGAAATTGTCAGACTTTTTTGTTTGGGACCATTATCTCTTTAATAATGTAATGAAAATAGTAAAGAAAGAAAAGAAGATAGCAGATCATCTTCTCAGAAGATCCACATGTACATACACACTAATCCTCCAATCCTTAATCAATTAAAATCACTTTAATGTATGCCGCAGTAGTATGAAATACAGAATCCACAGATTTATGATGACCCAACATCGTATAATTATTCATTCCCTGTAGTCTTCATGCTTACTCCCAAGGACTCCAAACCCCTTTTACCCTCCACTATTTGTTTTCCCTAGCACTTTCACCATCCAACATGCTATTTAATTTATTCGTGTATTGAGTGTTCATTGTCTGTTCCACTTCCTGTAATGCAGCTTTCATCAGGACAAAGGGCTTTGTCTGTTATAATCAACAGTGCACCTAGAGCAGTTTCTTTTCTTTTTTTTTTAATTTTTTATTTTTTATAAACATATATTTTTATCCCCAGGGGTACAGGTCTGTGAGTCGCCAGGTTTACACACTTCACAGCACTCACCAAAGCACATACCCTCCCCAATATCGATAACCCCACCCCCCTTCTCCCAAACCCCCTCCCCCAGCAACCCTCAGTTTGTTTTGTGAGATTAAGAGTCACTTATGGTTTGTCTCCCTCCCAATCCCATCTTCTTTCATTTATTCTTTTCCTACCCACTTAAGCCCCCATGTTGCATCACCACTTCCTCATATCAGGGAGATCATATGATAGTTGTCTTTCTCTGCTTGACTTATTTCGCTAAGCATGATACGCTCTAGTTCCATCCAAGTTGTCGCAAATGGCAAGATTTCATTTCTTTTGATGGCTGCATAGTATTCCATTGTGTATATATACCACATCTTCTTGATCCATTCATCTGTTGATGGACATCTAGGTTCTTTCCAGAGTTTGGCTATTGTGGACATTGCTGCTATAAACATTCGGGTGCACATGCCCCTTCGGATCACTACATTTGTATTTTTAGGGTAAATACCCAGTAGTGCAATTGCTGGGTCACAGGGCAGTTCTATTTTCAACATTTTGAGAAACCTCCATGCTGTTTTCCAGAGTGGTTGCACCAGCTTGCATTCCCACCAACAGTGTAGGAGGGTTCCCCTTTCTCTGCATCCTCGCCAGCATCTGTCATTTCCTGACTTGTTGATTTTAGCCATTCTGACTGGTGTGAGGTGATATCGCATTGTGGTTTTGATTTGTATTTCCCTGATGCCAAGTGATATGGAGCACTTTTTCATGTTTCTGTTGGCCATCTGAATGTCTTCTTTGCAGAAATGTCTGTTCATGTCCTCTGCCCATTTCTTGATTGGATTATTTGTTCTTTGGGTGTTGAGTTTGCTAAGTTCTTTATAGATTCTGGACACTAGTCCTTTATCTGATATGTCATTTGCAAATATCTTCTCCCATTCTGTCAGTTGTCTTTTAATTTTGTTAACTGTTTCCTTTGCTGTGCAAAAGCTTTTGATCTTGATGAAATCCCAATAGTTCATTTTTTCCCTTGCTTCCCTTGCCTTTGGCATTGTTCCTAGGAAGATGTTTCTGCGGCTGAGGTTGAAGAGGTTGCTGCCTGTGTTCTCCTCAAGGATTTTGATGGATTCCTTTCTCACATTGAGGTCCTTCATCCATTTTGAGTCTATTTTTGAGTGTGGTGTAAGGAAATGGTCCAATTTCATTTTTCTGCATGTGGCTGTCCAATTTTCCCAGCACCATTTATTGAAGAGGCTGTCTTTTTTCCATTGGACATTCTTTCCTGCTTTGTCGAAGATTAGTTGACTGTAGAGTTGAGGGTCTATTTCTGGGCTCTCTATTCTGTTCCATTGATCTATGTGTCTGTTTTTGTGCCAGTACCATGCTGTCTTGATGATGACAGCTTTGTAATAGAGCTTGAAGTCCGGAATTGTGATGCCACCAACGTTGGCTTTCTTTTTCAATATCCCTTTGGCTATTCGAGGTCTTTTCTGGTTCCATATAAATTTTAGAATTTGTTCCATTTCTATGAAAAAGATGGATGGTGAGCAGTTTCTGACACAAATCAGTCTCTCACTATTTCCTGAACCAATAAATAGATTCATGGAGACTGGATATCTTATACGAAGATTTACAGTCTGAAATTTGAATTTAAGAACCTTTCATTGAATTGTTGATCCAAATGTCCATAACTTTATCTTTTCAAAAGTGAGAGATCATGCTTACTTTTATAATGTTTTTAGGATGAAATAGCAAACATGTAATTTTATAGTAACCATATATTACTTATATGGCTCCACAGGTTGTTCCCTGATTTTAGCTATAGAGCATGGAGACCAAAGCCAGCACTTCCCAGATGATTTCCAAATATCAGTATTAAGTGTCAGTTTGGATTGAAAGTCTCTTTAAGGGTAAATTGATTTTTACAACCTCATAATGACTAAAAAAAAATTATCAAAATAATCATAACTCATGTATTATTATGGCAAGTAAATTACTAAATTCTCAATTACACACACACACAATGAGATCTTTATCCCCAATGTATTACACTGGTTGTTACCCAGCTTTTTCTTTGATTTATTGACTGGTTTTCACTGTTTTATTTTGTCTTCCAGCATTGTGCTCTTTCTCTCATATTTTTGGGCCATTTCTCAAACAGAATATTACTAATGGTAAGATGAAACCATGGACTTAAAAAGTCACCTTAATAACCAAATGTATCATGAAATATACAAGTAGGAAAGAAAAGTCTGTGGGATCACTAGCCAATATGTCTTTATCACAGCTGCTATTGAGAAGACAGACTGATAAAATGTGAGAAGATAATTCCAATTGTGTGAGGAAGGAAAAAATCTCACACTTAGAGACTATTCATTAAATTTTAGTACAAAGGAAATTTGTTATATAGCTGAGTTATCAGCCAGTGAGTGAAAACAGAAGGATGAACAGTCTGCTATAATTGTTGTAGAATACTACCCAAGACGTGTGAGATTTGGCCTGAGGATAAGTGGGAAAGAAAGAACAGTTAAAGGGAGCTCATCAAACAGTTGATATTCTTTTTTGGGGTGGGACTCTTGGTTGTCTGATAGGAGGAAGCGGGCAGATGTCAAAACTATGTTCATAGCTCCTTCCCCTACAGTGACACAGATCCTGATAGACACTTCTCACACTGAAATAAATGACTCTGTTCACATGCCAGTATGTTCGACTAGAACATTTATTCTCCATGATATGACTACACCTTAAAACCAGGGCCAACTGGCAAAAAATGAGTGAATGAATGAATGAACAAATGAGATCTCTGAGTGGTATCCACAGAGAATGAGAGTTTATTACGTTTGTCTAGATAAGGGACATACTGGGATGTAAGTTTTGTTTGTTTGTTTGTTTTACCTAAACTTGTCAATTATACTCATTTCTACTATTACTCACTTTCAGCTTAAATTTCATTATCTTCTCAAATAATTTGTTATAAACACTTAGCCAGCAACTAACCTTGTTCCTGAGTTTTCTTGTACCACTGTGATGCCATTTTTTGTTTGCTTAACCAGTCTGTGTATCCCACACACATGAGAACCCAGCAGTTGAGATATTAAAAATGTTAAATAATCATTTTCATTAATAGGATATATGTCTCCATTGATTCAGGTCTTCTTTTTCCTTTCATAGTTTCACAATTTGCTGCATGAAGTCTGTAAATATTCTGCACCCAAATAACAACTAGGTATTTTATAGCATTTTCTTCATTCTGAATGGTAGCCTGTACTCTACTGTGTTTTCTGACTTGTTATTGCTATGTAGGGAAATGTGCTGATGTTTTTAAGTTTACAGAAGGCCTTGAAATGCTGATTATAACAACTGGCATTTTAGAAATACGGGTTAAAACAGAGAAAAACAAAGAGAAAAATAGTAAATTAGACAATAAGTTTGATAAAATTACTCAGAATGAAGTGCAGAGAATTAAAGATAAGAATATAAGAAGAGACTGAGAAAACTGGAAGAAAGAGTGAGGTCTATGGTAAAAAGTTCCAGAAGGGGAGATTTGAAATTGGTGGAAAAGCCATATTGAAATAGCACCCAGGAAAGCCCGGGCCTGTGCTGGTGGGACTTGGACAAGTCCAAGAGGGCATTAAGCATAGTTAATGGCACAGACGTTTGGTTTGAATTAATATCTGTTAAAGTCACAACTCAGACATTTACTAAAAGAGTGAGTGGCCTTGTATAAAATACGTGTTTTCTCTAAAGCTCAGTCTGCTCATCATCCTAATGGGCATTGTGTGAGCTCCTAATTTATGATATTGTCATGGGACTCAGAAAGATAATACAAAGGTACTGCTCAGTATTTTGCCTGGCATATAAGCACTAAAGGAGTATCACCTGTTTTATAGGATTCTAGAAGTGTAATGTTACTTATATTAATATAAAACACTAATATATATAATAAATTAATGTAATAATCAATATATTGTATATAATTCTATATTCATTATTAATGTCTTAATAATAATGTAATGATTCATATACTACATGTATTATATTAATATTAATTGTACAGAGGTGCTAAATGATATTTTTAAAACCTATCATGGGGTTAAATGCAATGTTCCTGGGAGATGAGACCATTTATTGTGCATATCTAGCAGACTATCTTTCATCCTGGTACTAGTATAGTCTTCTCATTTATCAGCTCAAAAGGCTCCACTTTGGGGATTTAGGAACTAAGGGGGCTAATGTCAGGCAATGGGGCACTTTAGATTAAGAAAATAATAAAGCTTAGATAATTTTTTCAGAATTACACAGCTGAGAGTGATAAAGCCAAGATTCAAACCGATGTCCATGTCTATACACATTTCATTCTAATAAGCCACTATGAGAGGAGGAACTGAGTCACTGAAATGCAGAATAAGTGATGGGGGAAGCCTTAAAAAATATGTTTACCAATAATGTAAGAAAGAAGGAAGGAAGGGAGGAAGAAGAAAAGAAAGGAAGGGAAGTAGGTAGAAAGTAAGGATGGAAAAATATACTATGAATGAATTTAAATTGAATAAGAATTTGGACATCACTTGTAACAAAAAAAAATAAGACTTTTTCTTTCTAAATAGATGTTCTAAAACATCTGGGAAAGAGTTAAATCAAAAGATTTATATTAGTTTTCTCTAAAAAATTCTTTATAACATTCCATACTTTTTACCATGAAAATTTTATTACTTTTTATTAATTTCATCAAAGTGACTTTTTTAAACAAAATGCAGTAGTCAAGGTTCAGAAGAGCAAGAAACTGCATTTGGAGTTAGGATTTTGAAGAAAATGAAATCAGAATATTAAAAAAAAAAAAAAAGGAAAGGTTGGACTCCCACCTCCTTTCCTTCCGCTCTTACTCCCCTCACCCTTTTTCCCACAAATATGGTAGTTCAGAGTGTGTACTGTATAAAGGATCCAGACTTTTTTTTTAAGATTTTATTTATTTATTTGATAGAAAGCGAGAGAGAGATAACAAGTAGGCAGAAAGGGAGGCAGAGGAAGTGGGGGAAGCAGGCTCCCCGCTAAGCAGAGAACCTGATGCCCTGCTTGATCCCAGGACCCTGAGACCATGACCTGAGCTGAAGGCAGAGGCTTAACCCACTGAACCGCCCTGGCGCCCCAGGACCCAGACTTTAATCCAGTGCCAAGATAGCACTGCATCCACCAGGAGAAGATAGTCAATTCTTATTTGGTAACCTTACCCCTCATATTTTTGCATGTTGGTGCTATGGTGGAAGCAAGGGTCTTAGTTGTGAGGCTCTCAGTACTGAGGATATAGTGGGGACAGTGAGAGTAAAAACACGAAGTCCTGCATGTGTGGCAGAATACTATCTTATCTTTCTCCTTTCCTCTACTGATAATCATACCATGGACTATTCCCATACTGAATCAGCAATTGGACAAAATACTCAAGGCAGGGGATGGTAAACTTCACTTTTTTTTTTTTTTTTAGATTTCATTTTATTTGAGAGAGAGAGGTCTTGAGCAGAAACGGAGGGTGGAGGGGAAAAAGAGAGGGAGAGGGAAAAACAGACTCCCTGCTGGGTTGGGCTCTGTGTTCAGTAGGAAGTCAGCTGGAGATTCTCTCTTTCTCCCTCTGCCCTTCCCTGTGACCCTTTTTTCTCTCTCTCAAACAAATAAATAAACTTTTAAAAAAAGAAAGAAAGAAAGAAAGAAAAGAAAAAGAAAAGAAAAGAAAAGAAAAGACAAAACACAAGATGCTAACAAAAAATATTAGTTATGGTATCAAGGAAAATTAGGACAGGATTGTGCTCCTCATCAGCACTGCTAATTTAGTATTTGGCATACTATATTCTATTTAACATTCTGGTATTTCCTTATTTTAATGCCAATTCTTTTCAAATATCTCTATATCTTTCCATCTGTTTCTTGTTCACTTGCCTGTTCTGTCCATTTGTAGTAATGAACTGAAGCTACTTTCTCCACCATCATCCATGACACATCTTTTCTCTCTCTTTTTTTTTTCTTTTCCACAAACCATTGATGTTTTTATTGTTCCTATCTCTTCAATTTCTGGCACTGTTGACTTCCTCTAGTTTTATAAAATTTTTCCCACTTTTGTTTTGCACCTCTACAGTACTTTTGTTTTTGAATAGATCTCTAAGGATGCATATTTCTGTAATTATCAGGTTGAACAATCAGTACTCCAAGGGTATCATCCTAAAGCAATTTTAGCAGGTTTTTTTTCCTATCCTGTCTTGATTAATCTATGGGATTACTTCTTTATTCCTAAATGGAATTTAAGACTTCCATTGCTCTTTAATCACATTCAAATATAAAATGTTGTGAAATCAGTACGGTTAATATGCCATTGTCAACTATGGTGATAAGCATTTTTAACTTTGTTTAAGGTTTTGACTTTCTTCCTTTCTTATTTGAAAGGGCTGATAGCCTGCGATGGGGGTGGTCATTTTTGTTTCTTTGTCCACTTTTTGATTTTAACTATGATTTTGATCCTCTGCCTTTTCCTCCTCCCCTCTCCATATTAGAGCTTCTGAAGATGTTTAATGGCCTCTTCCCTCTCTCTTATTATTTCCCTTAGTTTCTCAGACACTGGGAGCTTCCCATCTGTTGCTTGTTTGACTCACGTCAATGCATCTTCATTCCTGCTAATTACTTCTTTCTCAGTCCCAAAACCTGCTTTCTCTGACCCTTCCAGTTTTTTCACAGTAGAATAGTCTTGTCAAAAAATGGATCCCAATTTTATTCATGATAAAGTTTACATACTGACTTGTGTGATTTGTGAATATATATGTATAGCATATATACATATATATTTATATATACTAATATATCTTAAATTTCTGAAAGACATCTTAAATTAAGGTACAGAGTTTTTTTATATTTCCTTTTACCCAAATATTTAGAATGAATTTAAGTTAATAATAGTTCAGTGTATTGTTCAATTCACATACATAATCCTATTAGGTTATTTATTTATTTATTTATTTTTCCACTTTTATTTTTATTTTTTTTTACATTTTTTTAAAGTTTAAGTTCTTTTCAGTGTAACACAATTCATTGTTTATGCACCACACCCAGTACTCCATGTAATACATGCCCTCCATAGTACCTACCACCAGGCTCACCCAACTTCCACCCCCGCCCCTTCAAAACCCTCAGATTGTTTTTCAGTCCATAGTCTCTCATGGTTCATCTCCCCCTCCAATTCCCCTCAACTCCCTTCTCCTCTCCACCTATTAGGTTATTTAGATACTGGTTTAAAGAATATGAACTGGTACATATGCTAAAGTCTTTATTCTTTAACCACATCCTAGACTACATTATTTCAGCTTTTTGTTTGTTGCTGTAGCATCTGAAAGAAAACTTGCAATCAATCATTCCTTCTACATTTTGTTAGGATTAGAGAAATGAGGCTACAATCATAAATGATATATGAGGTGATTTTTTTTAATGAGGTGATGTTTTAAAACCTTTCTGTATATTCACAATAACAGTTGACCTCTCTAAATTAAAAAAAAAAATGATGTTCTTTATAAAGTAAACAATGGAAAAATACAGTATGATATCATTCTTCCAAGAACCATTAAGGAAATACAAAAGGTGCCTCTGAATACTTTGTTGAATATGTAAAGGTGTTTACATGTGATACTTGTATAACGTGTAGAACACTCAGACAAGAATTATTCTGTTGACATGCTGTTTATTTTTTATGGCTTTTATGATCAAAAGATACTCACTAAAGAAACCTTTACTAGTTCCTATTTCTAACTCATCATTATGCCTGAAATATTAGAATAAGCACTATATAAATCAATACCTACTTAAGTGTAATGATAAACAATGTACACATGCCTATTCTTTTGCCCATGAATAAATACATGTACTATGGTTATTCTTAATTAAATATATTTCTCCTAGTCAAATACAAACTTTTCCAAAGAATGTGTGTGTTCATAAGATAATGAACACTCCAAAGAGAAAAATTCTTTGCACTAGATGATAATAAGAATAATGTTTTGCATTAATTCCATTATAAAGCCCATCTTGAGAACTGACAAAATACTTTAACATTGGTATCTAAGGAAATGTATCTAATTCATTTATCTTTCAATGCTTGTTTTTTTTTGTTTGTTTGTTTGTTTCTGTTTTATTATATTCTTCCTTTGTGTTCTAAAATAATCCAAACTAAACTGACAGTTTTAATGCAAGGGGGATACTATAGAATTGCAATGACTACATCATTAGCTACTATCATTTATGTACAGATACTACAGTGCTCTCCTACACTATCATGCCAATAGATAGCCAAGACTCCAAACACCTTTACTCAGGCAATAGATGCCCTAGGTCTTGGGAAGCAGATGTCTTCCTCGATTAAGGAAAAGCATGCTGAGGTCATTAAGGATGTTACTCTTTCTGTACAGTTGGTGGATGGGTGCTGTGCTGTGTTGAGGAAGGGATAAGTTGTCTAGCTGATAATGAATACCTTCACCAAAGGCTAACGATCAGAGGAAAATGACTAAACTTCCTCGATGACCTTAATCTTGGCTCTCCCCTAGTTTTACTTCCAGGACAGAGCATCCTCTAGCTTAGAAAGATTATCTCAGCTCTTGGAGGTGCTCCCTGGGAAAAGTCCCCATGCTCAATCTCTTGGTATTTGGTCTCCAACTTCTTGCAATCTGGAGTGACTCCCTCCCACATTCTCAACCTTTCCATCAAAGGTACTGCCTATTGCCTCAAATCTCTTTCATCATATTCTCTCACAGGAGTGTTAAATATACTATTTAAATCCAAGCAACAACAACAAAACCATGTTTCCTGTTCTTTAAGGAGAAACATTGTCCAATATCCAAACCACTACAGAAGTGAATACAGATATAATATCAGATATACATATATGTGTGCATGTACATATTTGTATTCCTCACCCTTTCTGCAATAGAGAAAAGGAAACTAATATTTTTCTGTAGTCATGTTATGAAGGTGGGTGATTATACCACCACTACTACTATGCATTCTCCAAGTATTAATTATAGAAGTAAAAATGAAAAGAGAAAACCTTTAAGTGGCTACATAGATTTATTTTATATGTATATTAATCTTTTATTTGTTTATTTGATAAAGAGAGAGCATGAGAAGGGGGAGGGGTAAAGAGATAAGCAGACTCCCAGCTGAGCAGGAAGCCCAACACACGGCTTGATCCCAGATCCTGAGATCATGACCTGAGTCAAAGGCAGATGCTTAACTCACTGAGCGACCCAGGAGTCTTATTTCCTAAGTATTTTAATTATCAGCATCATCATCATAGCTAATATTTGGTGAATAGTTACTATGAGTTAGAACTTTTCTGCACACTTTGCATACATTTTATCAGTTAATCTTTATAATCAAGTATGAACTTTTTGTATCTCCATTTGGAGGAATTGAGTCTTTTTTTTTTTTAAAGATTTTATTTATTTATTTGACAGACAGAGATCACAAGTAGGCAGAGAGACAGGCAGAGAGAGAGGGAAGCAGGCTCCCTGATCAGCAGAGAGCCCGATGCAGGGCTCAATCCCAGGACCCTGGGATCATGACCTGAGCTGAAGGCAGAGGCTTTAACCCACTGAGCCACCCAGGCGCCCCTGAAGGAATTGAGTCTTAAGAGAATTTTAATATTATTTTGCAAAAGACGTATGTTCAATTTTAAGACAAAAATTTATCAATTTTAGTTTTTAGATGTTACTAGTAAAGGTGACGATTTTATGATGCTTATTTGTCATTTGAAGCAATCCATGCCATTTCCTCTTTCTTAGGTCATTGGAGTAATATTTACTCCTAAAGATTAAAAGTGTTGAAAATTACCTAATAGTGAGAAAAAAAATACAGCTATAGTTTTATCTGATATGTGTTTAGTTTTTGATTTTTTGAGAATAAGAACAGCACACTGTGGCAGCATATGACAGATAAACTCAGAAAAGTCTAAAGATTTTATATATTTCTTCCATAGAAAAATTAGGGATTTTTGATTACAGATATATTCACTTTTTTCGCTTATCTCCTAATATGTTTTCTTTTACAAATGTTTTCTGTTAACTTAAACCCAGTGCCATGTTCTCCTTTTCTCTTATCTCTTTTAAATATAGGACAAGTAATACTGATTTGTAGCAATTAAGACAGGTCGTCAGTTTCTGATTCGTCAGTAAGCCCATGGAAAATAGGATATTTCTTATGTAGTTAATCAAAGCTCTAAGACAACCTTTAGCACATAGTGTTCCAATGATATTTCAAAATGTTTAACAGCATTAGATAGCTTTTGAGGTAATTATGACTAGTATTCACAAATACAGTACCAAGATTTATGTGTCAGTGGAGTTTTCTTCTTTGAATTTAAAATGCTATGAGCTATAAGACAAATCATTATTTTTATAAAGCTCTACAAAGGGAAGAAAAGAAGCTAAATTATTCCATTGGGTATGCATCTTGATTTTAGGGATGTTAAAATTTGAAAAGCAACATATGGTAAACACATGTAGCAGTAATTGTTACTATTTGCAGCTATATGAAGTCGTGTTTATGAACAACGGAAATAGCACAATCACACAGCCCTGGTGGGAGCAGAAGCTGGTGCATTCTTCCTGGAGGTCATTTTGCTAATACCAATCTGGAGCTATAAAACCATTCATATCTTTTGACTCTGTAATTCCTCTTCACCAAAAGAATTAATGAGTGATGTGGAGATATTTAGGAACACCTTCTACATGTTAGGTTCTGTCCTAAGCATTTGGGATTTGTCAAATAAGGGAATAAAAATCCTTATCTACATTTTTGTTTATTTTTTGAAAGAGACACAGAGAGGGAGAGAGAGGATGAGAAAGGAAGAGCACATGTGGGGGGAGGTAGAGGGAGAAGCTGACTCCCTCTGAGCAGGGAAACTGCTGCAGAGCTCCATCTCAGGACCCTGGGATCATGACCTGAGTAGAAGGCAGATGCTTAATCCACTGAGCCACCCAGGTGCCCCAAGATCCTTGCCCTTATGAAACTCACATTCTTTTTTTTTTTTTTTTTTAGATTTTATTTTATTTATTTATTTGACAGAGAGAGATCACAAGTAGGCAGAGAGGCAGGCAGAGAGAGAGGGGAGGAAGCAGGCTCTCCACTGAGCAGAGAGCCCGATGCCGGACTCGATCCCAGGACCCTGAGATCATGACCTGAGCCGAAGGCAGTGGCTTTACCCACTGAGCCATCCAGGAGCCCTGAAACTCACATTCTTAAAGAATATAGAAAATGATCATGATATAGTGCACCTTGAGATATATACACACACACACACATAATACATAATAATACATAATTACATATATCTCTATATAACACATATAATATATATATAATTATATATAATATAAATGCTTTATAGAACAGTATTTGCTGTATGAGCCTAATTTGTAAATGTATTTTAACAAATAAAAACATTGCAAATGCTCCACGTGATTAGCAGAATGTATTTAACCAACTGAGTTTTATTACATTTGGGTTTTATTTTATAAATCTTAACCAGATTTGATTATTAAAAAATTAAATAACTTAAATGGGCATGTTTCTCTTTTACTAACCAATCTGTATGTATCCTATTTTTGTTCTGTTTGTGTAATCTAAAGTTCTCAAAACAGAGACTTTATGGAATTCTGAGCCTTGAGAGGCAAGACTACATAACTGGGATTCCCTTTAGTAAGTACTGACTCAGTGATTCTTAAAGTGAGGATTTCTGGATCAGCATCAACAGCCAATAATAACTTTTTGAAATGCAAATTTGGGGATTCCACTCCTCACCTAATGAATAAGAAACTGTGGAGTCCTGGCCCAGATATCTGTGGATAACAAAACCATTCTGATGTGTTTGAGAGGCACTGTAGTAACTCATACTCAGTTGGAAGGAAGCAAAGTGATGTTTGTTGGGCGGCTACCAAGAATCAGTCACTATAGTTGGTGCCTCAACTAAATTATCGCATATAAATTCCAACAACACACAAGAATATATCATTAGCAGAATCTTCTCCTGACTAGAACTATGTCCTTGAGGGAGTTTCTTAGCTGCTCAGTTCCTCAGTGAATTTAACTGTAAAATAGATATAATAGAAGTGCCCTACTATTTAGGGTTGTTAGGAGGATTAATTAAGTTCACTAGTGTATGAAGATTCTAGAACACCTGTAATGCTTATGTGTTTGTGATCATCATTACTATCATGGTCCATTGTAGGCATTACTATTGCAGCCTCAGTAACAAATAACTCACCAGATGCCCTACAACTAAAAGTTAATCCTAGGTTTGATACAGCCTTAAACTGTGTCTGGTTTGTATTCCTCTAAAGGAAGGCCCATTTTTCCTCCTTTTTCCTACTAGGTACAACAATTCTATTTGTACCATATATTTTGCATCCTATGTTCACATATATTTCCTTCTCCTTTGTTGTTTAACATTGATATAATAGACTGGTCTTTGTAACTGAACATCATTAGTGAGGGCTAATGCTTTATATTTCCCCAAATCTGATATTGTGTTTAGACATGTAATAAATAATATACTTAATAAACACTTGTTAATTAATGAGAAAGAGCAAGTCAATGGCTAAATCTTTCTTCAGATGTTAGTAAAATGGAATAAATCTGCTATGCTAATGAAATCAGAGATTACAGAATCATATTAAAGAAAAACATTTTCCCTCCATTGTTGATAGGTGTATAGCGTAATAGCCTACATATGTAAACAAGGTTATAAACTTACACAGTATCTCACTAGTCCCTGTCATATCAATGTTCAACCTATCTAGTAGAAGTGATAGATAAATATGCAAATGTTCATGGGCTTTTCTATTAATAAAATAATAAAAAAAAAAGAAATGGGGTATTAAATAGTTGAAACAAAGGTGTTTTACCTCATAGAATTTTGGGAAATATGTATCTTGAGACTAATTATCTTTAATATAGTTTGCATACATTTCATACGGACAGTTGACAACTAGAAGTAATAAGATATTGTGCCCTCTCTTTCTCTTTCTGTCAAATAAATAAGTAAAAGCTTTTTTTTTTTTTGAACTGTAACTAGTGGCTGAGTTGAGGGGTGCTCCTGCGATTGGAGTGGGAAAATGAAAAATAACATATGTGAGACTAATAAACAAATGGACAACAACCAGACCATACATGACAATAGAACTCTAACCAGCAAGTCGAGGAAGACAAACCACAACCTCTACAGCAATTGGCTCAGAATGTTCAGGAAAGTCCAGGAAATACAGGACATTTTCAGGAGGATAGCAGCCAATTCCCTTAATTTTTACTATTCACCCTTCATTGTACGTTTCCAACTCCTAACAAACTGGAGAAAGCCAAATATCTTCCCTAAACCAATCGCATAGGATATTCTCCTTGTAGTTAGTCCACTCCAGCTTCTCTATGCTAACAGGCTCCATTCAGAGCATACCTGAAGCTTTCCCTTTTTCACTGCAAAGCTCTTTCACCCTGGTCTTGGCAACTATTATTTGAATAAGGACACACAAAGCAAAAACAACAAAGGCAAAAACATAAATAAATGGGACTACATCAAACTAAAAAAGCTTCTGCACAGCAAAGGAAGCCATTAGCAAAATGAAAGAGGCAGCCTACATAATGGGCAAAGTATTTGCAAACCGTTTATTTGATAAGAGGTTAATATTCCATATATACAAAGAATTCATATAGCTTCATAATCATAACTTTAAAAATCTGACTTAAAAATAGGCAGAAAAGCTGAAAAAACATTTTTCTTATAAATGGCCGGCAGGTACATGAAAAGATGCTCAACATTAGTAATGAAAACCAAGTTACACTGAGGTATCACCTCTTATCTGTTAGAATGGCTATATTCAAAAAGACTAGAGATAATATGTGTAACAAAAGTGCAGAGGAAAGGGGATATTTGTGTGCTATTGGTGGGAATGTAAATTGATACAGCCATGATGAAAAATAATATGGGAGTTTCTCAAAAAATTGAAAATGGAATGACCATCTAATCCAACAGTCCCACTTCTGGGTATATATCCAAAGAATATAGAACTGAATGAAGCTCCAAAGCCTATTTGAGCTCCTATAATAGTTGAAGTGAGATGAAAATTAACATTGCTATAGTAACCAATTAATTCACTTAAAGGTTAAGCCAATCCTGTGAACTTTCACTCATTCTTACAGATTTTCCAGTATAATCATTTCCAGTAACTAAAGAATCATCATATTATGCTGGGATTTAAATTTAATTTACATTTCTTCTCAGATGTATAGGTATCTGTAGGATGACCACATTCTTTTTTTTCGTTTTTTTTTAATTAATTTTATTTTAAATTCCAGTATAGTTAACAACACTGTTCTGTTAGTTTCAGGTGTATGGTATAGTAAATGCATGACAACTTTTATGATGACATTATTATTTTTGAAGCTTTATCAATTAGTGTGGCTGAATGTTAACTTAGGAAAATTATGATGAAATCACTCATGAAAAATTTGGAGGATCTCTTTATTATGTAACCATTTATAACTTGAGGTTATTGTTGCCAATCATATCCACACAACAGGTAACTTTTTTTTCTTTTTTAGAGTTTTATTTATTTAAGTAATCTCTATACCCCACATGGAGCTTCAGCTCATGACCTCAAGATCAAGAGTCACATGCTCCTCTGAGTCAGCCAGGTGCCCCCAAAGGAAACATTTTCCATAAAAGTTCAGGGTTTGAATAATTAAGAGAGGCATTTTTCAGAATAGTGATGTTTGATTCAGAATATCACACATAAGGATCTACACATTTTACATTAAAAGATTTAAGTCCCTACCACCAAAACAGATTGTTTAGTGTTGTTTCTTTAACTATTTGACACCAGAAATATTTGTAATCATTGCTTTTCTACTTTATTTAGTGGTTTTTAACATTTTTGTTTTTGTAAGCACAATGTCAAAACAGATATTCATTTAGATACAAAGTAATTAAAGGCACAGTTACCAACAGGCTAAAACGTAGATTCCAACCTAAAGTATATGATCCATGTTTACTGACAACTTTCTGATTTTCTAATCATGAATTTTGTTATTTAGAAGTTTTCAAATGGCTTCCTGTCATGCGATAAAATCCTCACAAAAGTCCTGGATGGTTAATATTGGGTCTTGGTGTTAGTTAATTTATGAATAGCCTCTTTCTTCAGTAGACTGTAGATTATGGAAGACAGGGATTGTTTTTGTTGTTGTTGTTGTTCTATTTTTAATTTTTTTTGAAGATTATATTTATTTTTTTGACAGAGAGAGAGACAGTGAGAGAAGGAACACAAGCAGGGGGAGTGGGAGAGGGAGAAGCAGGCCTTTCTCTGAGCAGGGAGCTGGATGTGGGGCTGGATCCCAGGACCCTGGACGATGACCTTAAGGGAAGGCAGACGCTTAACGATTGAGCCACCCAGGTGCCCCTGCTGTTGTTATTTTTAATTCCCCTAATTTCTTCAAACATGCTAATACATAGTAGGAAATTAATAAATCCAAGCAAATTTGAGTTCCAAAATATGCTACACAATATGCTACACAGTTTTCTAGCACAGTAAAATGTTTCCGAATTATTAAGAGCAAATTAGACTAATAGGGCAAATAAGACAAACACGTTTTAAATAATAGCTTTATTGAGGTATAATTCACATATCATAAAATTCATTTTTGTATAATTTTTGAAGTGCACACTTTAGTGGATTTAGTATATTTGGCATTGCACAAACAGTAACTAATTTTAGAATGTTTTTCTTATCCAAAAAGAAATTCTGCACCCATCTGCAGTCATTCCCATTTTTTCATTCCTTGGTGCCTCTAATCTATCTCCTGTTTCTATAGAATTTATTTCTTGCTCACATTCAAGAGATAATCCTTCCAAGTCTGAGATGACACTCACTGCTGTTCAGGATCCAGTCTCCTCCTATTTTAGTACTCTGCTTGGGAGTTTAACAGAGCAAGGAGGTGAGGGTTGTCTGTCATGATACAAAATGACTGCGGGGGGGAGCCTGGGTGGCTCAGTGGGTTAAAGCCTCTGCCTTCGGCTCAGGTCATGATCTCAGGGTCCTGGGATCAAGCCCCTCATTGGGCTTTCTGCTCCACAGGGAACCTGCTCCCCCCCCCCCCCCGCCACCTGCCTCTCTGCCTACTTGGGATCCCTGTCTGTCAAATAAATAAAATCTTTAAAGAAAAAAAAAAAAATGACTGCGGGTGCTCCAGGCATTTATTCTGCATTCTAGTGAGAAATTAATAGGAGAAAGGTCAAGGATACTCTACATATTTTCTACATTCAGTGACACTTTCTAGAAGTCACTCATTCTACTTCCACATATGTATTTTGCAAGAACTTAGTCTTATGGCACTAAGTCTAAGGATCATAGTCTTATTCCCATGAACCCAGCTAAAATCAGAGGTTCTCTTATTAAAAACAACATTATATGGATAGGGGAATAACTGGAATGTTCTGCCATAATATTAAACCCTCTTGAACTTAATAAAGCTTCCTATGTCAGTATTCAAAAATTCTAAAGACCAATCCTTACTAAAGTGTACAGACTGTTATGACAGTCTGTATCTAGTGGCTCTTGAGAGTGGCAACAAAACATTGCATCATTAAATATAATATCAGTAACCAGGGTATAACATCTGTGAGAATAGACCATCTTTGTATTGTTCATTACTTTAACCTCACATTCCATTATAATAGAGACTGACACATTGTTATTCAGTAAATATCTGTTAAATAGATATATGCATTACTAAACTTATACCTCATAGTTATATATGTTATGGTTAAACAACAGATATACGTAGATTACCTAATCATGGGATGAGTTAATAGTCCCAAAACCCCTCATTGCCTGTTACTCCAACTTACCCAAGGTTTAAAATCTACATTGAAAGAAATGATACTGAAAGGTACTGAAAAATATACTGAGAAAGTATGGATACTGAGCTAAGGTAAAATCTAGTACCTAAATAGAGGATAGCTTTCTTCCTAAGGGCCTATCTGGGAACATTTGTTTATTGGAGCATTTAAGTTTTCATTAGTTATTTATTGAGAGTTTAAAATATGCCAGTTTTCACTGAAATTACCTATTTTTTCCTCAAGCATTTCCCCTATAATTATAACAGGAATATGTTTCTGAGATGATAAGCTTGGCAGTCTTGAAAGAAATGAGAGTTCAAAGTTTTTTTTACACATTATTTGCATTTTTGTAAATGAATAGAAAACTATCTGGTTCTCCAAGTAACTGTTTCTGATAACCTATACCAAAGTGTGCATTTATTACATGAAATTTACATATTTTGTAAAATCTTATGTATTCTCTCTAATTTATTGGCATAAAATTTTAGAAATTGGCATGTCTAATAAATAATGCATAGTTTCAGTTTAACATTTAATGAACTAGACACTGAGAGGCTGTCACTACCTAAAATAATTATAATATATTGGCATTATAAGACTGGAAAGATTTTAATTCATTTGCTATTATTATAGATTTGGTTGTTTTTTTTTTTAATTGGGGTGTAGTCAGAGCTCTGATTTAAGAAGTTGAAGTTTTAGTTTTTTTTTCTAAGTGAACTAAAATGGGAGCCTCCAACTTCTTTCAAACTTCCTCCCTATTGGAAGACTCAGAATCTTTATGCTGCATCACACTAATAAAGTTGAGAGAGTTTGTATTTGAAATTTAGCTGTGCCTTTTACTTACTCTGTACTCTTGGGTATATCTTTCTAGTCAATTTTCCTATCTATGCGATGAGGGTGACCATAATACCTGTTAGGACTACTATAGGAATTAAATGAGATGAATTTATAGCACCTAACACACTTCCTGACACGAATATATTCACTAAATACTATCATTGTTATTACCTAGGATCAACCAACCAAAATAATCGTCACATAATGAATGTGCAATTACATGTACATGATGCTCAAACCTGAAAAAAATGTAAACATTCACATTGAAAAACCTCTTCTGAGAACACTCAGGATGATTAAGTATCAGGTAGACTATGATGTAATACTTCACAGCACAGTCTCTGAAGCCAGAATCTCTGTATTTAAAAAATAAATAAAAGAAAGTATAATAAAGGGCAGCTCACTTCATCTCTAGAGATACAGTTGTAAGAATTAAATGAGTTAATACCCACAAAATACCTGACATACGGTATGTATTCAGTAAATGCTATTCATTAATATGATTCTACCCTGGTATATGAATTAATTGGGATTCTGAATGTAATTATGCTTGAGTTGAGTTTTTACTCCACAATGTACTAGCAATAAGACATTTTGCAGTTTACTCATGCAACTGTTAGCTTCCAACATCTTTTCTGATAATGTGGAAAATAATTGTATTTTAAATAATAGTATTACAAGAGACTTTAGTGATAACAATGTAGGATACATGACATAGAGTGTGGAAATATTAGCGTTGTTCTACTTATCCATTGTTGATTAACGATGATTTTCCTAAGCCCATCAAACTATCTTTAAATTTATTTACTATCATATACTATTTTTTATAATTACTTAAAATGACTTCACAACCTTTAGGTTTCCAAATCATTTTAAAATTTTGCTTCCTGGGGCGCCTGGGTGGCTCAGTGGGTTAAAACCTCTGCTTGCGGCTCAGGTCATGGTCTCAGGGTCCTGGGATCGAGCCCCGCATCGGACTCTCTGCTCAGCAGGGAGCCTGCTTCCTCCTCTCTCTCTCTCTCTCTCTCTCTCTCTCTCTCTGCCTGCCTCTCTGCCTACTTGTGATCTCTGTCAAATAAATAAATAAAATCTTTAAAAAATAAAATAAAATTCTGCTTCCTCCAAAATATTGAACTCCCCTGTAAAAGTGAGCCAAGAAGAAATAAAACAGTCTAATTCTTTTTAGCATCAGAGAAAATCACCATTTGAAATGCTGATTCCATGAATTTCTTCAAAAGCTGAGTCACATATCTGATAGGTGCATTCATTAATAACATTAATTAATTTATAGAAGTACTAATTCAAGTATAGCTGCTCAAAATTTTTGCAATACTTTGACAGCTATGTAGATTTATGATAGGTTTAGGATATTAGAATTTCAGAATTACCCAAATTGCAATTTTGCTGAAGTCTGCTTACTTTGCTCAGCATAAATTCTTTCTGAATGGCTATCCCCACATGGACAAGAAGTGCAAGTGAAAGGAGTATATCTGATCAAATCTATTTACTAGATTCTTATCTATGAAGTAAAATTTCCTCAAATGCATCAATGATAAAACTCTAACATAGTACCAGTGTCACTGACAGTTTAATTACTGATCCTTCACTACAAGTTTCTCCCCTAAAATAGTTATCTTATCTACATCATGTTAAGATTTATTTTATTCCCTTTAATTGTGCCCCAATAGTCAGTATACTTGCCTGAGTCAGGCCATGTAAATCATTTTAAGAAAGTAGATTAAAATTGGGGTGAGCCACACTTCTGCTTTAGCTTTCTTATGTGCCTAAAATCACCTCTCTGGTTTGGCTTTTGCTTTGAAGACCAACTAGCCAAATGTGTTGAATATGATTTGGAATCCCTGAATTTACTCATGGGTCATGACATACAGTCTTGAGTGTATAATGTATCTACTCAGTATAACAATGCCCATAATACAAACAAGGATGTCTACTGGATTTACTGTTATTATCTGAATATTCACTTTCAGATATAGATAAGCATTCTAGATATAACTGGAGGACATAAATTCTCTTATGTGTTTATTATGTTGAAATTCTATTATTCAGTTAAAACTCTCCATTTAAGGGGCACCTGGGTGGCTCAGTGGGTTAAGCCTCTGCCTTCGGCTCGGGTCATGATCTCAGAGTCCTGGGATCGAGCCCCGCATTGGGCTCTCTGCTCAGTAGGGAGCCTGCTTCCTTCTCTCTCTCTGCCTGTCTCTCTGCCTGCTTGTGATCTCTCTCTGTCAAAATAAATTAAAAAAAAAAAACAACTCTCCATTTAATATCACAAATCTGCAACGTAGTACTTGCAGGAGTGGTCTAGCATCTGATAGTGCTACAAAAAATTATTATTCCTGTTTTATGATGGCAAACCTTAGATTTTAAGTGACTTTAAATCTTAAAAAAATAATAACTACAAACTTTAATATATGTGTATATATATATATATATATATATATATATATATAATCTCCAAGGAGTTCATTTTACAATGGTGATACTTTGCTTCAGCCAAATGTAGTTTCTAACACTTAACCCTTTAACATTTACTTCATATTTAACTTGTTGCATCTCTTGATAAAAAAGGAATAGGGGGCAGGACATGATGTAATTTCCTGATTGACATGTTGAAGTATAAGTAATCAGATCACACTAGATTCTTGGGAATGGCTTCCCTTTTATTGAGTGTCAGTAGGAAATGGATCTTTTGAAGTCATCTTCTCACTCCTTGTTCCTGCAGGGGAAATAAAAGCAGAACACAGTAGAGAATGAATAGCAGGTTCACAAGGTTAATCCCTGTGCACTGGAATTTGTAAAAGGAATGCACAGGAGACACATCTGTGGAAGACTAAGAAATAGCGTCTCCAACTCAGAAACAAGGAGACCTGAAGTAACTGCAGTGAAATACAACAGGATGAGAATCAAAGACTCAGAAAGCAGTCAAGTCCTTGCCACCAGTTAGACAATGACTTTGACCAAGAGGTCTGAGCACTCATTATTGAAAATTTTACTCCATACATGCATTTCAATTGGCAGAAAAATAAATTTTAATGTGAACGTTCACAATTTAGGGATAGTGATGTTTTGATTTCTGCTAACATATCATCAGAAGGGTATTAGAAGCATTTTATTTCACTACTCAAGTAGATCCTTTAGTGTCAGAATCATTTTCACATATGATAATTCCTTCTAAGAGTTAAATATCATTTCTTTGGCACATAAACTATGTCATATGTTTCCTTTAATTAAGTAGAAAATAGTTGGAATAATTTAATTCACAGTTCTTTGAGAAAAACATAACCTTAAAAACAATACCACTCATTAAGGCATTACATAGTAGATCCAATCTATTGTGGTTTCTCTCTTCTATTAACTGAAATTGTAAGATTGTCACACAGTGGACACCTGCCTATATACCAGTCATTCATAGTTTACTAAAGAGTTTATAAAGGTTACTAATTTCTTCACTGATGGAAAAGATTACATCTTCAGTCTATTCTTTTGTTCATATAGAACAGAATCTACCTAGAAGGAAACAAATTCAAGGACTTAATATATATGTGTAATTGGTAGGTTACCACTGCATCAAAATATTAAAACTCTTGCAAAGCACATTAACTATTAAATAATGATCACATATAATGGTAACTAAATGGCTCAATTCAAAGAAGATACTGATAACCAATATGATAGAGTGTTACTGCATAATCAAATATCTTAAACAATTTAAGGTGCACAACAAACTATGGAGTACTATGCAGCCTTTGTATAATGATAGACAATATTTATATTCATGGAAAGTTACATATTCTCCACTGATTTAAACAGATAAAGCAAAGATAAACATAGGATTGCAGTATGATAACCACATTTGCATATGCATGTGTGTGCACCCACATGTGTAGCAAGTGTGTATGTGTATGGGTGTGCCTACATTTCAAACTGTTAAATGAAGGTAACTGAGAAGGTTCAGTAATATATGCAAAATAAATTTTGCTTGCAAATATGCCCATCACCCAGATGTCTAGAGGAAACAAAGGAGACAGTAAAATTTCTCTACTTATTTGTCATCCCTGCATTAAAGAGCTCAACTTAGAGTAATTAATCTTAAATTACAATAGTTTGATGTAAGCTGAGTAATGATAATACTATTTTAGAAGAATGTTGTAGTCAAAATTGCTTGTCAAATTATGTGTATACTAATTACTCATACAATGAAAAATTTTCATAATATTGAATCATTATTTAACATTTTATAATGCTTAAATTAGAATATGATGCCAGTACTGATAGAAAATATTTTTGCTTATACTTTTCTAGGTCTCAGGGTGGTGAACTTCTTATCTGAATTCCTAACCAGTGAGCTTATGGTAAGAGTATAATTAAGAAGAGTTATTTTTCCTCTTTATTATACCTGCTTGATAATAGATCAGTAAATATACCTGTAAATATAAAGGTAATTTGCATAGTTTTCTTGACACTTTACCATACTTTTACATAAATGTTGAAGAAACTGTGTGATATTTTCTATTAAATGTTTATGTTCTTAGGTAGATTATAATAATGATCATTTGAAATAATCTTTGATAGGCTCTAAGTGAATTTGAAGGCATTGTTCAGAAAGGTAAGATTTATACTACTGAAAAAGTTCTTTGGACATGAATGACAATTTTATATATTAAAATTTTTATAATGAGGTCCATTGGATGGCAATGAAGAGAGGCAATGAGTTACTGAAAGGAAAACTTATTTCATCACCTGTCAAGACTTATCAAAATGGAATTCCTCTATGAAAGCTTGATATTAGAGCTTTAGGAAGTTCAAAGTAAAATATGTAACTATGGAAAAAGAAATGATAAGAAGTAATCAGCTACTTCTAAGGTGATCTTATGGGCCTTATTAATTTGTCAGTTTCTTTGGTTAATGTACTCAATTACACATGTGAATCTGGATTCCACTTTAATTGCTACAGAATGTTAAGTAAACAATTTCACTTTTGTTGTTTAGTTAGATAATTTTCAGTTTATCTCTTCTTTAATAGTAAACGTAATAAAGATTTAGCTTTCGACTGATAAAAATAAAATGCAGATAATACGGGCAATTGTGTCATACATTTTATATTTCCGGGTAAACGATATCTTCAGAAACACAAAGTTGATTAAGTAAACTTGTTAATTTGATAATGCAGCCTTATCAAAATGTATCTTGAAGAAGTTTTTTTAAGAGGCTATAGGGAATAACCACCTTGGGGCATTTTAAGGTATATGCTTTGGTTACATTTTTTTGAGACACTCAACATATGATTATTGAAGACAAGTGTCAAATAGAAGCAAGGGAAAATTCCACTGCTCTACTAAGTGGATTCTAGTGATAATGAAAGAATTTTTTTTTATGAAATACATTATTTGGATGTGCAAAGAACAATAATTTTAATCCCAACAGGCATTGTTAAATTGTAATTTATATTTTACAAATATACCTAATGAACTTTTCTCGCAAGTTAATTCAACTTATAAAATACGTCAAAATATTTTTTAAAATTACACGCATCATTATTTTTCATCTCTAATCTTGCTCGTATCTTAAGTATACAGTTTCAGTAAATTTTAACGAAATAAACACTCCCACCCCTATATCCAGCTCTCAGGTGCCTCCTTAGAGCAGTAGGCAGCGCGTCAGTCTCATATAACCAGCTCTCACATTAAAAAACAAACAAACAAACAAACAACAACAACAAAAATTAGTATACATTGAAACCCATTGCATAGTACTCTCTTGGTAATTATATCCAGGAAAATAAGCACTGTATTGACTTCTAGAAGGATAGATTATTCCGTTTTACATCCTACAGATGAAGTCATATAGTAGTTACTACTTTGCCTCTTTTGCTTAGCATTACATTTGTAAAATTTTATGCAGTGATTAATCATTCATTTTCATTGCTGCTTAGTATTCAGCTGTGTGGATGTACCAAATTATGATCCTCTCTCCCATTATAAGCATTCAGGTAGCTTCCAGTCTTTGGTTCTTATGAATAGTGGTTATATGGACATCTGGAATATCTTTTAGGAAATGCATGCATGTATTTTGTTGGATATATAGGAAATGCATATGTTCTACTTTAGTAGAGACTGAAAGTTTGCCAAACTGGTTGTATTGATTTTTGGGAGCAGGATGTGAGATTTCTGTTGCTCCGAATATTCACTAACATTGTAGAATTTTTTATCCTTCTATTTTAGCCAAATCGGTGTGTTTATAGAAATGTAAAACAGAAATATTTCAATTTGAATACCTTGAATATTGATGGCACTTTTATGATTATCGTATTTGTGATGATTATTTGTCATATGAATATTCTCCTTTTTGAAGTGTTAAGACTTGCCCTTTTTCTACTATACTGTGTATCCTTTTTCATTTTGTGTGTAATGGGTATTGAATGCTCTGTGATGGAGCTAGCTCAAACCGATGCACAAGAGCGAACCGTTAAAGTGTCAGGAATTTAGAGAGCTGCTCGGTAGTTTGAAAATCTGCCACGGTAGAAATTTTTATACCACACACATTGACAAACACTAAAAAACAGGAAAGTTAGTTGTTAAACATTTTCTGGCATATGACTGGATATTTATATTTTATATTAAAGCACTTGGAGGATTATTTTAGTACTCTCCTAGTGGTGTCTTTTGGTGAATAGAAATTCTCAATTAGGTTTATTTCTTATGTGATTAGGGCTTTTTGTGACCTAGTTAAGAGATGTTAACAAAAAAAAGAGAGAGAGAGAAATATCTGCCTTTGCCATGGTTCCTACAGTTTCTCTAAAAGCTTTACTATTTAAGCTTTTACACCTAATAATTTCCAGGTTTTAAGGATATTATTCTATTCTTAAATTGTAAGGATAGTGCTACTATCTTGTATGTTTAAAATAGTTTCCTGGTGCTTGCTTTGGCAACACATATACTAAAATAGTTTTCTGAAAAGCTTCTCATAGAATAGTAATTGCTCTGTGTGTATTTTAACTCTTATTGTAATATTCTTAAATAAATATAAAGATGTTTGTATTTGTTTAATAATTTAATGTTGCTATTTATAAGCAATTTGTAGGTTTTTATAATATTTAGATATGTATTTACGTAATGTCTACTCTGTGTGGCACACGATCAGTTACAATTTTGAAATAAATATTCAGCAGCATACTAAAATTAATATTTGATTTTAACCCTTAGTGTATTATGATAATTTATTTCCAGCATATATTAAGTGAAGCAGTCTACAAAATAATCTACAGAATCATTAAAAAAAACTCAGAAATTAATCTGTTTAGTATTCAAATAAAATTATTAAAATGTATTTAGTTGTCTCTAAAATATTATATTTAATAAATTGCATAAACACATAACAACCATGGTAAATACTGCCAGAGGATTAGCTACAGAATACTATTGTATGTACTACATTGAAATTTTATTTGTTTTGAGATTTAATAAAGATGTGTATATGTATAACATTTTCCATAACAAACTCAGAAGTACATCACATACCCATTTTGTGTTTGATAAAAATCAGTATTATGTCTTCCTTAAAATTCTGAGTCAGTTATACAAATGTGTATATGTTTGCCACATATTGTATTGTCCTATTATGTGTGATTTTGAATTGCATGTGTTTTTCTCTTGAAGTATTCATCTTTATTTAAATACTTTAAATTGTCTCCAGAACAGGTGAAATACTCAAGAGATGTAATGAAACATAATGGAATTAAATAATTACTTAAAAGAGAAAGATCAATAATTTCATATTCATATATCCATATTTGGCCATTTCTTTTTAAATCTCTGGGTACATAATACAAGCTATTTCATTAACTTTGGAGTAACTCCTAACTCAAACAATAGAAGTACAAAAGCAAACCACATAATAGGTTGTTTTTAATAATTAGTTATTATTTTTAAATCTTTATAATAGTGAAAGATGTGATAAGAATGTAATGTAAGGTTCATGGATTAAAAATCCTTGAAGCTAAAGATAGTATTTAATTTATTTTCATAAATTTGGAGAGTGTGGAGTTTGTATCAGAACTGTTTAAAAAAAAAAGATCTTCATTTTTCTTTTGGGCTTCCTTGTCTGTTTTAGGTAGCCAAAGATGATGAAATATGAAGCATGTACTAATTAAAAGCTAATTAGGTGATTTTCACTTTTACTAAATTACTGATCTCTGTGGGGCAATTAGAGCAGGGAGACAGCGGTGAAACACAGCAAGGTATCTTGAAGATTGGTACAAAGACTTTATGTAGCCTTAATATCTCTGATCCTTCACTAAACATTTCAAATAGCTAAATAACAAGTTTATTAATGAGTTTATCTGTGAAAATATACAAAGTTTACACAAACACTTCAGGATTTAATATTTGAAGGTGTCCCTGGTGGTAAATGATAGATAAAGGGAAAAAAATGCACTTGAGACATATCACAGTTAAAAGTAATTGATGCCAGTTAAATATACTTGACTTCATTTTCATAGAGATGACAGAGTTTGGGGACAAATAAAGTTCAAAGACATGTAATTAATGTGCTGCATGAAGGAAAATGTACAAATTGAAGAGTTATAAAAATGTAGACTGTTTTATTATGCACAGTTTGAACCCAAAATTAAAAGATTGAATAATGCAATAAAATTATAATCTGAAAGCATGAACACTTATTAAAAAGGCCAAAAAAAGAGAATCAGAAAAAATTATATAGCTAAGTTTTGGTAACATAAATAAAGATTGAACTTGAGAATAATGTGATTAGAAGCACAAAATACTCTATTTTTTTCTTTTTTGTTGACCTATTTAATGATACATTTTGTTTAACTGTTAAAGTAATACTAGGGTCCCCCCTGAAAAATAAAAATATTTTCTAGTTGCTGGCTGTATCTCGCAGTAGCAGATGCTTTTTAAATTTTTGCTATATAGAAAAACCAATTGTGTATGAGCTAAACAGATTAGTGGGTTGTTTTTATTTTTGTTTTGTTTTTACTAAATCAAACATTTGTTTCTCCACACATTCCTTTTCCAACATTCTTCTCTCTTTCTTCCTTCCTCCTCCCTCTTTTTTCTCTCTCTTTCTTTCCATTAACTTATGAAGAACATACTATGTGTTAGGAAAATGGCTAACTCATGTCACAATGGCAGAGCTGACAAAGTTTTTATCTTATTGATTTCATAGTTTAATGGGGGGAAAAATTAAACATGAAAAATAAATCTCAACTTTGGATGTCCTGAAGAAAAATACTCTCAAATATAGAATAATGAGGACAGGCATTGGTATTTAAGCTAATAATTTTAAATGAAAGATGAATTCACCACAAGAAGAATTGGAGAAAGGAAGGGGCTATAATGGGATTTCTTGGCTCTGAATTAAAGAGAAGCTTGGAATGTTCAAGAAAATATGTGAATGTTAGTGTAACTGGAGCACAGTAAATAAAAAAGGAGAGGGCCTTGGAATGAGGTAAGCTTTGTAGTCCATGACAAGTATATTTGATTTCATTGTAAATGCGATTGGAAGCCATTGAGTACTTTTAAATAAAAATGTGTGGTAATTCCATTTACGTTTTAAGATTAGTGCTTTGTGGATAATGAATTAGTGGGAAGGAAGTCTAGAAGTAGGAAGATCATTTAGGAGGAGACACTTGAAGATTTCTGAGAGAGAAAGATGTGATGTCCTAGATCAGGATGGGATCACTGAGATGGACTTGAAGTCTATTGGGGGCAGAACACATCCAATCTATTGGATGTAGAAGGTAAGAGAAAAAGAGACAACAAGGGTGAGTCCTAGGTTAGAGCAATCGGTTGTATAACAAAACATTCACAACTAAGTTGGTCAAGATGAAATTGGGAGACAGGCTCTAGCAAAAGGATCAACAACTCCACTTGGGACTGATAATTTATTATTCTATCTTATTCAACTCCGAGAGTGATATTTATGTTACTTTAGATGAAAACTAAACTAGAAGTAAGGAATAAGGATTTAATACTGGACATTCAAAGGACTCATTCAACTCATTGGTCTAGCAACCCAGACAATTCTAGTTAATTGTTCTGGGTTGATGCTTGTAGGAGTATGTATGAATTGACGCTGCAAAGACATATGGTAAACATTGGGCCTAAGCATTGTATGGGATAAGGTTGAGATTAAATATATTTTTAAAACAACAGACTTCAACAATATTTGGGATTATAAGATAAATCTACAGTGTGATCAGGACAGTGATAAATGGAAAGAAGTAGCAATGGCTGGGATTCTTTAAAGAAGCAAGTTGGGGGAAAGAATAGGAAAGGTTATTTTATTGAGCAAAGAATTTCTAATTTTAACATGTCCTCTCACAGTTGAATATAAGGACAAGTCAGTACAGTATTGAAGGAGGAATTCACTAGAATAAGTGAAAACTGGAAGATCTCTATAAACTTCTGTCATCATCATTATCTTCTCTGCAAAATCACATCTCTAAACTTGAAGGGATCTGATAGAGGAGAGATGAAAATGGAGCATTTTCCCTCATTAACTTGCAAAGAGGTTTCTGTACATTTGTATCTGCCTCTTTGGCAAAAGTTGAAAACAGTGGAACAAAAACTTTCCTGTCATTCCTTATATCTGTTTGTTTGTAGGGACAGCTGATTGTCTTGCAATTGTGTTTGTAGCATGTGGTCCCTGATGCTTCATTTCATTTATTTAGTAATAAATAAATAATTTATTTATTTAATAGTTTAAGTATATCATAATTTATATCTATCCACACTATCATAAACTGACCTGTATTTTCACACATTTTACCTGAAATCTTGACCTTGGAATTTTTTAGCATTTACTCCAGACCGTCTCACTCCATTTTAGTCCAACATACCTGTAATTATAATCCTAAGAACAGCATATGATATTTAGCCATGATTAATAAATGCAGAAAAATTTGGCATTTAAGCATATGAATTCTCATTCAAATAGCTCATTTTTATACATTATAAGCATAATTTATGTCTGCAAAAGAAGAATAATGATATGGTAAAATTAAAACCTTAATTATCACAAAAATTTTATAAATTAATTATATGTACAAATGATCCCCTACTTATAATGGTGTGAACGCTGTACACACTGAGTAGGAATCATACTTCAAATTTTGAATTTGAATCTTTCCCCAGGCTAGAAATATGTAACACAATCCTCTTCCACAACCCAGGCAGCAGTGGTGAGCCACAGCTCCTGGTCAGTAATGCCATGAAAAGGGTAAACAACCAATACACTCACAACAATTCCGTAGCCACACAACCATTCTCTCTCACTCTCAGTACACTATTCAATAAATTACAAGAGATATTCAACATTATTAAAGGATTTTGTCCAACTACAGGCTAATGTAAGTGTTCTGAGCACATTTAAAGTGGGCTAAACTAAGTTATGATGTTCAGTAGGTTAGGCGTACTAAGTGCATTTCAACTCATGATGTGTTCAATTTATGACGGGTTAATCAAGATATAACCCCATCATAAATCAAGAAAATCTGTGTTGGATTTTTTTATTATGTTATGTTAGTTACTATACAGTACATCATTGGCTTTTGCTGTAGTGTTCCAAGATTCATTGTTTGCATATGACACCCAGTTCTTTATGCAATACATGCCCTCCTTAATACCCACTGTCAGACTCACCCATTTCCCAACTCCCCCCACCCTCTAAAACCTTCAGTTTGTTTCTCAGAGTCCATAGTTTTTCATGGTTTGTCTCCCCCTCTGATTTCCCCAACTTCATTTTTCCCTTCCTTCTCCTAATGTCCTCCATTCGATTCCTTATGTTCCACAAATAAATTTCAGATTTAAATAAATAAGCTAAGCATACTTATTTTAAATCCATTTTTATTTGTTATAATCATTCACTGGATAGTGAGTTTAGTTCAATGTATCACTATTATAAAATGCAAATATACTATCTTTAATAAAAAAAAACCTTCAGAATATGCATTCATCTCAACTATGACATCTTATTCCAATCTTGTGGGCTAAAAAGAAAGATAAGAATACCTTGTCATCTTAAAATAGGCTTAAGAGTAAAGGTATTTTATTTATTTTGTTGTATTCAGAGAGATAAATATATATTTTAAGTTAAATTAATAAATTTCTATTATCTACTTAAAGTAAGATCAGAAGTATTTTAGCTCATAAATGAAGTGTTGTAAGAAATCACAGTGGTATCAGTAAGAACTCAGCATAGCATTTCTGTTGGCTATCTGACATGATTGCCAAGTGCCCTGAGATGGACAATAATCTGCACCAGCATAAAAGGGAATGGAACAAGATGGCGGGTGGGGAAAGGCTGAGGAGCTCGAGGAAATCTATTACTGAAAACTATATGTCAACTTTCAAAAGATACAGTAATTATTATTCTGTTGATACTTCTATTGTGCTGGATATATATATTTATAGGAAGTAATTGTGTGTGTGTATGTGTGTGTGTGTGAGAGAGAAAGAGAAAGGAAGAGAGAGAGATAAAATACAGATACCCTAAGTATTTTGAAGTAGCATAAATGGAATCCACCTCCTCACCACCCTTTCCTTCAAATTATAAAAACACCATTCAATAATATCTGAATTAATAGAGAAATCATAAGCTATGAACATCTGTAATTTAAGGGCAATGCTAATTTTCTTTTCCAAAAGTAGATCTTTAAAATTAGCTTTTTGCCCCCTGCTATAAAATCTATAAAATGAACTTAAGTAAGGTAGATTCTCTCCCCGAAAGTTTTGTATGAAATATATTAGCAAGAGGGTCTTTTTTATTTTGATAAGTCTCTGAAGCCAAGAAGTAAGATATTTGAGTTTATTCTCTCTTACTATAAATGATAACTTTTTTAATCAAGCAAAACCTTTGCGAGGTTTGTTTCTAACCTGAAGAGTTTCTAGCACGTCTCTTATTAATAGCACTGCTTCCCCATGTTCACAGAAACTGTAGGACTACCCAGATATAAATTTGTGATAGAGATGGGTTTCCTATGGCATCATAATTTTACAATGAGTCTTTTTCCAATAGCAGAGTAAACATGTTTATCATTGTGAACATTGATTTTTTTCTCACTTCATAGATTTTTTTCAAAATTGAAAATAATTATAACACACATATACATTTACTTATTATATTTAAGTATGCATTTATCTATTAAGTGAATCATTAAAGTAAGATTCTTTATTTCAAATTACTCATAAAATATAATTTTATTCATGAATTTTCATAGTTCCTTAAAAGTATCATTAAGTAAGGAAGTCAATTGTTCTTCTAATGTAAATTTCAAGCATGATAGGTAAAATGTTATATAAAAAGCTTACCATGCAAAATTGTTTTGAATACTATTGCTAGAGCATTTGCCCACGCATGAAATAGAGATATAACTTCAAAATTTTCAGGTCAAACTACAGCATCAGGAAAAGGTTGAATATAAATTAAGGATAAAATCCAATATATTTGGGTGGGACTACATTTTCTTCTTGAGAAATCACAGAAGGACACAATTATTATACCTGGTATGAAATTTCTCAAGTAAAACAAAAAATCCTGACTTTGCTAAGGACACACATAACAAAAACAGTGGCTTATTCAGTGTTTTATTTTAAAACTTCTGAAAATAATTTTGGTTAAGGTATTGTGCCTAGTCTGAAGGATACATAATGGAGAAGGGAATTTACCGGGGACCAAGCATGTGAGACTATTAACTCCTTAGCATGTTCAATGCAGACTTCTTAAAGGTAAAGTGTGCACAATCCAGTGCTAGTCACTGAGCTACTGACTGAATTAGAGCTTTTTTGGAACTCCCCAACTGAAAGGGAAGGGTGTGTGGATACATGAATTATATTGGCCCAACAACATTAAGATTTTTTGAGCATGCATGGTGTGCTAGGAAACGTGCTAAAGCATTTACAATGATTATTTCTTTTAATTGTTTCAATATCCTTGAGAGAGAAAGGGATTGTTGCTTATTCCAATAAAACTGAGATTAAAAGAAGATTCGAAACTTGCTCAAGGCTTCACAGCCTGAGAGAGGTTTACCAGAGATGATAGATCCTATTAGAAGGATATGAAATAAATGTTATAGGAGAGGCTAGAAGAAGAATAAATTCCTACAGGAGTCTGTGAAGGTATTCTACCTCACAGATGCAAAATTTGAGCTAGATCTGATAAAAGAATGTGAGGTTTTCTAGGTAGTGAAGGCAGCAGATAAGGGGAATGTTTTCATCTAATAAGATTTTCTAGGAGCATAGCCTTTTGGCCTTCATTTTATCATTTATAATATGTGATAGTGGGACAACACGATTTCTAAGGTTTTTGAGTTCCGGAATTTTTTGATTATGTATTTGTTTACATAAGAATAAAAGAAGAGGCTTCTGAGTAAATGCTGAAGCATCAGAGACTTTTGACAATATATCACTGTTGCTCCAAAAGAAGAAAGATTTCTTTTATCCTGTGCATGGATAAAACATCATCTGTTTTCTTCAAAGACAGCTAGTTATACTTAGAATTTTTCCCCCTACAGGAGATGGGAGAAAGTATGATAGTGACATAAGCAGGGACAGCGTAGCCAGTCTGTGGTAGTTGATAGTTGAGGATTCTGTATTCTGTAAACCCAATTACTTCTGGTTTAGGGCTTTCTTACCTTTTTTCTAGTTACTTTGGGAAAACTTCATGTTTTAGACTTCAAAGGATTTCCTTTTGTTGTGTGAGAAAAGCCACAGTGTTTATAGCCTCTAGAGAGGTGTTGCACAGTGCTGGTGGTGACAGCCACTTAGACTCCCAGTAAAAGCCAATGGAGATGGGATGATAGCAAAGGAAACAAATTCAAAAATGGCTACAATTGTATGTTCTCTTCACCTTGGCCATTTTCCTTATGGAACACTGGGCAAACAAGGTCAGGAAGTTTCCTTTGTTACCAAATGTTTTGCAGTATCATTCATGTTTACAATACGTTAGTATAATTTATTGATGAAAAAACAATCAGAAAACCTCTGTTCTCATTTTAGGGAGAATGGAATAAACTTACAGAAGTTAGCCGGGTGAATCAAAGCTTTCAGGACCTAAGTAACTGGAAGACTAATAATTAATAGGGTGTCCCTATTAATATAAATACATCTGCATTTATATGTACATTAGATATCTAAAATAATTAGAATCACATACATTAAAGCAATGAAAGTGCATGGTAGTAAGTGAGAATGTTTCTGTGTTGAGAATCATTGCCAGAGTCAAAGGGACATTCTTAGACATGTATAAGTATGCCTTGGTGTACAGAACTAAATATGTGCAGGTGGAATTCATGACTCTGAGTGTGGTGTTTGGAATCCTGTTAATGAATAACTATCATTATTTTTATTTTATTTTATTTTATTTTTTTATTTTTAAATATTCTCTACATCCAACATGGGGCTCAAACCCATGACTCCAAGATCAAGAGTCACATACTCTACTGACTGAACCAGGCTAGTATCCTTAAAATCATTATAGAATGAAGAAATTTCATAAAGCTTAAACATTGGAGGAGAAATAGAAGAGCACAATATCAGAGAAATAAAAAGGAAAAAAGTTTCGCAGGCCATGGGGTCTGTGTTCAAATCCTGGTTTACCCTCTTTATCAACCAAGAGGATTATAATAATCTTAAATGACTGTTGAGTGCATCACAAATTATACTCACAACAATCATAACAGCAGGAAAAGAGATTGGATTTGGCCAAGAGAAAGTCATTGCAGTCTTAGCAATTCATTTATCATATTGAGATCTTTTCTTAAACTAGTGTTTTGACAAACTGACCTGTTGCCTATATGAATGTTTGTGATTATGAGGTTAGTTTTGCAGTTGTGTAATAAAGATTATTTACATGAGTATTCTATCTCTTAGCTGCTAATAATAGTAACAACAATAATACATATATAAATACTTTCTTGAGTACCATGTACCAAGCCAAAACAATTTGAAGAAAATGCCACCTACATGTTTTTGCATTAAGTGGAAGAAGCAGTAAAAACAATGAGAAAACCCTTGAATTCTTTTTAATAACTTCTGATGTTCTAATTTCAATGTTATCTGACAGATAGCATAGTTTTAAATTTGGGCCTTAAGTAGTATAATTATATCAGAGAAGAAACCTGAAAAGATTTTTAGCTATATAATTTAAAAATAAGAAAGAGTTCAAAGGAGAAATTACATTTGGAACGCAATCATCAAAAAGTAAAGCAGGAACACAGTGAAGGAGAATGCCAGTAACTGCCTGCCCGGTTTTGGAATAGTGTAGGTTTTGCTATTTGATGCTGACAGACCACATTTCTAATCAAAAAGCACAGCACTAATGATATCTAGTGCATTTTGGTAGATGCGATACCAGAATAATAAGAACAATTCAAGACCTTTTTATGGTTTGCCTTTAACCTTTATCTTTAATCCAAGAATGGTCTAGTTAATATAATCATTATTACTCCCTAGAACTACATTTTAAAAAAACATAATTATTTATTTTGTTATTAATTATTTATTCTGTTACTGTCCACTTATCAAAAAAATCAAGGTTATATAACATTTTCTGAGAGGAGCAATCTAGAAAATTAACAGGTAATATACTTCTTTTGTGGTCAGCATCAATGAGTTTAACTGAAACAAAAATTATTTTAAAATACTGCTTAACCAAGTGCATTTCACTCATTCATTCTAAGTTCTATGAGCTTCCTAGAGAAAATAACTATGTAACTGAAGACCCAAACAATATGCTGACACAATCTTAAAAATTTATCCTTATGAAACTAGACTCAGTATATCCATGTGTTTTCATCCGCTAATAATTGAACTTGAGAGGTGCCTGGGTGGCTCAGTTGGTTAAGCAACTGCCTTGGCGTCAGGCCATGATCCCAGAGTCCTAGAATCGAGCCCTGCATTGGGCTCTCAGGTCTATGGGGAATTTGCTTCTCCCTCTGACCTTCTCCCCTCTCTTGCTCTCTCTCCCACTCTCTCTCTCAAATAAATAAATAAAATCTAAAAAAAAAAAAAAATTGAACTTGTGCTTTGAAATGAGTGGCTCTTACATCAAATGTATGCTGTATTAATTCTACTATATTAATCTGTTTTATCTCATCTATAAAAATTAACAATGACAAGTATTCAGGAAGATCTTTTACAAATTCAAAGAAATATAAAAATATTTATTTTATTAATTTACAGGCACCATCATTTAAATGCTCAAGTTTTCAGAGAAGAGTGACAAAATTGTCTTCTTACGCATAAACATTGTCATTTATAATTTCTGCACTATATTAAGATTTTTTTTCTTTTAACATTAGGAGGTAAAAAGAAAAGAAAAGATGAATAACCAATACGTTTATTAGTATTTAGTGAAAAGGAATACAAGGAATTCAGAATATAAGTTAAAAAAAATCACAAAAGGCAGAGTAAACCGTAAGTTGCTGGTGAGTACTTGAATGGATATAGTACTCTCACTACCATCTCTGCCCAGGCTGAGTTGTGAAGAGCAATTAATTCCATTTCCACTTTTCGTTTTTCTTATGTTAAATTTAGAAGTCAGCCTGCCAGCTGTGATTAAGATTTACCAGAGACAGAGGTGCTAGAACATAATAGAAGACATTTAAAACCATTGTGTAAGTATAATGGCTTAAATCAATTGTATGCAAATTTAGTGTGCATATTTCTCAGAGCAAGCTTGTTAAAACACACATTTTCAGGTATTCATGCCATCCAGGGTGTCTGATTTGGTAAGATCTGGAGTAAAGCCTGGGAAGTGACATTTTCATCAAGCATCCCAAGCTGATTCTGACACAGGTTGTTTTTAGAACACCTTTTGGGAAATTGTTTTGGAAAGGAATGAAGAGCAGAGTATATTTTTATATGAAAACACAATAGAGAGAAAACAAGGAATTAAAAATGTGAAAACGGGGCAGTAATAAGGAGAAAAAAAGACTCTCATATTAAAATACTTAGTTAAAATAAATCAGTTTCTATTTTATTTAATCTTCATAAAATTTCTGTGACAGTCATCACTACCTCCATCAAATATAATGAAAGTCTGTGACTCTAAGATAGCCATGACTTTTCCATATGTTACCAGCAAGGTAGACCTCAAAGCTCATGTTATTTTCAGTATACCAAATGAAACTGAGGGGATGAGTGAGACAGGAAAAAAAGAAATCATTTAAGCAGCAACTTAGGGAAAAGCTAATGAGTTTTTGTATTTGTTACCTTCCTAAAGGCAAGTGCTAGTGGTATGTTAAGGACCAAGAAAGGGGGGAAAAAAAAAAGTACTATCCTTTTAACCCCATTGGTCATATGTATACACAAACATACCACAACTCTCCAGCCCCTGGAAGGTAATGGCTATAGATTTGTTTACAATCTTCATTAGCCGTGAATTCTCCCAGAAGGTTTTCTTAAATCCAATGCTATGTACTTTTCTTTAACACTTTGAGCATACACACTGCCAATAAATCCAGTTCCACAAGAAGTGCTCACCTTGATCTTCAGAACGTTTTATAGAAAAGACACTTTTATGCTGATGAAAATTTCCATTTGTATTCACATTGTGAGTAACTTTCAAACACCTAGCTAATCATCATGAGTCAGTTAGTTTATGGAAATTCCATTAAAATTGTCTCTTCCTGAACTATGAAAGTTTAAAAACTGTCACTTCCCATTACCTGAATTTAGAATGGGGAAAACTGAGGCTTGTCCTCTTCTACTTCACTTCTACTCTTCTTTTGAACTTCTAAAGGTCTTCTCTTTAGAAATTTATTAACGAGTACTATTGTATGATGTTTTCTCCAATGAATGAGAAACACACACACACATGCTGTTTCATTTCTATTATCAATGGCAAAATTTTATCTTGGGGAATACACTTATTTCCTGTTATGCCCCTTTCTCCTTCCCTCCTCTCATGCAATCTTATCTGCTAGCAGGTGTTTAACTATTGCTACCTGATGATTAATATTTTAAATGAAAGAATTTAAGTTTGATATCTTTCAGAGCATTTATATTTTAAGTGTGAAATTTTAAAAACAGACAAAAATTCTCAAGTATCATTTGGAAAAGTTTTTTTTTTTTTTTTAATTTTATTTATTTATTTGACAGACAGAGATCACAAGTAGGCAGAGAGGCAGGCAGAGAGAGGAGGAAGCAGGCTCCCTGCTGAGCAGAGAGCCCCGATGCGGGGCTCGATCCCAGGACCCTGAGATCATGACCTGAGCCGAAGGCAGCGGCTTAACCCACTGAGCCACCCAGGCACCCCTGAAAAAGGTTTTAATCATGGAATAAAGAAAAGTGAATCTGAGATTATGGCCTTAAGATTTAGTAATAAGAATACTTTTAACTATCTGATGGGTGAAAACTAGTACTCTAATGACATATTTATAGTACGAAGTGTTACCTATTTCTTTACTGATTGCCATGCCAAATCTTACATCAAAATCTCTGAACTCTGTCCATTTGTTTAACTGTGTATCAATTTTTAATCTTTCTACAACTGGAGTAGCTCATATGCCTTTTAGCCTATCTTCCCTCAAATCCTCATAGCACACATTTGGAAGCCTGAGACCAACAGAGGTCATGTAAAATATGTTAAGTAACTGGTGGTGATGTAATCCTGCATAGCCAAATTGAGCAATGCATAGAAAAAAATGAAGTTCAACTCTGATTACTATTTATGAAAATCTGGCTCATTGATGTTTACTTATAAAAGGCCTCATCTAAATCCTTCAATCTGAATACATACGGACTATCACCTCCTTACACCTTTGAATAGATTGTTTCTATCTGGCTAGCTCACACCTAACTCTGATTAATAAATTATCCATCTGTGAATTCTCTGGGCTTAACTTTCAATACTTAGCCTATATTATTTCCACACTAAATCTAGCCTTCCCCCTGCTCCCAACAGGTCAGAAACAAGTAATTTAGTTGCTAAGACTTTTCCATTTGTCTACAGGCAAACTTATCAACCTCTATAAACATGGGTGTTTTATCTTGCTCCCTGTTTGGTATACCATGGATATCCAGGAAAATCAAGATTAGACTTTTGTCGATTTGACTTGTTGATAATGAGGTAGTAGGAAAAGCAGTAAAGGTATTGAAGAAAAGAGCTTTAAATCATATTTAAGCTTACTAAAGCCTTGCAACAGAACATATTTAATTCTGGTAGTAATAAAATGGATGGGATTTCATTGTAAAGCTGAGCAGAATTCGGCTTATAATATGTCAGCTTTACATGACAGATTATTAATAAACTGCCACTGTTATCACTTGATACCAATCTCTGGTGACGGCCTTTTTTAAACTTGAAACTCAAATGTATTTTTTAAAGTAATCTTACTTTGTGAACCAGTTTCTTCTTTTAAATACTTTTTTTCCTTTTGCTCTATAGAAATTATTGAGTCATTCAATTAATGGTTTCAATTTCATTATACTAATATATTCTAAAAATCACTAGAGTATTATATGACTTCACATAGATAAAGTTTTGTATTTATTTATTTATTTATTTTTACTTGATGAAGATGAAGACAAGGCAGAGTAAAATTGAGAAAGAGGATTTACTTTAAACTTGGTACCTCACAAAATGAGAAAATTGGAAGAATTCATTTTCCCGACTAAATTTCCCCAGCTTGTTTGCCTTTTTCTCTCATTTGTTCAACTATCTCTCTTCTAGATACACATTTTCTGTTGTTCATTAATTCAACAAAACACATCAAATATTTGAATGAAATAGGCATTTTATTAATGTTGGAAAACTCTTCAGCCGTGGGGCATGCCTGCAGGAAATTGACTGTTCAGAAGAGCTTACTTTAGAAAAAGTTGCAATCACTGGGTTAAAGGACAGAACATTCAATGGTGTTAGAGAAAGTGTGTATAAGGTCACAGAACAAGGAAAGTAGAAGAACATGAAGGTGTGACCCACTGAGTTTAATCTAAGTAGTACATATCCTCATTGTCGTAATTGGATGGTTAATGTCAAAACTGTTGGACAAAGCTGAAAATAAAGACTCGTAGTTAGTAAGGGACGCATCAGTAATTACTGAGCACTTATTACATACCTCACTCTGCTAGATGATTTTATACAAATGAAAGAGTACTATTTTTGAAAAAAAACTGAAGTATAGGTTTGCAGAGTATTTGTGGACCTTAGGAAGCCTGACTCTGCTTATGATTAATTGAATGAAATCACACGAGTCATTTATTGTCTCAGGTCCTCCCCTTGTTCAACTATCAGCCAAGGTAGAGGAGCACTGTAAATTTTTAACCATTTCAAGCTTTACAATTAGTTATTCTTATTGTATAGTTGGGGGGGGGCGGTGCTTTTGGCTACAAGTAATAGGAAACTAACTGTTTAAACTCTAAAAAATAAAGGGGGTTTATCATAAATCATAAGAAATTGAGCAGTTGTAATAGTTCCACAAATGATTAATTCAGTGATTTATTGGCAACATTAAGGACTTGGGTTTTTCCATCTTTGCACTCTGCCTTTTGTCATAAGGTTGTTCTTGGCCAGCTTCCTTCAACAGTGAAAGATGTTGGTCAGAGTTTCAGGGTTCACACCCAGGCATAAGTTACCCAGTAAAGAAAAAGGGACTTTGCCTTCTTTCTTTGTCTTTTAAGATTAAGGAAGCTATTTTGAGACATCCCACCTGAATGCCTCCTGCTGCAAAAATCTCTTCACATATCATTGATCAAATGTGTCATATACCCCAGTCTAAAAGAACCAATTACAGCATGCTTAGACCAGTCATGTTTACCCTCTGCATCTGAAAATATGTCCTGCTTCCTGAAGAGCTCATGGCTGCGCAAAGGAGGAAAGAGCTTAAAAAAAAAAAACGCTCTAGAAAGGTGGAATGGTTCTTAGTCAGCCATGCAGTGGTATCTGTTATGCTAATTATGCTTTGTTGGTATACTTCATTCTTCCTAGATTAATTTTTTTTTTTTTCTCAGAGGACAAAACAGATAAACTGTGGCTCCACTTTAGAATGAAAAGTCTCCAGGAATACACAGATCAAATTGAACAGTAGATTGCCTACTAAGTAGATGATTGAAAATGACTAGGAGATAACCCTCCTAGCTGCTGTTTGCCCGTGTGGTTCTCTCAACACCACAACAATCACACCCTCAGCAGTGCCAACCCCAGCAACCAATCCTACTTGTAATTCTCTCTTGTACCTGACCAGCTCATGTTTATTTATTTGCCTGACTAAAGAGGAGTTGTTCTTCCATCATCCCTTCATATTTTAGTGATATACTTCACTTCCTCTGTGAAATATTTCACAAGTCCTCAGGTGACCTATTGCTCCTTCATTTACCCATTAATCTTGGATCATATTCCTATTAGATTGATTATTTTATGGCTTTACATTTACTTGATTTCTCCCTGCACTGAACTTTACACTTCTGGAGGATAAAGCCGGTGGCCTTGCTGCTTTTATATTTGAGTCTGTAATAACTGGCATAAGGCAAGTTATTATGTGTTTGCAAGACTGTGTGCCTGGGCAACAGATGGTGTTAGAGTCAGTGTACATAAACCAAGCAAACACTTGGGCTTTTTTTTTCTTTTTTCTTTTTCCAGTGTTTCTCAAAAATTTCCTCAAGTGTCAAAATGTTTCCTTACCCTAAACTTGAACCATAAGAGACAATCTGTAGAATATAATTAATAACGACCTACTATAAGTGTAAACTTTCTTTAAATAAGGTGTTTAGGGGCACCTGGGTGGCTCAGATGGTTAAGCAACTGGCTTCAGCTCAGGTCAGGATCCTGGACTTCCATCAGGCTCCCAGCTCCATGGGGAGTCTGCTTCTCCCTCTGACTTTTTCCCCCTCTCATGCTCTTGTTCTCTCTCTTTCTCTCAAATAAATAAATACAATCTTTAAAAACATAAAATGAAATAAAATAGTGTGTTTAATCTTTTAAAACCATACTGATTTTTTATTTTTATAGTATTTAGTCTTTAAGTTCTTGATATATCTATATTTAGATCATATTATATCCAGCATTTGTTTAGCATAAAATAATGTTTACATATTATTATGTTAAATCAATATCCAGGGAGAACCACCTTGTTTATTTATCTTAATATCCCAGGAAAATGATTAGATATTCTCCAAACAATTGAATTCTATAATCAAGAAGCATGGATGTAAGGCAATAGAGATAGAATATTTTGTCCACCATACTATTGATAATTGCTGTAAAGGAGTAACTTCTTTGAACTCACTTACAAATGAATAAGATCCTTATGGTTGTATTACTGTAATTTGCCTTGATATATAAAACAATTTTTGAACAGGTTAACATATGCAGATTATGTTCATCTCCTGGAATTCAAGGTTTCTAAAAGTAATTCTTTATGACATAAAAATAGCTTGATTTGTATTATTTACTTACTTACTTATAAGTACTAGTAAATTATGATTATTTTAGACAAGAATTCAAAAATCCCAAGATGAAGCCACTGGGGAAGGAAAAAAATCTGCACGGGGGGAAAAAAAAAAAGCCAGTCCTAACAGCATAGTGTTTGAGTTGTCACAAATGAGGAGGCAGCCAATAAATGATTCATTCTTTGTCTATCATAGCATATTTAAAAATCCATCTGACATGTTTGGCCTATCAGAGGGCCGAAAAATGAAATTTTAGATTTCCTACTTTAGATGACACCATCAATGAAGGGGTTTAGGGAGGGTTATTTGGTCATTTTCATTTATCTCATTTCTCTCTGTCCCATGCTTGACAGCTCTAAAACATAGGTCTTCAAAATCCCAGGAAGCAGGGCCAAAGTTTAATCCATTTTTTTGTTTTTACCGAGGACATTTGGTTGTTTTTATAATCACACAAAAACATAAATAATATGTACAATTCTGGGAATATATTATGTCAGAAAAAAATGTAAAAGTGATTGTAAAAACAGAAAGACCCATAGTTTGTTACTGACTTCTATAGATAGTTGAATCATACTCTTTTTATTTCTTCTATCTAAAAGTTTTTTCATATCCTCACAAAAGTAGTTTGCAAAATTAAGAACCAGTTTTAAAAATTCAGGAAAAAATAGAACAACAAAAGGAAATAATCCTCCTTAAATCTGTTATCTAAGGATACAGATTCTGAAGTATTGAGATAAACAAAATTGCATGCTTTTTGGTCCAATCTTTGTACATGCAGATAGCATCATTCAAAACAAGAATTTATTCCCAATTTAAACTCAATATTTTTACTCTTAATAAATGTATCCCTATACCTACATACTCTTCAAAATTGTAAATTTGAAATACTGCATATTATTTCAGTTCATAAAAATTCCTATCAAAACAGATCAAGGCATCATTTAGTGGGCTTAAACATGTATGGTTAGAGTGGCAAAGAGAGAGGGAAATTAACAGAATATCTTTTATTTCACAGTTACCAACTTAGGCAATCCTTCCCAGTTTATGAGACTATTAATAATACTAGTAAATTTTAATCTTTGAATATTATGTCTTCATTAAAATTATTTTTATTAGATTACATATGGTTGAGATAGTTAATAGGAAACATCAGAAACGAGACAAAAGCAAGTTGAAAACCAGATGTTTTTCTTTAATACTTTAAAAAACTGCTATATGTTCTTTTTTAAATTGAAACATAATTGACATATAACATTATGTTAGTTTCAGGATAATGATTTGATGTTTGTATATATTGCAAAATGGTCTACCACAGTAAGTCTAGTTAACAGGAATTGCCATATATAGTTACAGTTTGTGTGTTGGGGAGGGGAGGGTGAGAACTTTTAATCCATCCCTCACTCTGTGCCTCTTTTAACAACCGTATCTATAAGTTTAGCTTGGGGTGTTTCATTTTATTTTTTCAGATTGAACGTGCAAGTGAGATTTTATGGTATTTGTCTCTCTCTTCCTGACTTACCTCACTTAAGCACAATGCCCTCAAGGTTCATCCATTTTGTCACAAATAGCAGATTTCCCTTTTCATGGATGAATAATATTCATATATGTATATTTTCTTTATCCATTCACCCATTTATGGATACTACATTTTTCTATGTCTTAGCTATTCTAAATAATGTTGCAATAAACATGGGGATGCAGAAATCTCTTTCAGATATTGATTTTGTTTTATTTTGGATATATAACCACAAGCTGATTCCTGGATCATATGGTAGTTCTATTTTTAATTGTTTGGGGAGCCTCCATATTGTCTTCCATAGTACCTATATCAAATTACATTCCCACCAACATTGCACAAGGATTCCCTTTTCTCCACACCCTTGCCACATTTGTTAAGGCTTCATCTTCCTAATAGCCATTCTAATAAGTATGAGGTAATATACCATTGTGGTTTTGATTTACATTCACCTGATCTTTAGTAATAATGTTAAGGACATTTTCATGTACCTATTGTCCATTTGCATATCTTCTTTGGGGGGAAACCTACTCAGGTCTTTTACCCATTTCAAATCAGATTATTTGTTTTTTGCTGGTGAATTTAATGTTTCTCATATATATATATATATATATATATATATATATATACTTTTTTTTTTTTAAGATTTTATTTATTTGAGAGAGAGAGTGAAAGAAATCATGAGCAGGATGAGGGGTAGTAGGAGAAGCAGACTCCCTGATGAGCAGGGAGCAGAATGCATGGCTTGATCCTGGATCTCCAGGATCATGACCTGAACCAAAGACAGACACTTAACTGACTGAGCCACCCAGGCACCCTTAATGTTTCTTATATGTTTTAGATATTAACTGCTGTGTGCAAATAGTTTCTCCTTGTCATGGATTGCTTTTCATTTTGTTGAACGTTGTGCAGGAACATTTTAATATTATCCCACTTTTTTTTTTTTGCTTTTATTGCTTATAATTTTGATGTTGTATATAATACATCATTGCAAAGACTGATATCAAGGATTGTTTTCCCCTAAGTTCCCCTACATTTTCTTCTAAAAGTGTTATGGTTTTAAGTCTTCATGTAAATGTTAATTCATTTTGAATTAATTTTGTGAATGAAGTAAAATTCAGTTTCATGTGAATACCAGTTTTCCAAAAACCATTTATTGAGGAGACTATGTTTTCCGAAATGAGTATTCTTGGCTCCTTTATCAAACAATAGTTGACCATATATGTGTGGGTTTATTTCTGGGCTCTCAATTTTCTTCCATTGATCTATATGTCTTTTATACCAGTACCAAACTGTTTGTTTGTTTTTCAGTACTAAACTGTTCTGTTTACTATAGCTGCGTAGTATCCTTTGAAATCAGGAAGTGTGATGACTCCACCTTTGTTCTTTCTTCAAATTGCTTTGGCTGTCACATTTTAGATTAATAATTATTTTAATACATGAGCAGGGTTATCTTTCCAATTTTGTATTTTCTTCTATTTCTTTTATCAATGTCTTGCAATTTTTAGGGCACAGATTTTTATCTCCCCAGATAAATTTTTTAAAGTAAATTTACTATTTTTGATGTTGTTGTGAATGGATTTTCTTCTCTTTTTTTCAGGTAGTTCTTTGTTAGTGGATAGCAGTACAATTGATTTCTGTATGTTGACCTTATATCTTGCTACTTTACTGAATTCATTTATTAGTTTTAACTGTTTTTGGAAATTTTTTTTAGAATTTTCTATAAGCCATTTATCAGCAAATGGAACAATGTTACTTTGTTATTATTGTTGTTGTTAAATTTGAAGGTCTTTTATTTCTTCTTCTGGGCTGGTTGCTCTGGCTAGGACATCCGTACTATTAACTATGGTGAATAGGCGTAGTGAGACTAGACACCCTTGTCTTGTTTGCGATCTTAGGGGAAAAAATCCATTAACCTGTCAGTCTTGAGTATGTTATTATCTGTGGTTTATCACATGGCCTTTATTATGATGAGGAACATTCCTTCTATATCCAACTTATTGGAAGTTTTTATCATGAAATTACATTTTATTTTGTCATAGATCTTTCAGCATCAATTGAGGTAATCATACGATTTAAAAATGTTTTTCACTCTACTACTCTGATGGGATCACCTTAATTGATTTATATATGTTGAGCCATAACAGGGATGCACCCCAGGGCATACTTATTGTATTGTATGATTCTTTGAATGCACTGTTGAATTTGGTTTGTTAGAATTTTGTTGAGATTTGCCTCTATATTCATCAAGAATATTGGCCTATAGCTTTCTTTCTTGGTGTTTTTATTTGGCTTTGGTGTAAGGGTCATGCTGGCCTCTTGAGTGAGTTAAGAGTATTCCCTCCATTTCAATTTTTGGAAGACTTTGAGAAGGACTGACATTAAATCTTTGTTAAATGTTTAGTAGAATTCATCAGTGAAACCATCTGATACTGGGCTTTTGTTGCTGTTGGAAGGTTTTCGATTACTGCTTCTATTTCCTTAGTCATTATTAGTCTGTAAAGGTTTCCTATTTCTTCATCATTCAGTCTTGATCATAATATATTTCTAGCAAGTTGTCCATTTCTTCTGGATTATCCAATTTTCTGGCATATCATTTTTCATAGCTATCTCTTGTATTTCTGTGGTATCACTTGTGATGTCTCCTCTTTCATTACAGTTTTATTTTAGTCTTCTCTCCTTTTTTCTTGGTTAGTCTAGCTAAAGATTTCTCTATTTTATCTTTGCAAAAAAAAACAGATACTTTCTATTTTTTCCTGTCTCTATTTCATTTATTTCTGTTCTAATCTTTGTTATTTTTTTCCTTCTCTTAAATCTGAGTTTAGTTAGGTATTCTTTTTTCTCATTCCTTGAGGCATTAAGTTGTTTTTTGAGATTTCTTTTTTCTTGATTTATGCATATTACTATAAACTTCCATCTTAGTATTCTTTTTGCTGCATCCCATAAGTTTTAGCATGTTGTGTTTTCATTTTCATTTGTCTAAAGATATATATTTTTTAAGTTTCCTTTTTATTTATTTATTTATTATTCAGAGAGAGAGAGAGAGAGAGAGGGAGAACAAAGTAGGGCAAACGGCAGGCAGAGGGAGAAGCAGGCTTCCCGCTGAGCAGGGAGCCCGATGACAGAGTTGATCTCAGGACTCCTGGGATCATGACCTGAGCTGAAGGCAGATGCTTAACTGACTGAGTCATCGAGGTGTCCCTAAAGTTTCCTTTTGATTTCCTTTTGATCCATTGGTTGTTCAGAAGTATGCTATTTAATTTCCACGGATTTGTGAATTTTTAGCTTTTCTTCTATTGCTGATTTCTAATTTCAAAATTTGTATTCATTAAAGCTACTTCATATAATTCAAAACATATGCATCAGTTTAGACTTGTTTTATGGTCTAACGTATAATCTATCCTGGAGAATGTTCAATGCACAATTAACAGGAATATGTATGATGCTAGTTCTGTTGGATGGAATATTCTATATCTATCTCTTAGGTCAGTTTGCTCTAAAGTGTTCAAATATGCTATTTTCTTTTTGATTCTGTCTAGATGATTGGTATTCATTATAAAAAAGTAGACTATTAAGTCCCCAAATGTCGTACTGCTATTTATTTCTCCTTCTAGCTATATTAGTGTAGTGTCTAAATGAGGTGTCTCTCCAGATCAGATGAGGGTGCCCAAATGTGGGGCGACTATTGGGTCGAGGTCAGTAGCATGGGCAATGAAAGAATTCCCCTGAGGTGGAACAAAAGAGATAGAAGAAAATCAACACAGATATTTTATACATTATTAACCTCCCTCTTTTGAAAACAATGGAATATTGTATTTTAGTTAAGGCATGGACTAAGTATCTTGCCCCTTTCACATTTCCCACTGTAGTTGTGAAAATAGAAAGAAGGTACTGTCTTTCACCACTTGAGTATTATGTCATTTGACTGTGAAAATGCTATTTCCCCCCAAATACTATGAGGAAAAATTAATGACCACTTCTTGAATGGCAGTGAAGGTCCGACAATGTGCTGGAAGGATACTCCGTCTTTCACTTGTGGACATCATATCTTACACTCACAACCATCATTCAGTCAGCATTTTGTGGATGGAGAACAGAGTCTCAGAGAGGTTAGGTATATTACCTAAGGTATTCAAGTAAGTAGCCAGTGCAACCACCAAGTACATCATAGTTCAAGCCTTTGCTTTTCTTGTAGTAGAATGGAGTATTTCATCTGAAATTAGAACAGAGTTCCAGTTGTTTAGCTTTATATGGTAGCTGAGAGACCTTCTAAGGCATTAAGCGTATCTAAGGCTTTACTCCTCCATCATCAAGATGGTAAACTAGAGAATTCTCATTTTTTTGCCAGGAATCATATTCTGAGGCTTGGCTTTAATCTGACATGCTCATAATCTAAGTTATGATAGTCTCAGGTTTTGTTAGTTCTCAGAGAAATAGAGATAAAACTATGTACTATATATTCATCTAATACAAGGCCCCAGCAACAATAACTAAATAAAAAATACAAATTATTTAAATATGGCAAGACACTGGGTACGAAAATTGGAGGCAGGTTAGATTCAAGGGGTGAAACATAATTTTTAGCCGTCCAAGAGTTTGCAGTTTACTAACAATTTTTGTGAACAAGCATAATATAAGGCTATATAAAGGAATAGTTTAGAATAAAATAATAAATATAATAGAAGACAGAACTTTTGTTCATTTACTTTTCTATATGTAAACTTTTCAGGCACTTGTTAGTTTTGCATTTGTCTTTATTTTTTAATATTATCAATGTTAACTGTCATATGGCAATCACATATGGGTTTATTATTTTCTCATACAATGCAATGAAAAATATCATTTCATACCTAATGTTTTCTCAAGTTTTATCTGTGTACTTGAGAACACATAGATATGGGATATATTTTGTAACCTACATAACAAATGCAAAAGACAATTCCTTATGTATACTACAACCATAAGATATTGAATTTAGCCTGTTCCTAAAATAGAAAGCAAACAGGGAAGTAATTAGTTGATAAAGGTGTTTCCATCTCACAGTGATGCTGAGCTATTGTTATAGATACTACTTGAAATAACATGTAATTGTGTGTGTGTGTGTGTGTGTGTGTGTGTGTGTGTGTGTATGTTAGGAAAGTTGATGGGACCACAATACATTGAAGCCAAACTTAAGGATTTCCCTATAGGGTTGTTCAAGATTTGTAGTCTGTGAATGCCAACTTTCTCCCTCGTCCTAGTAAGCCCACTCAATAATGTGTGGTACTGCTCAAAAGGTGAACTGGATCAATGAGCAAAGGGAAAGTTTAGGTTCACATAGGTAAATAATGAAGGAGACATAGTCATATATCTGCCCTAATAAAATATTTTACTATATTAAAAATTATTCTAGAGGTATAAGAAATTGGTATTTCACACATTAAATGTCTTATAGAGTATGAACACAATATATTTAAAAAAAATTTATGTTGGCTGTGTTACATATAGTTTCTCTTTAAAATTTACACTCAAAACTGTGAAATACAGCACAAGTATATAGAAGTACATTCCTTTTTACGGAAACACTAAAAATCTCAACCCATGTTTGACTAGGTTATAGATACAAAGTAAAATTTGTAAAATACAGAAAGTAGAAGCTATAAGCAAGGAAGTTAAATTAAAATCCATATTTTCTGACTGGCTTTATTTTATTGAACAATTAAATATATATAGTTTTCTTTGGCTTCAAATTTATGACTTTATTGGCCTATACTGATACCTTCATACTGCGTGTGTTATGGAGCAAATTCCATTAAATCTAAGTTTCCTACAGTTAAGAAGCGTTGTCGTTTCCTCAGTGCTTCTTTTTATCTGTATTTCTCAGTATCTGTGTAGAGATTCTTATTCATTTGAAGACAGTGGAGCTGAATTCTAATGAGTCAAGCCCCAAGTGTTCATTTCATGGGTAATTTCTTCAGGTGCCAAACATCGACCAACGTTTTCAGGTGCCAGAGTGGGTATGATTGTTCATTTTCTCTTGGGTGGTGCCAGAATGCATTTCTTTGAAGATATTTAACCCTACGCTATTTACTTGACATGCCCCCTTAAAACTCATGATTTTTTTTTCTAAATAGCTACCAGTGTAATCTAAAAAATGAGTGACTTGGATCAAAGAAAAAAAATTAAAACAGAATCATTTGTCACCGTGTGCTCTAGTAAATAAATACTCTGGTCTCAATAATGTTGGGGAAGGAGAATATATTAGTCTCTATCCATTAGTCACACACTCATCCATAAAATGCTCAAATATCATTCGGATGGACATTCTCTGGCATGTGGACTAGAAGAAGCCACATCCTTATTGGCATGGCATTGAAGAGAAATTACTTGATAGTGTTTCCTGAATTTCACACACCCACATGAGCAAGTTAATGGCATTTGCAGTTAATATTTTTGGATTTTTGCCCACTTTTCTTTTGAAATCCTGTAATATGAGAAAGTGGAAGTTGACTTTAGTTTTACTACCTAGTCTATAACAGAATGTTAAAAAATGACATTAATCCCAGATGTCATGTTCCTATTAGGGTCTAGTTTATGCCTTTAAAGTCATAGAATCAGAAACAGGCAAAATTCCCATGTATAAGCTCTGTTTTTTGAAGGTATGTGCCTAAAGCTGTCAATTTTCCTTCCTCGTTCCCACAGGGGCCAATAATCATCAATCACATAATTGATAATGTTGAGAAGTTGTGAGCATTAAATTTTTTAGTATAGTTGTAATTATTGAATTTTGAAACATATTAAGCTTTGCCTCATTATTCTAAAAAAAAAAAAAAAAACCTCTGGGTACTAATGGGTCACACCGTGAATATTTTGGTAGAAAGTTCCTTACTGTTGGTAATATTGTCTGGTATATATGAATTTACTTGGTAGCAAAAGGTAATTTTATGCTCTCTTGTCCAACCTCATAAATTCAACAAGTTAAGAGTATCCACAGTCTTATTTAGTAGCCTTAGAGCACAGTAGAAGGAGCATGATCTTTGAAATTCCAGCCTGGGGGGCACCTGGGTGGCTCACTGGGTTAAAGTCGCTGCCTTCAGCTCAGGTCATGATCCCAGGGCCCTGGGATCAAGCCCTGAGTCAGGTTCTATGCTCAGCATGGTGCCTGCTTCCTCCTCTCTCTCTGCCTGCCTCTCTGCCTACTTGTGATCTCTGTCTGTCAAATAAATAAATAAAATCTTTTTAAAAAATGATAAAAAAAAAAGAAAAAGAAAGAAAAGAAATTCCAGCCTGGGAAAAAAATACCAGTTTTCCACTTCTTATTTATGGGACTTGAGCAATTATCTTAATTCTTTGAATCTAAATAGCTTCATCTGTTAAGTGGGAATGATGTCATTTGCTACTACATGGCAGGATGTTTCTGGAAATTAAATGACATTATTTTGTCCAGTAATTGCAGAATGGTGTGTTTAGTAAGTGTTGTTTAATAAGGTGTGTTAACAATGACTATTATTCTTAAATAAGAAATTTGAAAAGAAATAATTTACCCATTCAATAAATATTAAATGCTTAGCAGTTGTTAGGTATTGTTGTCTATGTGCAAATCAGTAAAAGAATTTCCCAGAAACAGACTTCTAAGAATTAGATATTAAGTTTTGTCTATCAATCCAGTGGTTTTAAATTGTTAAAGAAGATCCTGGGAAAAGCAAAAAGTTGCAATGATCTCTTTTATAAACTCTCTTCCCAGATATTAGAAGTGTTGGTACAGTTTGTGGCCTTCATAAATACATAACTTAATAAATAAGAAACCTAAGAAATTGTACTACCACAATGTAAATTTGGCCCCAGTGTCCATAACTTATTTTATTTTCTGAGATGGGAGAAAGCAGTCCTCTCAAATTGGCTTTTGAAATCAGACCAAATGCTCCAGATGTTCTAGCCCTGCCAGCAGAGCTTGCCTGTGATCCATGTCAGAACTACAGCTGTCAACACAAAAGCACACCTGCCACTGGTTTACTGTCAGCAAATGACTTTTCAATTGTGTTAGGAAGTGAAGCAAACTTCCGGATGAAGCATTCACCTTTGAAAAGAATCTGTGTCATAGTATGATTTTGCTCCATAAAAAATGCAGAATCTCTAGAGCCTTCTCAGGCACTAACCTTGAGCCTGGGCACTGTCAGAAAATCAGTAGATAAATCTGAGTGTTCTTAGGTCATTAGATAGAAGAAGCTTGTCGTAGGCTCATTACAGAGAAGCAAGAATTTGCACATTAATTAAGGAGACCCTACTACAAATTGGCACAATTCACTTCATAAGCAGAACTAAATTCTAAAGTAGAACTAAGTAAGGCTCTCACTGTTTGGAATAACAAGATTTTAAATATTTTTAGGTTTTAGTTATGTTTAGAGATATAAATAAACTTGGAAAATGGCAATTGACAATGAAGCACATTCCCAAGTGCAAGTGCATGAGCAATGACTCTTTGACTTTGGATTAAAATCAGCTGCCTGTTTTTGCATGCTCCCCGTCTTTTGTTTCCTTTCCATTTTATTTTATTTTTTCGAGGTTTCCTGGATTTCCTGGAGTAATGGAGAGGTCATGTGTTTTGGAGTCAGACCGGGCAAATGAAATAAACTGTTTGAGCTTCAGTTTCTTTTTTGTAAAAATGAGACACTTATGCTTGGCTTACATGAAGAGCAAATGAAATTCTAAATATTGATGATTCTGAGACTTAAAGGAGATTCTGAGGTGGGGCATATAGATCCATGCACTTAGAAACCCTTGCAGGTCATGGTGATGAGAAGTTAAACTTACGCATCTTTATAATTTCTGTGTATTTGCTGCCTCTTCTGTCTCATGGTTTCAGTTTACTTTCTCTCTCCACTTCCTGCCTTTGCTACAACAGCCATGGCTATCTTTCTGCCTGTCTTAAATTCAAATTTCTTGAAGGATGATCCCATTGTTCCACTTAGTTTCTCGTCCCCTTTTGATTATCATCTTGCAATACTAACTTACAGGGCAGTGACAAAAATATAAATTGGCCTGAAGCATTGTGCCTCAGCCTGGTCGAGGCTGGTGTTTGGTGTGGTTGGTGTGGTTGCATGGTCAGTTTTCTTAACAACAGCTTTATTCAGTAGGATGGTATTCACTGACCATTAAAATAGGGGCTACAGCTAAATTTCAAAAAATATTAATGAAAGGAGGGCAGAGGGTACAGTGAAAAGTCTATAAGGCCAAACATGAATATAGTATTCTCAGCCCGTTTCTTATATCTTCATAGATCTTCAATCTAGTTTCACAGAACGATGCCTCACAATTCTAATAGGTGGATGTACAGTGAATTTCCTTACCTGATATACTTTTGTAAATGTTTTTTAAAAGATTTTATTTATTTATTTATTTGAGAGAGAGAGAGCATGCGCACAAGTGGGGGGAGGGGCAGAGAGAAAGGGAGAAGAAGACTCCCCACTGAGCACAGACCCCCCCCCCCCAGTAAGAATTGTTGCTAATACATAACTGTATCTATTCCGGACTAGTCCACTTACATATTATCATGTGTAGAAGAAAGTACTTGTGTTGACAGAGGACTAAAGACAAATAGTGCTGCTAATTACTACTATCAGAAAACTGGAAGTGTACTACCTTATTGAATAATTACATACCCTTATTTTGAATACTATATTTCCAAAGGTTATAAAGTTTTGATCTCAAATTGTCAGTTTTATGAAATTTTACAATTAAGCATTTAGTGCTTTTTCTATTGTAATTTTATAAAGTTTATGAAAGGTCAGCTTAGCTATCATTATAAATGATAACCTCCACCTTACTCCCATTCCTTGAAATACCATCAGATTAGACATATAAAGAATACTGACTTGAGACTCTACTCAAAGCTAATTTACAGTTTTGAGCATGTGTCTATAGCCACTGAGGGGGTTAACACTATGTACATTTTACCAAAACTAATACTCTCTGGGTACAACTCCATTTACACCCTCTATTGTCCATTTTATGTGCCTGGGAAGGGAAATGGGGTGCTGAGTATAGGCTGGTTAAAAAGAAGCTATTTTCAAAAATATCATGAAATCCATAACATTATTTGAAATCCTAAAATGAATCATTTTGAAGAAAGTCTAGAAATTGACCAACTTTAGAATCTTTGACCTACCATGAATTGGAAGAAAAGATTCTTTTCCAATCCATATGACTTGTTTTCTCTAAAGCTGTACCACCTTTCTCAGGAGAAAGACAAAGATAAATTTAAATACAATTACAGTCGAAATGAGAAAATGAGAGTTACACACACAGACATACACGACTCCATGCTTTTGGATGTTGTCTTTCTGCCTAATACATTTTTTAACTTAGTTTTTAAATATTATTATGAATTATACAAATACCAATTTATGTATGCTTTTAAATCTAGAAATAATTTAAACACAGTGAAATCTTCATGTTTTAAGTACACAGATGAGTGTTGTCAAGTGTATATACCTGTTAATTTCACATTTTTGTCAAAATATAGACTATTTCCATCAATCTAGAAAACTTCCTCATTTCACTTCCCAGGTAATCTCTGCTCCTCCAAACAACAACCACTGTTATCCTTTGTATCATCAAAGATTAGTCTTATCTGTGAATGAACTTCAAATGAATTGAATCATTCAACATGTACTCCTTTGTGACTGGCTTTAGCTGTTCAACATAAAGGTTTTGTATTTAAACATGTTTTACATGTATTATTAGTGTATTCTTTTCCATTGTATGAATATATACAATTTGTATATCAATTATGTCCAGTTTTTTACATATTATGAGGAAATCTCTTGTGGTCATTCTTGTATGTACATTTTTATTGAAACTTTTGTTGAAATAATTGTAGATTCTGCATACAGGTGCAAGAAATAATTCAAGTTTTCTTGTACACTTTGCTAAGCTTCCTCCAAGTATCCTCCTATATTTCCAAAAATATACCATAATATCACAACCAAGGTGTCAACCTTGACACAATCTACCTACTATTCTCAGATTTTTCAGTTTTATATGTACTCACATGTGTGTGCAAGTGTGTGTAGTAAGTTATGTGCAATTTTATCATCTGTGTAGGTTAGTGTATCTACTGCCATATTTAAAATACTTAGCAGTTCAACACCACAAGCAACGTCCCATGTTGCTCTTATATAACCAGACCTACATTAATCCATGCTTCACTACTATCTTTTGGCAATCATTGATATGTCCTCCATTTCTAAAATTTTGTCTTTTCAAATGTGAGATAAATGGAACCATAGCATTTTAAGATTGGCCTTTTTCATTCAACACAATTTTCAGGAAATTCGTTCAAGTGGTTTTGCATATCAGGGATTCATTCCTTTTTATTGCTCAGTGGTGCTACGGATATACCACAATGTTTTTAACCATTCGTCTGTTGAAAGACATCTAGGCAGATTCTAGTTTGGCACCATTTCAGATAAAGCTTCTATGAAACATGCAAGTTTTATGTGAATATAAGTTTCATTTTTTTTTCTGGGATGTACAAGGATTTATATATTTCGTATAATTGCTAGGTCTTTTATATTTGTATGATTAATTTAAAAGAAACTGCCAAACTAATATGTAGCTGATTGTAGCATTTTATATTCGTATCAGCACTCATTTCTGAGTGGTTCAATTTTTCAGTTTCCTTGCAGTACTCGGTATTGTCACTAACTTTTACTTTAGCCACTTTGATCAGTGTATAATGGTATTTCATCATGGTTCTAATTCACATTTCCCTGATAACTAATGATAGTGAACATCTTTTCATGTGCTTATTTACCAACTCTGAATCCTCTTGGGTGAAATGTTTATGTCTTTTGCTCAATTTCTAATTAGATTTTTTTTTTTTACTGTTGATTTTTAACAGTATCTAAATTACATTCAATAACAGTCCTTTGTCAGATGTGTGACTTGAAAACAGTTTCCTCCAGGATGTCACTTACCTTTACATTCTCTTCGTGTCAACATTCAGAGAAAAACTTAATATTTATGAGATGTGTATAAGTCAAGAGTCTCTAGAGAAGTTAAACTATTAGAAAATATATTATGCATGTGTGTATATACACTTATGTATATATACATATTTATAATATATAAATGTATTTCATAATATATGTGTGTATGAATATGTACACTTATGTATACATATACAAACACACACACATATATATGTATGTGTGTGTGTGTGTGTGTGTGTGTATGCAAAGAGATGTTTTAAGGAATTGGCTTATGTGATTGTGGGGCTAGCAAGTCTGAAATCCATAAGGCAAGCTGGCAAGCGGGAGTTTAAGATTAGAGTTGATATTATAGTCTTAACTCTGAATACTTAGACTGTTGTTTGACCAAACAACTGGTTACCAGAGTTTAGTCATGTTCACACCAAGAGTTAACCATCACAGGTTTAATTTATCATTTATTTCCTTATATCAGTCATGCTTTTGTTGTCATATCTGAGAAATCTTGGTCTAGTTATAGATCCCCATTCTGTGTTTTTTGTTTTGTTTTGTTTTGTTTTTTACTTGAAAGTTCTATACTTTGTTTTATACCTAGGTCTATGCTGCACTTTGAGATAGTTTTTGTATATAATATGAGGCTTAAGTTGAATTTATAATCTACCTATAGATGTCCCATTGCTCCAGTGCCATTTGTTGAATAATTCCAAATTGAATTCATTTAGTACTTTTGTCCAAAATCAGTGTGCATATTAATTTGGGTTTGTTTTCCAAAAGCATTTTTGTGCCATGTTTTTATCTTTTTTGGGTGAACACCAGGGCATGGAATATGCTGGAACATGCTAGATCATCATTGGTATTTAACACATTGTCACAGCAGTTGGTCATATCAGTCTTGAAGGGTTTGTTCATTCACAATGGATGTTTAGTGGCATTTCATCATAACTCCAACTTGCATTTCCCTGAGGATGAATGGTCTTGAACAATTTTTATATATTTGTTGGCTTTTTGAGTTATCTACTCACCTTTTACCCATCTTAAAAATTGGGTTATTTGTCCTCAAGAAATTAAAAATAGAACTTCCCTATGACCCTGCAATTTCACTTCTGGGTATTTACCCCAAAGATTCAGATGTCGTGAAAAGAAGGGCCATCTGTACCCCCATGTTTATAGCAGCAATGGCCACGGTCGCCAAACTGTGGAAAGAACTAAGATGCCCTTCAACGGACAAATGGATAAGGAAGATGTGGTCCATATACACAATGGAGTATTATGCCTCCATCAGAAAGGATGAATACCCAACTTTTGTAGCAACATGGACGGGACTGGAAGAGATTATGCTGAGTGAAATAAGTCAAGCAGAGAGAATCAATTATCATATGGTTTCACTTATCTGTGGATCATAACAAATAACGTGGAGGACATGGGGAGATGAAGAGGAGAAGGGAGTTGAGGGAAATTGGAAGGGGGAGGTGAACCATGAGACACTATGAACTCTGAAAAACAACCTGAGGGTTTTCAAGGGACAGAGGGTGGGAGGTTGGGGGAGCCAGGTGGTGGGTACAGATTGCATGGAGCACTGGGTGTGGTGCAAAAATAATGAATACTGTTATACTAAAAATAAATAAAAAGTAAATTTTTAAAAATTGGGTTATTTGTATTTTGAGTAGATTGTAGGAGGTGTTTATATATTCTGAGTGTAAGCAGAATTTTTAAAAATTGAGGTCTCTCTCTTTTAAAATTTTGTAATTTCTGTGTAAGATTTTTTTTTTTTTTTACCTGCTCCAAAGACAGTTGCCTATGCTTCTCTTGAAAAGAAGATATATTCTGAAGTTATTTGGTATAGTGTTCTAAAAATATCAATTATGTCAAATTATTTCATAGTGTTGATCAAATTTTTTATATTCCAATTAATTTTTCTGTTAAGTACTGAAAATTGGCATAAAAATAAATTCCATGAGTGTGGTATTTTTTTTTCCACCATCTACTGTTGTCAATTTTTGCTTCATTTATATTTAAATCTTTCTTTTTTTAAAGATTTCATTTATTTATTTTACTGACAGATCACAAGTAGTCAGAGAGGCAAGCAGAGAGAATGGAGGAAGCAGGCTCGCTGGTGAGCAGAGAGCCCAATATGGTGCTCAATCCTAGTACCCTGGGATCATGACCTGAGCCAAAGGCAGAGGCTTTAACTCACTGAGCCACCCGGGCACCCCATTAAATTTCTCTTTTTGAGTGCATATACAGTTAAAATTTTTTATATCTAAGCATTTTATTATTGCAAAACATCCTTCTTTACCCTTGGCAATGTTTCTTGTTTCGAAATCAGCTTTGTCTTATACATCACCTCCAGATTTCTTATGAATAGTGCCTGCAAGGTGTAATTTTTACCATTGTTTGCTTTTTAACCTATTGGAGTCTTTATGTAACTGTGTGTGTTTAAACAGTAAATAGTTGCAACTTGATTTGTCACACACTGATACTTTTTGCCTTTTAACCAAGAGTGCAACCTACATTTTAGTCTATTTTCATTTAATATAATCATTGACAAGTGTGAGTTTAAGTGGATAGTTTTGCTATTTGTTTTCAGTTTGTCCTATAACTTGTTTTTATTTGCAGCCAGCCCTTATCTTCATACATATAGATTCTAATTTTAATCTAGCATCATTTCTATTCATCCTGAGGAATTCCTTTTATCATTCCTTGATGTACATAGCTGCTAATGACAAATTATCTTATATTTTGTTGCTCAGAAAATGCCTTTATTTTACTTTTATTTGGCTAGATAAAGTAATCTTGGATGACAGTGGTTCTCTTTTTTTCCTTTGTCATTTTAAAGATGTATCCTTGTCCTCTGGCTTGTTTTGTTTTTGAGAAAAAGTCAGGAAAAAAGTCTTATCATAGCTGTTTTCTACTGTAATAAACCTTTTTCTTGAGTTACATTGAAATTTTTCTAATTATCTTTCAGTTTGAGCAATTTGTTTATGATCTATCTTGGGCTGTTTCTTGATATGTGTGCACATACATGTGCATAAGTGAATGCGTGTTTATCCTGTTTAATGTTCCTTCAGCTTTCTTGGATTGCTGGTTTTATAGTTTTCATCAAATTGGGAACATGGGAAAGTTTTGGACAGTATTCTTCAAATACTGTGTTTTGTTCTAACCTTTTCTTTTTTCTTGTACTTCAACTGAATGTATCTTATGTCACCTGTTATGATCTCATGTGTATCTGAGACGCATGTCAACCATTGCTTCTCTGTCTTCAGTTTGGACATTTTCTATTGCTTTGCTAACATGTGGGTGTATATGTTGTGTTATTATATGATATGATGTGATATTTTTATATTACATTACAGCTATATGTATTATTCCCAACTTTTCATTTATTTGTTTATTTTTAAAGATTTTATTTATTTATTTGACAGACAGAGATCACAAGTAGGAGGGAGGCAGGCAGAGGGAGCAGGAAGCAGACTCCCTGCTAAGCAGAGAGCCCGATGCGGGGCTCCATCCCTGGACCCTGGGATCATGACCTGAGCTGAAGGCAGAGGCTTTAACCCACTGAGCCACCCAGGCACTCCATCATTTATTTATTCTTTATAGTCATTTCTTGTTGAGAATCCCCAACTATCCATTTGTTAAATGCACTTTTCCTTAAAATCATTGATCACATTTGTAATATCTGTTTTAAAATCCTTTTCTGATGATTCCAACTGACTTTTTTTTTTTTTTTTTTTCTGGATACAAGAAAAAAAAAGATCATATAGATCATTCTATATATGTCTAGCAGTTTTTATTTACTTGCTATTATTTCAGAAAGTGATATGATTTGGAGAACACAGATTATGTTTTCTTTTTAAAGATTATTTAATCCCATCAGTTAATTTCTTGGTGGCTCCCTATGATTTTGTGGGCATAGAATTTAGAATTTATACTGTGGGTAGACAGTACTTCTTTCTCTAAAGCAAAGTAGTTTTACTCCTAAGTCCTTGTTTTTCAGGAATCTCTCTTAAATGCTGTCTTGTTCACAGAGTGGTGTCTGCACTCTGAGTGATCAGAATTCTACTTCCTCTCAGCAGTGTGTGACCTAATGAATCTCTATGCAGTTCACAACTCCAACATAGCTATTCTTGGCTTTCCATTTTCTAACTGTGCATAATTCATTTCTATACCCATTTTTCTTTCTCTTCAAGGATTATTCATTTTTCAAGTAAGTCAGGTAAATAAATGGAATGCTATGTGAGTTTACTGGAAACAAGCCCTATTTATCAACTGTAGTATTTTTTAAACACCAAATTGGAATTTTTAACTGGCCCATGAGTGTTTAAATACTTCATCTAAGCCAGCAAATAAATATCTTTACTTGACTTAGCTCTTGATGTTGTATCTTAAAGAAATTTCAAAAGTGCAAAGAAAAAAAAGTAACAATTAGGAGAAAAAAGATAGTTATTTTTCTTGGGTTGTTCTGGGATTCCTCTTTGGAAATGAAAAATAATGTAGCTATCTAATTCTAGTCATTAAATCAAAAGAGAAAAATTCAAACTAAGAGCAGTTCTTTAGGTCACCAGAAGGATTAAATAAGCTAAAATGCAAGGTGAATATTTTTGTCATGTAGATACTCCAGAGCATGCCATTCTAAGGCTGTAACAACTTTTACTGACTGAGCCCTTACTGGGTGAGTGTCAGTCACTGCACCAAATATTTTACCTGTGTTTAATCCTCAAAACAGTTTAAAGTAGACTTTGTTATTATTCATGTTTTAAAGATGAGACTTCTGAGAGTTTAACCTAGTTTTAGGGCTAATTAAGCCCTGGAGCAGGGTCCAAAGGTAAAATTCATTGAATCTAGATCATGAGCTATTACCACCCATTAGCTCATTACTTTTTAAAGAAGATTCCCTTATTTATTTGGTGTTTTCAATATTCTTTCACTGAGAAACAATGTTTTTGAATATCTCAAATATCATGCTTCCTCAGATTATAAATGTTCTATGAATCTCCAGGATTTTAATCTTTCATTACAGATATATGATAATACATGCAAAGCACTTAACGGAGTAGTAATAGAAGTAGCAATAGAAGTAATTGTTATTATAGACATAAAGATAGAATCTTTATGCTGTCAGCATTTTAAATATAAAGGAAATAATCTTTAAAATAATCTTTAAAAATAATCAGTAATTGGGAATACCAAAGAGCTAAAAAGTAATACTGAAAGTTAATATAGAATAAACAAAGAAAATGGACAACAATGAAATTAAATAATGAAAGAGATTATTTCAAAACTGTCTAAGGGAAAATGATAAAAGGACATTAACTAGAGAAATCTAGAACTATAAAATGACATTAATTAGAAAAACTTAAAACATGAATTAAATAAAAATTTAAAGCAGATAAAAAATAAAATAAGTTAAAAATACAGAAGAACCTGAAACAAATGAAAGAGCTGGCATTTTATTTTGCTTTAAATAGCACGAGATTTACGTTAGCTGAAGCTTCCAAACTTATTTGGGGCTAGTCAAAAGCCTCTCCTAATTAGAAATGTGAACTGTGGGCTAGAATTTCCTTCAGGGTTCCACTTGTTAATTTCCTATCATAATTAACCTATGATAAAATGATAAGATAAAATACCTAAAATAAAAATTTAAAATAAAATTCTAATAAAATGTCTAAAGATAAGTCCTATTGGACTTGCCTGTATACTAAATATTTTGAAGTAGATGATACAAAGTATGTTTTATTAATATGCATAGAAAATAGCTGTTTCAATCTAATTTGCATGAATGTTAAGTATGCACCAAGATATTAAAATTATATTTTTGATTAAAGTAAATTATTATAAATTCAGGTGATTAATATTCTTTGTGCTTCAAAATAGATGTAAAGGCAATTTCAAGATAAGTTCCCAAAACATTCTAGACATAGTTGGGTTAAGTGTATACCAAATAAAGAGAATATTTGGAAAGAAATATTTCCTTTTAAAGATTTTATTTATTTATTTGACAGAGACATAGCAAGAGAGGGAACACAAGCAGGGGCGTGAGAGAGCGGGAAGCAGGTTTCCTGCTGAGCAAGGAGCCAGATGTGGGGCTCAATCCCAGGACCCTGGAATCATGACCTAAGCCGAAGGTAGACACTTAACCACAAGCCACCCTGGTGCCCCTGAAAGAAATATTTCTTAATGGAGTATATAAACCTTAATAGAATCAAGAAATTTAGTCCTTTTGGAAAATTTCATAGAATAGAAGGCATTTTCAGATAAGAGATTTAAAAAAAAATACACATTTAATCTAATCAATTAAAATGTCATAAACATTTGTTTTAGACATAGCCGATAATACTTGCTTCTCATATATTTGATTTTTATGACTTTTTATATGATAAAAGTCTTAGGGAAAAAAGTTTAGGGAAAAATAAAATCTGCAAGTTTAATGAAATAAGATTAAGTACTGTTTTATATGATACAGTTTGGTATTGGTTTGGTATTAAATAGGCTTTCTAAATGTTTCCCATTTATCAGTAAGCTTAATTCAAACCAAGGTTATTTTGAAGTATGTCACAGAGATACGTGCAGTAGCTTAGATGCATTTCCTACAAGAGAACAGATTAAGTCCAGTTTTTTGAAATTTGGAATAGCTTACAAAATTGAAGGCAGAGGTTCTAATCTGACAGTTTCCTGATAAAATGTGGACTCAAAGCAAATTTTGTTAAGAGCTCTGAAAAATTGTAGTTTCTAATAATATGCATTTAATAAACACAAATTATTCCAAAATATCTGAATACATATCCTTCTGATTCCATTATAGCAACTATTTTCAAGTTTTAAGGCAATAACCCTCTAGCAAAGGTAAGCGTACAGTACAATAAAAGGGACTGGATTACAAAGAAGAAGCCCCAAACCAAAACCCTCTTATCTGGCTTATTCCTTTTTGTTTTTCCCCTGTAATACTCATCCTGGCTCTATCTATGACCTAAAATAAACTTTGGTACTTGGAAAATTCTCGGCAAGTTATTTGTATATCTTTTATCCATCACCAAAGAAGTGTATGATTAAATATAAACTTACATGGAAAAACAGTGGAATTGTTTGTCAGTTAAATTTTTAGGCAGTTAGCTAATCTTTATTAGAAAATGATTGGTTTAAAATAAAATTTAATTATATGAACAGTTGTGTATTGTTATGATATAATATTAAGTCCAATTAATTTGGTAATTGTATATTCCCTTGGAATTGCTACCTAAAGCAAAACATAGAACATTTGTAACCCTCCAGAAAGTTGCTTTTACAAATTTCCAGTCAATTCTACATCTCTAGTACCCACCATTGGCAAACTTTTTCTGCTTTCTATTGCCATAATTAGTTTTGCCTGCTCCCAAAATCCATGTACATGAAATCTTAAATATGCATTCTTTTGTGCCTTTTTTTTTTTTTTTTGCTCAGATTAATGTTTTTGAATTTCATTCAAAGATTGTGTTTATCAGTAACCCATTCCTTTTTATTTCTGGGTGATGATATATCACTATATGGATTCATCACAATTAGTTTATTTATCTTGTCTTTAGTGTGATGAATATTGTCATACAAATCCTATTGTAGACATATGTTTTCATGTATTGGGGATAAATGCCTATTAGTGGGATTGCTGGATGTTAAGATAGGTTTAGCTTGAGCTTTATAAGTACATAGAAGTTCTCCGAAATAATTGCATAAATTTATACTGCTGCCAAGGTAATCCTTAGCATTGTATATGAATTCCAGTTATTCCTGGGGCTTCTGGGTAGCTCAGTCAGGTAGATGTTTGACTCTTGATTTTGGCTCAGGTCCTGATTTCAGGGTCATGAGATGGAGTTCTGCCTTGGGCTCTGCAGTGGGCATGGAGCCTGCTTAAGATTATCTCCTTCTCCCTCTGTACCCCTCCCCCCACATTCTCAATCTCTCTCTCCCTCTATAAAAAATGAAGGAAGGAAAGAAGGAGGGAAGGAAGGAGGGAAGGAAGAAAGTAGAAAGAAAGAAAAAGAAAGAAAGGGAAAGAAGGGAAGGAAGGAAAGAAGGAAAGGAAGAAAGAAAGAAAAGAATTCCAGTTATTCCACTTTCTTGGTAACATTTGGAATTGTCTATATTGCTGATTTTTAGCCATTCTAGTAAACTGAACTGGCATCACATTGGTTCTACTTATATCTTTCTAATGGCAAATGATGTTAAGTACCTTTTCATATATCTTCTTTTATGAAGTGTCTATTTAAGTCTTCTGTCCATATGTAGTTGGGTTGTATGTGTCTGTAGTGTTGGTTTGTCAGTGCTCTCTGTATATTCTGTATATAAATCTTTGTCAGATATAAGTACTACTAGTATTTGCTCCCACTCTGTACTTTCATTGGCTTGTTTACTTACTTAATGAGGTATTTTGATGGGTGTTGACGAACTTCAGTTTAACATTATAATCTAATGTTTTTATGGTTAGTATTTTTATGTGCAGGTAAAAGAAACGTGTGTTCTGTATAAGAAATATTTGACTAATGCAAGTTTTGAAGATGTTCTCCTATATACTTGTAGCTTTTACATTTATGTATGATCTACCACAAATTAATTTTTGGTGTTAAATGAGAAGAGTCATGCAATTTTTAAAGCAATCTGTTTGTTTATCTGAGCTATCCAAGTTGTTGACATAAAGTTGTACGCGATATTCTCTCATTCTTTTCATGTCTATAGATATGATGTGATATCTACTCTTTCATACCTGATGGTAGTAAATTGTACTAATCTCCTTTTCTCATTCTCTTTTAATGTTTCCTTTTTCTTGGTTAGCATAACTCAGACTTTATCAATTTTGTTGATCTTTTCTAAATTTTTTACTAATTTTCATTTTTCCATTTTGTTGACCTCTCCTGTAATCTATATTATTTCTTTACTTTGCTCTTTTTAATCTGTTGTTGTTGTTTCTTTTAACAGAAACTTAGCTCGTTAATTTTAGATGCTTCCTTTTTCAGATTCCTTTTCTGCCCTATCCAACCTTAGCTTGACACTGATTTACACTCACTCAGAGCCCTGAATTCATCACAAGGAGTATTGCATCATCCCTGCACTATTGTCATTCCTCAGCTGGTATCAGCTTACATTTGGGAAATACTCCACTTGCCTCAGGGGGACACCCCTTATCTATTCTAGCCTCCTGGGTGGCTCCGTTGGTTAAGCATCTGCCTTTAGCTCAGGTCAGGTCCTGGGATTGAGCCCCGCATGGCTCCCTTCGCAGCAGGGAGCCTGCTTCTCCTTCTCCCTCTGCTTGCCACTCCCCCTGCTTGTGCATGCTCTCTCTGTCTCTGTCAAATAAATTAATTAATTTTTAAAAAATCTTAAACCTTAACATTCTTTATGATTCTGGTTGGTGAGGCAGTTCTACTCCCCTGTGATCTATGTGATCTATGCTTGTTTAGATCACTCATGTGGCCTCAATGAGCTGGTAGCTAGGCTAGGCTGGAAGTTTCAAGATGGCCTCTCTCCTGTTTCTGAAGTCTTGGTAGGAAGACAACTGTCAGTTTGTGCCTCAGTTCTCGACGTGGCTGCTGTATTCACATGGCGTTTTATCTTCCTGGGCCTCTCCGTATGACCTCTCAGTAGTATAACCTGGATTTCCTGTCATGGCAGGCAGATTCAAATAAGGAGCATTTTAAAAGGAGAAGCCCCAGTATGCAAGCACCTTTCAAGGTTGCTTGCATGACAGTTCTAACTTCCTCAACCAAAGCAAGTCACACAGGAGAGCTGAGGAAGATTGGCTCATCTAGACCAACATGGCCATTTGTTCCTTATTCCTGATGATCTGTGGCAAGTAGATCCTCCCACCACTCAACAGGGAATGAAAACAATAAATAAAGAGAAATATATTTTCTTATTGAATCTTTTCAGGTTTCTTTGTATCCTCAGCTATCTGAGGAGTTAAACAAAAATGAAAGGTATGATTCTGTAGATTATATATTTGTCTTTAGAGTTAACTTGGAAGTAAAAATTTCCTGCAACGTTTTATATCCAAACTTAGTGCAACCAGTGCCCACTGTTTGTATTTCAAACTTTCTCGCTGTCCTTAGGACGTCAGGACTCTGTAGCTTTCCCCCTTAAGCTAAGTAGATAATCTTATCTACTGATGACACATCAGAGGAAACAGAAGCCAGTAGAGAAGGTTTTACCTCATCTTTCTCTCACCAGGCCTGTAAGTGCAGCTAATGTAATATAAATAAGTTAATAGAACTTATTTTCTCACCACGAAGGGTTTTTCTTACACTGTACCCAGGAATCTTTTTTTCTCAAGCTCCATTTTATCTGCCTTATTGCAAAATTTGCTTTATTGCCTTATTGCTGCCTTACTGACTCTGGTTTTTAAATATGTATAGGTACCATTCCTTGCTGTTTCTATTGCACTCAATTCTTCTTCTGGCCCAGATACTGTCATTGCATATTGCACTTGACTACTGGCCTGTCTGCAACCCCTTCCATGGCTCCACATATACACCATCCTAGACCATGACCTTTGGAAGGTAGAAATTGTATCTCTCTACCTCCTGGTTGTACACCCAGTTCAGTGCAGTGCCCAGCACTAAATGTGTACACAATAAGAATGTGTTCAATACATGGATGTGTGAATAATGTATCTCTCAACTGATCGTGTGACACTAGCATGTTGCAAAACCCTGGCTGGGGGATACTGGCCTAATGATAAAGCAGTAAGCGGTCAAAGCTTTTAAAAACAAAAGCTATACATGCAATAGCAGAAAGTAAGGAACTTTCTTTAAGTTAATGACTTTTATTTAGTATAATTTGTAACTTTTAATGATTCTTGTGGAAGGAAAAAAAAAAAGGAGCCATATTCCCTGAAGAGGAATCATATACCTAAAGGATAGCAAATTATTCAAATGCCTTCATGGGGTAATTCCCATTTCACCTTTAGGAATATTACTAATAGGGATGTATATGAGACTGACATGACATTTGGGAAAAGTCTGAAAAACATTGATTCAAAAAAATGGATTCCTAAATGTAGATTGATTCTCTATATTCTATATATGCCTCGAGTGTAGCTAACTGGAGATGCTTTTTCTAGTCACTGAAGAAAAGCAACAATTTACTAAGTAGCATCCTAACATCCTGAAAGAGTTTAATGCTATTTCCAAAAATGGACAACACTCCCAGTTAATGGCAGTGAGCACTTTGGGAGAACTGATTTTACAAATACATTTTTATCTAGTGCTTTAAAAACATTCAATGCATTACCAGCACAGATAGAGGCTTTAACTCTTTTAGACAAGGAGAGTATGTTTTAAATGCCAGCAATGGTTAATGTGAGTGAATTACCAAAGAATACCTAGCCCTCTGGAAGTATTTCAACAGAATATTTTTGATGTGAAGGGACTCCAAAGATCAGCTCATGATTTATGAGAAACATAAGGCCCAAATCAGTTAAGTTTTGCCTGTACAAGAAACAAAAGTAGTTTACAGCGGAAGCCTTTTCATCTTGTCATGATGTCTGTCTTCTTTCCGCTATCACCTTCTCTTTCTACTCTCCATGTTCGAGATACAAAAGCTTGCTTTCTGCAGTCGAATATTCTAAAGTTATTCCTATTTAAGGGCCTTTGTACCTGCTCATGATTCTGCAAGGGGTGTTCTTTCCCCATATTTTTTCATGTGACACTTCTCCATTCAGGTCTCAACAAAATAAGTCACTATGAGTACTCTGCTTCAAGTAACTCCTTTCATGCCCCTCATTATTTTATTATATTACTCTGGATTGTTTTCTTCATAGTACTTATCTGAAGTTATCTTATGCACTAGTTTAGTTGCATTCTGTCTCCCTATCTTGAATAAAAACTCCATAAAGTAACATAGCTGTCTTACTTGCTATAATATCATCAAAGCATAGAACAGTGCCTGGTACTGGAGAGCATTCAATAAATATTTGCAGAGTTATTGAATTATTTAGCCATATATCTGCGATGCCAGTCTGGTTACAGTGTTTCAAAAGGAAAGAAAAGGAAAGACTAAAATAAGAATAGGCATTTAAATGTGTGTTCAATTCCAATTGACTTTTTAAACCAAACCTTTTTAAATAATCTCTCTTCAGGGCATTTGTTTAGGAAATGAAAATGATTCCATAACTTTTCATTGACATACATGTATCTATATCAATTTAAAAGTGCATCAATATTCTGATTCAGGTCTCCCTGCATTAATTCGTATACCACTACGCATTCTGCTTCTTGGCATCTGCTGGTTCCAGATTTTCTATTTTGCAGCATAGCATCATTGAGTTTTGTGCCATATGGATGCCCTTCTTTGGTCCCAGTTTTGATCAATCAAGTGATGGCAGACTGACTCATGCCATTTTGAAGAAGATAGGGATTTGATCTGGAGGAAGTCCACTAAAAGATTTCTTAAAGAAAACTGTGTTCTAAGCATCAGGCCTGTGGGGGAGCAATAAGCTCTGATATTATATATAAGTATATAATAATCACATATATATGCATAAAATCATATTACATATTATATATAATATTACATATTATATGTATAATGTACATGTATGTATAAGAACACTTTGTACTTAATGGTTGTTATATATTTTATAAATGGAATCACTTTGTACTTAATGGCTGTCTCATAGACAAATTGCAGAAAACTTGCTTTATGTCTAAAAGGAAATGTTCCTTCCAAAATTCTAACTGGTATTGTGCTCACGTGTGTGACTAAAATTATTCTTTATCAACAGTACTAAGGGCTTTTATCCCCGGAAGTTAGGTAGTCTATTCTTTTCCTGATAGCAATCTGAAAACCCAATGTTGCGGTTTACTGATTTGAAATGCTACCAACAAATACTTTGAAAGACGAGGAAATACTTCAAAAGATATTCTGATTATGATCTAATGGTATAAAAAATGCATCAAGAAGTCTTGTCCACATTCTTCCTCTGGCTCCAGTCCAAATTATGTTTTGTTATTTATTGATAACATATCTCATTCTCAAAAATGATAGAGGCAACTATAAGAGTATTCATAATGACATGGAATAAATGTTGGAGGGATGGAGAAATTTTTAAAAATATTAAAATAAACCCAAGGGTAAAATTAAGATTAAAAAATAATTTCCAGAAGTTTGTAAAACTGGATAGTAAACTTGGCCTTGATATTATTAGTGGCTAAAGTAGAAATGACAAAAGGTTTTTCAGTACCTATGAGATACATAGTTTTTAAATACCAATTATTTAAGGAAAGTAAAAATTCTAATTAGCACCGATATTTGAGAAAAAAAAATATTTGTTATATGGCAAAGAAGAAACTGTTCTTGACTGAATGTAATATGCCTAATGACAATTATCAGGTCAATAGTGGGAATTCTCTTGAACTACGCCACATAATAAGAGGCACCAATGCAATTCTGAAAAACAGATTTTAAAATGTAGTATACTTTTGTGTTAGAAATTTGCAATACGCTGAAGTTTTCTGAATTGGTTTTAAGTGCAGGATGTTGGATGCAAGTGTTGGATGTAAGTAAATTGTACACCTGAAACTAATATTACATTGCATATTAACTAACTGGAATTTCAGTATAAGCTTTAAGATAAGATACCAAAAAAACCCGAATTGGTCTTAAGATAAAAGACTACTGGTTATATAAGTTTCACAAACTTCATTTAAGGAAAGTGCAAGGGAGAAGTGCCATTAATTATGTCAGTATGTTGATGTTATCTGTAATTCTCCACTTTTAAATTTTAGCAACATTGTAGCTATAAACAAGGTAAGGGGGGCATATTTGAGCTCTACCTCTCAAGAGCTGTGTGATCATACAGAAGTTACTTAATTTCTTTACTCATGCATTTCTTTTTCTGTATAAACAAAACATGAGAATAGTCATATCTGTATCATATGTCTTAACAGAAATGAAATAGCACGTGTAATATTTACATGAAATAACAAGAATAAGAGTCTCCCATCCCCATCCCTTTACTGATAGTCCCTGGCCCAAGCAGGTACTTGGTAATTGATACATTATTCCCCCTTTGCCTTCTTAGACCATGTATCAGAAACACACACACACACACACACACACACACACACACACACATTAATCAAATAAGAGTTGTATTGAGAGAAAGGGTCTTTTCAGCAACATGAGTTTTAGGTAAGAATTTGTTGAACCGTAGGAACTGCAATTAGTGTATGAAAATGGCTGATACGTACTTAGCTGTGACTAGGCCATCTCTACACTGTACTACTGTCTTTTCCATGTGATTCCATAACTGACTCAAAAAAAGAAAGAATATACCAACTTTTCTCTTGCTACCACAAAGTTTTAATTGAAAACCAGAGTGCTGGGCTGAATACAGCTTCAGCAGGTTCTCAGTTAAATTAGAAGGGGCTTTTCATTTAAGTCCTAGTTGATATGTCACTATTCTCTGTCACTTTAAAAAGCGATAGTGCTTTGTTATCAGCATGGAGCCCTGGCAGGCTTCTGATGTAGACTTAGACTAAAATAGAATGCCAGAATGATGAAGGCGCTGCTTACCTTCGAACACCTCCAGGCTCTGGTTGTGGGCAAAGGTGCTGACATATTGCTCTGTCCAGCGCAGTGGGTTTGAATAATCTCCAACTGATCATTCTCACATTTTAGAGTGTAATATGAAATTTTATAAGGGTTGATAGGTTTTCAACAGAGCACAAATGTTACTGATAGTATGTGATTTATGCCATCTAGAGACTTAATTTCTTAGGCAAATTATTAATAATTAATTCTTGCCCTTTAATTTTGTAAATTCTATTTAGAAAGTCTTTAAAGAAAGAAAACTGTACTTGGTGAGTTATAGAGGAAGTTGGCCTAACAATAAACATAGTCATTTCTTGAATGAAACATTGTGTGCCAGCCTTCTGCCAAGCACCAAGGTAGGTGCTGGAAACAGAAGGACAATTAAGAATACCCATCCTCAAGCAGGGAGACATGTACAACGATAGGTAATTATAAGATAATGCAGCAAGTGAAATATTATGCATAGAATATTACTGAAGCACAAAAAGCAATTATCTTGATATCTCTCAGGAAACAAGTAACAGAAATAGTGCATGTCTAACCAGTATCCTTGTTCCTAATTACTAGATCAGCAAATTCAATGTATGGCTGAATATTTATATTGATATGACATTACCTTTCTTGGCTAGGAACAAGATTTCTCTTAGGAACAGCTGAACACACATATTCAAATTGAATATGTTATAGGAAAAGTGTAAAGGTTTTTGAGAGCTTAGAATTAGTCTCCCTCCTCCCTTTTGCCACCCCGCCCCCAAACACACACACAGTTTAACTGTCTATACACTGAAGTGTCCTGTGCCTTTTTGGTTTTGACTGCATAGAAAGGAAGTCCTTTCTGGAAAAACTTTGCTCTAGAACTTCCTGGCTCCTTCCTATGGGTTCACTTTTCTACTCAGCATGTTTCTCCACATTCAACTCTAATAGATATAAGATACCTGTATAGCTAAAGAGCATTTGAAAGAGTTTACTTTGTGAAAGGAAAAATAGAGGTTTTGCCACATTTATTGCTTTTTAAAAAGTAAACCTCTTTTTGAATGTATTTGTATAGGATTTTCAGAGCCCTCTCCTCTGGAGTAGTGTTTTAGCAACACAGCAGTGCAACTCTGAGCTTTAATCACTGGGTATTTGTTTTTTCACACTAATTTCAAACCACAAACTAACATTCAAATTGAAAACGGTAATAGGTTCACAGCCTTCCAATTGACTTTCAGGTGTCATGTTATCTTTTCAGAGCATCTGATCAAGCTTAACACTTTTGAATAGTTTAAAACTCAGTTATAATAATTCACAGCCTCAGAAATATTTGACTTCTACCTAAAAGCAAATAAAGGCAAAGAGTCTCTTACATCCTCAATAAAAGTTTTCAAAAATGAATCAGCCACAAGTTTGAGTCCCATCTCTGTGAGCAAATTCCCAGAGTAAGCCATTTCTAGGCTTGCTGAATTCCAGAGCAGTGTATGTCTCAGTCCAAAGGGCTGCGTGTATGCAAATTGGCCATTCAAAGCTAAGGGAATACCTATTTTCCGTATTTATAGATGTTGCCTAGTATATTTTGCATTTTATTTGATCATTTCCTTGTCCACCTTAATCTATTAAGTTTGTGAGGGTGGGGATTTATTCCTTCTATTCATAGCTGCTGCTCAGTACCTGTAAACCAACAGTAGGCATTCAACAAATACCAGTGAATAATCAGATACCTGTCTTTAGGGGACTGAGTGAAAATGGGGACTAGAGTTGTACTCAGATGTTAAATATAATTTCATGTCTACTGATCCCTATCTCTGAAGGCAAAAATAAAAATGATAAGGAGGGCATGAATCACTAAAGGTGATCCTAGATGAGTATGGCAGAAAGATTCTAGGGCATTTCAATGGACACCTTCCTCTACCTTATTTATTAACTGGCATTAAGATGGGAATGCATAGCACAGTGCTTCCTTTAAGCAACAAACTTTCAGAAGTATTGCTCTAACACAAAACTCAGATAGTAAATAAAATATAATGTCTTAGAATGTTCTTTAGGACCTGACTTTAAAAAAGGGCTCTGGTTTCTAACTTGTTTCTAACTGATAATACACACACACACACACACACACACACACACACATATATGTATTAGCATGTATGTTTGCATAGTTATATATATAAGATAAATCAATATATCTATATACAATTGATACATGCATAAATATATATGGGTATACACATATCATGAAGTAATACATTATACATGTTTATAATATTTACATATTATATAAGTGATACATATATAAAATACAAACTTATTTATCATGTAAGTCATAACTATCTTATTAGCTATTACCCCCTGTGACAGTAAATATCATCTCACTTGGTCTGGCTTACTCTCTATTTTTCCTAGCTGGGATTTGGAGCACTTGGTGAGGGAATGAGTTGATTTTACCTCTCTAAACAAAGCCAAATGAAAAATGGCTTTGATGCCACTGTGGAGGTAATTGAGAATGCCCAATTTTGGTAAATAAAGAACATGTGACTATTTTGCTGTGTCCTCATTCTTTCAGTATTGTATAAATAATATTCTTAAAATGTCAAACAGATCGTAAGAATATCTTACAATATTTCTAGTCCAATTTTATAGAGAAACACTAACAAGTTGTAGCTGTCAGAATGATCCTCCTTCCCAGGCAAAACAACTAACATAGCAACAAGATGTATGAGAAGATCAACAATTTATAAAAGAACTACCTTTTGCTTCTATTTTTAAATTCTCTGCTGGTTCAAACTATGACTTCATGGCCATTTATTTAATGTGTGTCTGTGTGCATGGGTTTAGGTTTTCTTTCTTGTTATGTTGTGAGTTTATTCAGCAATTTTATTATCATTTGACAAAAGTTAAGAATTTGAGATATTTTGGGGCGCCTGGGTGGCTCAGTGGGTTAAAGCCTCTGCCTTCCGCTCAGGTCATGATCCCTGGGTCCTGGGATCGAGCCCCGCATCTGGCTCTCTGCTCAGCAGGGAGCCTGCTTCCTCCTCTCTCTCTGCCTGCCTCTCTGCCTGCTTGTAATCTCTGTCTGTCAAATAAATAAATAAAATTTTAAAAAAAGAATTTAAGATGTAACAGAATTCTTTATTATTAATAAAGTTTCATCTTTAATAAAGACAGTGGAAAAATATGAGTATAGACAAATACATCTTAATTTTTAAGACATATTAATCAAAAATATTCTGAATCTGTTTTCATTCTTCCTTTTTTGTACCCTTCTTCCCTACAAAAGAATGCACAAATATACAATTATTTTTATGTAATTATTAAGACAAAATTAATATCATTTGGTCAGAGTTCAAGTATGACATTTTTTAATTTATATGATTGGTGGCTGAATGGTGGCATCATCATTAATACAAATGTAGTTTCTTAGGGCAAAGGAACAAAAGAAAATTGAATTAAATATGACAAATAATATGGAATTAAGTATTGTTTCAAGCATTGTTTTGTTTTGTTTTTGGTAAAATCTGAAGTCATTCTGTATTATTCACTCTGTTGAAAGGAAAAGCAACCTTGAATAGTGTATTTTAAAAATAAGCAACATTAATTAGAGGAAAAATTTTAAACAAACATAATAAAACAAAACACCTGGAGTATGAAAATCAGAACAGGAAATTATAACACAATAAAAGGTAATCAAATAATTCCTTTAATCATTCTGATAAAAAACTAATGTCAGTGTGGTAAGAATGAGCTCATTATAAATAGCATGTTGTCTGAAAATGGAAAGAAAAGTTCAGATACATGGCCTGAAAATCAGCACTAGAAACATTAAGACACCCCAAAATTTCATCTTAATTCATTCATTCTTAATTAATCATTTATCTCTCACCAGTAGGTTGGACTTCTGTGGTGTTTGGGATAAAAAAAAAAAAAAAAAAAGAAGAAGAAAGCACAAGACCTCCTTAAGGATCTTTCATTCTTCCAAGAGAAAGAAAAAATATAAATAAGTAATAGCAATGCTATCTATCTGTATACAAAATGCTCATAGATATTACCTATTTATTATATACCCATGTCAAAGTTTGTACCTATAAACCATGCCAGGGATGCTGGCCACCTCTTTGCAGTTCTTCAGAATTTTCACCCAGCTCTTCATTCTTATTTGATAGTTATTAAACAACTGAAGGGAAGAATGTAGTAAAGCAAAATGTCTAAGTAGTCACACAATGGCCATTTTGAAAGAGATGTTGCTAGTTCATAAGCTAGTCATATAAATTGTACCAAGTTATTTTGCAGCTGATTATAGAGCTGTAAGTACTTTTTCAGTGACTGCACCAAGAATACTAATATGTACTTCTGGGTTGGAAGATTGGGATGCAGTATTAAAATGGAAGGCTTATTTAAAAATCCATCTGCTATGGGTTTCAACTCCACCAGTCTGTAAAATGATCTGAACCACATAATCTACTCTAATATCCTCTCCCAATTTCATAGGGAACAGTAGCAGAGAACCAAAGTTGCAATGAGTTGGAAAACCTTTTCATGTAGCTTTCCTGAATCATAAGGAAATTGGCCTATTAGTTTCAAAGGAATCTCTCAGCCTCTACTACCTCTGTGCTTCCATCTGGGTGGGGACCTAACAGAAGCATAACACCATGTAGGAAACCAGCAGATAGGCCATTTCTTAGCTTCAGAGGGGATTGGGCAGGACACCAGTTTGGATCTAGGTTCAGTAAGGACAACCTGCTAGTTTACTTCTAGGTTCCAAAGTAATCCAACTTTCACTTGCCCCAGGTCTTGATTTTTTTTAGAAACTTGGCAATAGAATGATCTAATTGCATAGATCCTCTCCTGATATAAATCTCTTCAGATTTGAAGACTGCATAGACTTTGTCTTTTAATTCTAAACACATAAAAGCTTTTTATCCATCCCATTATGGATCAGATTCATCTTTTGTTTCTCCCTAGCTCTCCTGTATTTTTTTCTGTATTTATTTAGATTAATTTTTTTAAGGCAAGAACCACATATCAGGTTGCCTTATTTATGTTCAAAGCTTAGTGCGTAATACAAAATCTGGCATATAGTGATTAATACCACTAATAGTTGATTAATACATATTAATGGAAAAATATTTGCTACTAACAGATTACTTTTCAGTCATATCATGTTATATATCTATATACACATGTATACATAAATATGATACAGATATCTCTTTATGTCTATATATATACACACGCACACAATCTCTATCAGTTTCACTAAACATAATATCAACACAGCAAAGAATATTTCTTAATAAAAAGACTTATGATTAGTAAATTAAACAGAATGACAATATGACCCAGCAATTTCACTCCTAGGTATCTGCCCCCCAAAATTGAAAATGGTTACTCAAACAAAAACTTGTACATAAATGTTCATATCACACTTCACAAGAGCCAAAGAAATAATGCAAATGTCCCCCAACTAAAGAACAGATAAACAGAATGTGAAATAATATGTATAAAGAATATTATTCAGCCATAGAAATAATGAAGTCCTAACACATGCCACAACACTGATGAAGCTTGAAAACTTTATAATAAATGAAAGAAGCCAGACATAAAGATAACATGTTTGTACAAACATATGTTTTCATTTTGGTTAGGTAAATGTCTGTAAGAGGAATTGCTGAATCATGAGGATGGTTATGTTTAATTTTATGAAAAACTGTCAAACTATTTTCCAACGTGGCCATGGCATTTTTTATTTCTAACAGTCATGAGTTCCAGTTCCTCATCTTCAGCAAAACTTAGTATTATTGGTCTTTTTAATTTTAGCCATTCTCCTGAGCACGTAGTGCTATCTTATTCTGATTTGTTTTGCATTTTCTTGATGACTAATGATTTTGAACATTCTTTCTTATTTTCCATTCATATATCTTCTATGGTGATATGTGTAAAAAAATCACAACACCATTTAATTAAGTTACTTGGTTTCATATTAATGAGTTGAAGATTATTTAGATGTTCAAAATACATGTCCTTTATCCCATCTATATATTTCAAATATTTTCACTCAGTCATAGGCTTATCTTTTATTACTAGTGTCTTTTGAAGACTAAATATTTTTAATCTTGAAGACTATTATTTTTTAATGTTTGGAGCTTTGCTGTCCAGTCTAAGAAACTGTCTAATCCATGCTCACAAAAATTGTCAAAATTTCTCGGGTGACAGATCTTTTTTTTTTTTTCTGAAATTATAAAGATGTTTTCTCATGATCTTCTAGTTTGGATAGTTTCTGATGAGACATATTCTTTCCCTTCCTCCCTCCCTTGCTTGCTTCCTTCCTTCTCTTTCTCCTTCTCTTATTTGCTTTCTTCCTGCCTTTAATCTGTATTCAGTGTTTCTTTTTTTCTCATCCTACTTGAATATTTTATCTCTTATCACTGACTCCAATAGTCTCATTATGTTATTTCTTGGTCTTCTTTATTTATTTTAAAAGATTTTAATTTTAAGTAATCTCTACACCCAGTGTGGGGCTTGAACTTACAACCTCAAGATCACTTCCACACATTCCATCAACTGAGCCAGCCAGCCTCCCCAGACTGCTTTATTTTTTTACACTGCTTGCAGTCCCCCCCCCCCTTGAATCTGTGTATATATACTTTTCATCAACTTGGAGAAATCTTGACTATTAGTTATCCAAATATTTTGTTCTTACCTCGTGTCCTCCGTCTTCTAGCAATCCAATTACATAAGTGTATGCTCTGTTAATATATTAAGTCCTTTGTTTTTAAGCTTTGGTAAGGAAGTTCTCGAGATATTTTTATTCTTAAGCTAATTTAGCTTCAAAACTAAGGCAATATTCTGAGGACTCTATCTGACGCCCTCCCTATGTATCATTTGGTCTTTCCATGTTGACAAGTCGAAACATGAATTATCTTCATCCCTGTGAGAGTTCCAGGAACTTTTCTAGTCTTTTTTATGACTCTTTCCATGGCCTCTGATGGTTTTCTTTCATGAATTATACTCAGTGACAGAACTGGGGGATTCCCTGGGATTTTACACAGTTGTCTGTCTCCTCAGCTCCCTAATCCTCTCTTTTATTCTGACCTGCCCAATTTAGTTTCCCCAACTTCCACAAAATTTGATCTCTATCTCTGCATCTTGGCAAGATGCCTTGATTCTGTTACAGCTAACCCTCCTGTTTTGTTTGGTACAATTGAAAAGATCATCTTTTTTTGGTTCTCTTATGCCAGGGGTCATAGTTCTGTGCTGCTTTCTGTCCAGTGTTTGAAAAAATGTTACCTATATTTTGTCTGCTGTCTAGTTGTTTAATACAGAAAGTTTTTTGTTATTTCATCCTAGCCAGAGGTCAAAGTTCTAGTTTGATTCAACATGCAGAGTTTAAGGGACTGGTTGAACATATAGCAAGAAGTCAGAAAAGGTAAACATGGTCCTTAAGGGGGAGCTTATTTTTTATATGAAATTTCCCAATTATTTCTGTAAGTATAAAACTGAAAGTAAAGAAGTAAGTGTTTCATTGTTAATTACTATATATTATATCTGAAAAGCAAAAGACTAAAGATGTAATTCTTGGCGAGTTATACATAAGAGAAGAAAGATTTATAAAAAGAAAATTATATGTGAAATAAAAACCGGTACAATTTAAAAAAATTTGGAGTTATTCTGAAAATCGGTTGTCCTGATGTTTTTCTGTAAAAATTCAGCAAGTTCTTGATTGAAAATTTTTAAAAGGGATATTATTTTTCAATGAAGTAACAGTTGGTATCAGGCATTTGTGCCTGCTGACAAGACAGAGACTAGGTACCACAAGTGCCTACGATTCAAATGGTGTCTAGACAGGAGGGATCATTTTGAACTTTTTATTTTTCACTGTCATTGAGTCTGTATCATGAAATACACTTTCTTTTATGCACAGTGATTAGGCATAGATTTCACACAAAAGGAGCCTAGAGGGGATAATACAGTAGCATACTATAAATAATCAGAGGAGTCAGTTTATTTAAGTAGATCAGATGTTCAAGAGAATAATCTAGGGCGCCTGGGTGGCTCAGTGGGTTAAGCCGCTGCCTTCGGCTCAGGTCATGATCTCAGGGTCCTGGGATCGAGTCCCGCATCGGGCTCTCTGCTCGGCAGGGAGCCTGCTTCCCTCCCTCTCTCTCTGCCTGCCTCTCTGTCTACTTGTGATCTCTCTCTGTCAAATAAATAAATAAAAAATCTTTAAAAAAAAAAAAAGAGAGAATAATCTATAATTCTTTCATAAGGGTAGACACAAAATTTTGAACTGTGATTTAATTCTTTGAATATATACATACACACACATATGCATGTATGAAATAATTGAAATATGATACTAAATGAAAACATCTGTCAATCCAAAAAGAATTTTAATGGAGTAATTTATTGAATATTATTTCATTTAGCTAGGTAAAAATATTGTTAAAGATATGTGAAATGGAGAACTTTTAGTTTTTATACATACATTAAAATACATCCTTGATGCAATTTTTGACTGACAGTTCACTGGAAGATGAAAGAATTTTATGATAAAAATATATGAACATCTGAATTTTAAGAAAATGTAGCTTTCTGGAGCATTATAAATTATACTTAAATTGCTAAATTTTAAGTGATCAGAAATCATATAGAGCTAATCATGTTAATTATTCTTGAAAAGTTGAATAATTATCTAGTTAAGCTCATTTGGAAATGCTGCAGAGAAAAAATTTTAAATGACCTAAATAATTTATTACATTTTTTAGAAGAAAATCTCTTGAGAAAGTACATTTCAAAGACATAGGAATAAAACCATCAAGTCCTTACTAATTTATTAGGGCATTAAAGCCATGTCCAATTATAGACCAACTTTGTTTACACACTCCTGAGAATTATTCATCATCCCTCAAGTTTAGATTAACTTATAGCAAATTATCTGCAAAGAAAACTGTAGTCTATATTTTAAAATAGTTTCCCTAAACTTATAGTAATTTTATGAAGCAAAAATAAAACATTTAACTTTAGTTTATGTAATGCCATGAAACCAACACTTTGGAAAGCACTTTGGTCTTAATCTATGTAAGACTGGAATAGACATAAACTGTGACATACTCTATTTAAATGCCCTTGAGAAAACCATGTCCACATGCACCCAAATGGCTGTATACCAATGTCTGTATAACAATGCTTTTTCATAAAAGCATTGTTAATAATAGTTTGGAAATAGACGGTAATGTCCAAACATTCATCAACAATAGAATGCATATATTGAGGTTTTATCATTACAATATTATATTATAGACTTTTAAAAATAATTTAACTACCATCACACTCAAGAACTGTATCTTACAAATATAAATTGTAATAGAGATGTAAGACATAAAAATACATATAGTGTGATTTTTTTTTTTTTAAGTTTTAAGAACAGGCAAATCTAAACTTCATTCTTTCAGATGCACACCTAGGTAGTACAACAAAAAGAAGGGAATAAGGAATTATTACTAAGATTGGGTTCTTTCAGGGTGAAGGGAGGGTTTCCAGAAGTTTTTCTAGGGCTTTTTTATTCTTTTTATTGACCTACATGTTGTTTATATGATCACATACATTTTAATTGTTAAACAATTGCTTGTTAGATCTGTGTTTGATGTACTTGTTTCTATATTTGTTTTTCACAATAACAAATATTTTTCAAAATATAAAATTTCACCAGTGATTGACCTAGCAATATTTGGTATATAACAGGTTTACAAGGTCTTTACAAGTTTCTAATTGACTTTTTCCTCTACGTCAGTTTTATCATTTGCTTTGTAAATATTAAGCATCTTCTTCATATTTCTAAGCAGATTAATCTGTGATTTAATCTTTTTTATTTGAACAAAATTTGTTTAACGAATGCAGCCCTGTCAATTTCCCCATATGTTGCTTTCATATTTCACAATGAATAATTTATCCCATTCAAATTAATATGGAAAACATGAATTTTATTGATGATACATCTTCTGATTAATTTGAGAAACATCACTGTGATTTATGACAGTTGTGTTTTTTGTTATTTACTTGTAATTTATTAAGATTTGCCTTTTGAAAGGGGCAGGTAGAACACATTATATTGTTGCTAACAATATCTGATAATCACTAATCATTCTCTGATTAAAATATAAGAATCAGGAATGGGATACTTATATCTTTTGTGAGTAAGGCAGGAATATAGGCTGAAGAAAGAAGGACAGAGAATCCAGGCCTATTAGATACTTAAAGATGAATGTCTGAAAGAGGTCCAGATACCCATATATTACAAAAAACTGTGACATGAGGTTCCTGTGCCATATGTAACTTCTGTAAGAATTCCTATCCACCAAGTAACAATCCAAAAAGCTGTAAATGATGGATAGGATTGAAGTTCTTTCAGTTGCCTTCTTAAAATATAGATGGCATAAAATCTAAAATCATTAAGATAGCAACAAAATATCCAAGATATGTCAAGGAAGAAGAATGAAGACAAAAATACGAATAGTAGTTATCCTCAGTTTAGTTTCTAGGAATCTCCAGGGAAACCATCTAGTAATCCAGCAGTTTCCAGTGAACAAGTAGGCTTGCTAGTTGATCTTGGATAATTTGTAATAAATCATGCAAAATCAATAGGATTTTTGTGCAATTAAATGTGTAGCTTATGAAAAGCACCTAAAACAGTGTTTGCTGCATTGTAAAACAGAATAAATATTGATGTAATTAATAATATTAGTTCCACTATAATTTTCACTGGAGTATCTTGAAATTGGCTTCCTAACTTATTTCTATGATGGTCAAGAAATTTTTGAATTCTAATTTGATTTCTTCCATCTAAATCATGAAGCAAAGAAATGCACTGGTTAGGAATTCAAGTGCTTAAGATAATGTTTCTGGCCAGGAAAGAGTAGATCATCAAAGAAAATAAAGCCCAGAAGTTGAGTGTATTGTGGAGAAGAAAGGAAACTCACATTACTTTGGGCTAAGTTACTTTTCAGAGATGTGTGATAGAACCAGCTAGAGACGTTGGATAGATAGGGATATACCTAAAGGAGAAATATGATAGAAAAGTTATCAGTGTTAAACAGTAATCTCTGGGAATTACGGGGAATATTTAAATAAAAAAAATAGAACTTGAGAAGCAAATGACTAAGGGTCAAACACACGCATGTTTGTTGGACTACTTTGATTTGTGAGATTGGGAGAAAAGAAATGGGGAGAGGGAGGCACAGAGGGAGATACAGAGAGGAAGGAAAGAAACTATTGGTGAGTGAAAACCTTGGCACAGCTTTTAAGCACAGCTAGGTTTGAGAGCTATTATATGAACTTCCAGAAACTGACTCCTTCTCCTGCCCCTTATCCCATCCCCTCCCATCTTCCAGTCAGACTTTTCTTTTGCTGGGTATTTCCAAATTGTTTCTTTTCTCCTGCTGACATACAGCAGATCCTTCTTGGCTCATGTTCAGAGGAACCAACAGTTCAGACAAATATCCTGACCCTGTTTCACATTCAATGTCCTGGATCATTGGTCCATCCATGAATGACTGACGATTGTGACGAAGGAGATTTGAGTGCTCTGGCTGCCTCATCCTGGGTCACCTGCTCACTCCTGAAGTCAACCCCTCTAAAGCACATGGACTTTAGACGAGTTCAGTTGAGATGGTGGCTAAAGAAAGGGCCATTGCCCATGCCTTGTTGAGAAATAACAGAAAAGAAAGGTAGACATCAGAGAACAGATAGAAGGAAACTAAGAGATAAGCTGTCTCCGAAGTTGAAGAAGAAAATTTGAAGGAGAGGGCAGTCAAGGGTGTCAAGCACCTCAGGTAAATGAGTCCAACTGAAAGGAGTTCTTCCAAGTTTGCTTTGGAAAGTCAGGTACTTTAACAAGAGCAGTTTAAGTCAAGGCAGTAGCCAGAATATTATGAGAACAAGGAAAAGTCCTAAGAATTGTAGATAAGCAAAAGAGATGAATAGTTGTTAGATAAATACGTTGTGTCAAGGAAAGATTAAACACAGTAAATATATATTTATTTGCTACTAAAATGCCCTTAGCAAATTGCATTTAATTCGTGAAACTAATGTTTCTTCTTGAATCAAATCAAATATCTCCTTTACAATTCACAGGAAGCATAAATATTTAGCAACCGTGACTCTTCATATGCATGTGCTAACTGCTTTTTTTTTTTTTAATAACATATAGGAGGATATCAAGCAGGAGATAATAAAAATTAGTAATTAAATATACTCCTTGCCTAAAGTAATAATTATTCACATACATTATTTTATTATAATATATTGCCCTTTAAAATCATGAAATTCTAGCCCCCAAACTTAATTGTTTTTCTGGATATTTGCCTGTTTCAGGATGTTGTGGAAAGATTTGTGAGAGGTCTATTTTTAACAACACGAATAAATTGTAGCTAATTTAGGCCAATTAAAAAAAAATAGTAAGTAGGAGCGTTATTTTCCATATGCACCCTATCTTCCATTGACCAAAGTTGTGCACTTAAGTTCCTCTCATTCCTTATCAAATGTTCCTTTGTACAGTAGCTAAGTTTCCAAAGTTCTAAGTGTCAAGGAACATGCTTGTTAGAGGAAGGTGCACAGCTGGACTAATCTCTGCTCCACAAGTATTTTGCTGCTGTTCACTCTAGCAAAATCTTCAAAAATCTGAGGAATTTCTAGTTTCAGAATTCAAAACTCTCAGCTGAGTTCCCTTATTTTAAGGCATTCACTATCCAGTGAAAGTTGTTTTTCTTTTCTATAAGTTAGGAGGGCAGGAAATTAGACCCAAAGGCAAGATGGGTTTCCCTCGGCTTTTTTTCTTTCTTGTTGCTCAGGCACTAGCATAGAATTCAGGTTCTTTTGCTTTCGTAGATACTATTATTATTTGATAGTGAAATATGAAGCCTTTTGGGTTGCCAGGCAACACAATCAGCAATGCCCTTTTAAGCACTTACTGTAGCTGGACTTACCAGTTTTTTTTTTCTGTCTGTTTAAATGGGTTCGGCTTCTATCACACACAGGTCTATTTCCCTTCAGAAATTATTCTTGAAAGCTCCCTTCTAACACACACACACACTGCACACCATCCTACATATTATGCGTTTTCGTTAAAAATTGAACTTTACCTTTATCTCATTTGTATACTAGTCAAACTTAAAACAGTATTTGAAATGAAATAACAAAGATCTAACAGAGATTATTGAGTTTGGGCTTAGCATGCAACATTATTTGGAATAGACAGACTTTGCTTTTCATGAAAATAAGCCTCAAAACAACACAAGATAAGCTGGTGACAGTTATAATGCGACAAAATAGTAACAGTTTAGTACCATAGAATAGCTATGTTCAGGACGCCTGGGTGGCTCATTCCGTTAAGTGTCTGCCTTTAGATTAAGTCATGATTCCGGGGATCTGGGATGGAGTTCTCCATAGGGCTCCTTGCTCAGCAGGGAGTCTGCTTCTCCCTCTGCCTGCCACTCCCCCTGCTGGTGCTTTCTCTCTGTCTAGTTTTCTGACAAAGAAATAAAATCGTAAAAAAAAAAAAAAAAAAAAAAAAAAAAGGAAAGAAAGAAAAAGAAAAGTCATGTCCCAGTAGCTATAGAAATGATTGTACTATTCACTTTGCTAAACTTCCAATTTGAGAAGAATGATTTATTGCTCTGCCCATATGCTTCTCTGTCACTTATCAGAGATAGATCTCTCGTTTTTAAAAGAACTATGCTTTTCCTTTGCCACTTACAGTACCTCTTTTCAGGCAAGTGGTGATTTCATGCACAGATCCTTGCTTTTAACAAAAGTGCATTCCTGGGAAGAATGCTAAGGTTTCTCCCAGCTTCAAGATGCAGATGGCATAACTGGGAAATTTTGAAGCAACAATGGGAAAGTTTTCTCTTGCCTTTGCCTTTTCAGAGTCTTTATCATTGACAAAAAGTGGTTAAATGGATGACAGATTAGCTATAAATGTTGACAAGGAAGCACCAAAAGAGTAGAGATGGAATGTGGAGTAAAAAGAGACTGAAATATGCTGGAATTTAGGCTATGATTTGAATGTGAAGAGAGAAGGCACCCCTCAGACCTGGTCAACATTGCTATGGCAGGCTTCTTATTTTGGCAAAACCACTTTAATTAGAAACGTCTCTCAGACAGCCAGAGCACAGATTTTGGTTTTTGGATTCTCAAGTAGTTACAAAGAAATTCTACATCTCCTTTTAAAAGGTAAACTGAGACATATTTAAACTTTTAAGAGTTTATTTAAGCAAAAATAATTGGTTCTAATGGGGAAGATCAAACAGGAAATGGTTTAGGTCCATTTCCACATACGGGAACAAGGTGAACAATTCTAATAAAGTACAGAAGCAGAGAAGAAATAATTTGATCGGCTTAAAATCTAGTCAGCCTTCAAAGTTGAATTTCATAACCTTGAGGTATTTGCAGGCTTAGATTTTGGTTTGGTTACTGAGGCTCCTACAGCATTAGAGCCAACTCAGTCTAATGGTGTCCTTATTTAACTAATTTAACACTCCCAAACAAAAGGTTAGAGACTGGATTCTGAAAAATTAGTGTGTCAAAAAATCAACTAGGAAGATTTTTCTTTTCTTTTTTTTTCTAATTTTTTTTTTAAATATATAAACATATAGTATATTATTAGCCCCAGGGATACACGTCTGTGAATCACCAGGTTTACACACTTTACAGCACTCACCATAGCACATATCCTCCCTAATGTCCATAACCCCACCACCCTCTCCCTACCCCCCAACTAGGAAGCTTTTTAAAGGGGTTTTTTAAAGATTGCAGTTCACCATCTAATTTAGATGTGAGCTATACTTTTCCAAGCTTCCCAGTTGGTCTGAGACTACACTTTGAGAAACACTGGCAGAGAGACTTACAGATTCTTTTTTTTTTAAGGTCAGAGACAGATCTTGCCACCTGCTGATATTTGTTTAAATAATACCAAATCCCTGACTCTCTGACTTGTACAATGCTTTAATGAAATTCATTTTTTCCCCTAATACATGCTGATGTTGGAAGTTTTATTGACATTCAATTAAAAGGAGAGAAATTGTTTGCCTATAAAAAGTTTTCCAGCTGCCAATTACTTTCAAGAGAGAAGACTACACCAAAAAACAAAAAGAATAATTTCTATCTTGATAACTTGGGGCCAGATTTTTTTCAAAATTAGTCTTTGAAAGTTATTGTGGAGCAGATAAGCATGAAATGATAAACAGCTGAGTTGAAAAGACACCATTTCTTTGAGTCAGGAAAATACAAAAGATGCAGTATGCATGGGAAAATGTAAATTAATCTGAAATCTATCCTCCTCAGCTTAATGGAAATGTATTTTCCATATGTTGTTAACTATTCATGTGCTGTTCTCGAATAAGTTTAAATACATATAAAATCCTATATATAAATATATAATTTAAGTATGTATAGAATTCTATAATAGTATTTGTATATGTACAAAATTCCCAGGTTATGATTTATTTTGTAATATGCATCATTCTTAGAAATTTGTACATTTAAGTATAAAAAGTTCTGTGCTCTGGGGCAGAGGACATTATATTAAATATAAATGTGAAGCATTAAATTTAAACAGAAACCATAGCTGTATTATAAAGTAGATTGAAGTGAGAACAGACACGTTTGCTTCAGTTTTCTCTCTTGTATGGTTAGGTACAAGAAGTAAATACTTTAAAAAATTTGTTGAATGTCTGTTATCTTGAATAAGGAGAAATCAGTTACATTTAGGAAATCAAAGGTACACAAAATGCATAGCTTTTTGCCAATAATAAAAGTAACTGCATATTTGAGAACTTGGATAAGCCCCAGTATCATGATATGTACTTTATTTTCTTGATTTCATTTAATCTTTATAGGAAAACTATGAAATGAGTGGAATAATTTTTCTCTTGTATATTGAAACTATAATAAAGTTTGCATAAATGGCCCAGGGTCATGTCACTGAAAAGTAGCAGGACTAAGTTCAAGTTCAAGAATTTTTTTTTAAGATTTTATTTATTTATTTATTTATTTTAGAGAGAGAGAGAACACGCACCCACAAACACATGAGTGAGGTAGGGGCGAGGAACAGGGGTGGGGAGAATCTCAAGCAGACTCTGCACTGAGCAGGTGGCCAATGTGGATCTTAATCTCATGACCCTAAGACCAGCACCCCAAGACCACAACCTCAACCAACCAAGAGTTGGTCATTCAACCACCTGAGCCACCCAGGCACCCCAAATCCAAGTATTTCTAACTAAATATGACTGCTATGATGTGTTTCTAATAAATCTAATTATGATTTGCTTCAATTCTGCCTTGAATGTGTTTGCATCTGTCTTGTTCTGAGTACATGCCCACAATTCTGTTTGGGAAGGATTGCTCTATTACTCGGTTATAGGGTATGCGTATGTTTGTTTCAGTAGATAAAGTCAACTGGTTTTCCAAAATGGTTGAACCAGTTGTGTAGGAATGTTATTATGGCACCACACATTGAGCAACCTGGAAATTGTTTTGTTTTGAAAATTGAAACATTCCTGTGGACAAATAGTTGTATATTAATGTGATTTTAATTTGCAGTTTTCTGACTTATAGAAAGATTAGATACATTTTAATTTATTTATTGGCTATTTGGATATCTTCTTTTATGAAGTATTTGTATTTTTCCCATTTCTTATATGCAATACCTATTTTTTATTATATATTATTTTCTAGGCAAAAATTTTGTAATGGTTATAGTGTAAATAGCTTTTCTTTTCACTTTTATTATTGCATCTTTTGAAACACTGAGTATCTGAATTTTGCTGTAACCCAATGAACCATTTTTCTTTTTAGTTATTTTGCTTTTTGTTTAAGAAATTGTTACACCAAAATCATGAAGATATTTTATGTGATGGCTTAGAAGAGATTTTTTTTAACCTTTTATATTTACATCTACTATAAACTGTAATTAATTTTACGTGTGATGACATAGGCATTACATTTCTTTATTTTTTAAGATGGATATGCATTTGCTTCAACACTGCTGTTCCCTTGTCCCCCTACTGTTCGGCAGGGCCAACTTTTAAATAAAGTGTCTGTATATGCATAGGTTTATTGTAAAGCTATGTATCTTTTCTTTACTTGATCTATTTTTGAGCCAATACTATTCTTCTAATTACAATAACTTTATAGTAAGATACTATTATCAGTAGAGTAAATCCTCCTCCAGCTCTTTTCAATTTCCATTTAATTATAGATTCTATTGTTCAGTTTAATAAAGTTATTTCTTAGGATTTTGGTTATATTTTATTGAATGTATAGATAAATTTGGGGTAAATAAACATTTTTGTACTGTTGAATCTTTCAAGCCATGAAGCATCTTATTTAACTCCATCAGTTATGTATTTTTAAGTCTTCTCAGTGTTGGGGCTACTGAGTGGTACAGTTGGTTGAGTCTGACTCTCGGTTTTGGCTCAGGTTGTAATCTCAGGGTCATGATCTCAGGGTGATGAGTTAGACCCCACCTAGGCTTTGGACTCAGCATGTAGTCTGCTTAAGATTCTTCCTCTGCCCCTCCCACTCACGCTCTCTCTCTCTCAAATAAAGAAATCATTAAAAAAAAAAATAAATTCCTCTCCATCTTGTATAGTCTTGTATGTCTTGATTTTTATTTCTTGTATAATACTTATTCCAGTTTTTCTTAGTCTGGCATGTTGGGACTTTTCTAGGAATTTACTTATTTCACCTAAGTTTTCCAATTTCTTTGAATATGTTTCCTCATAACTTAGATGGTGCTCTTCTTAATGTCTGCAGTCTCAATAACTATGTCTCTGTTTCATCCTGGATATTGATTATTTTTGCCTTTATTCTTTTTCTTTTCTTTGGCCAGCTTTGAAGGGTTCTATCAGTTTTGTAAGTCTTTTCAGTAAGTCAATCTATAGCTTTGTCATTTCTTTCTATCTTTGGTCTTTATTTTTTTTTTTTTTACTTCATTTATTTCTGCTCTTCATTGTCTTTCTTCTACTTTCTTTAAGTTTACTATGTTTTGTTTTTGTTTTTTTTTTTTGAGATGCATGCTATATTTTATTTTCAGCACTTTTATGTATGGATTTAAGGCTCAAAATACCCAATAAGCCTGATTTAACTACATTTCACACACCTACATAGGTATTATTTAAGTATCATAGGATAAAAATATTTTAAAATTCTCAGTGTGAGGTATATATATATATATATATATATATATATATATATATAACAGGTTAAAACTTGTGTAACTGTTCAAAAATACTTGGATTGAAGTCTTATTTTTGGGGCAAATCTTTCTATAACAAGCATAAGCATTGTCTATTGACCTCCAGTGCTTTCATTTACTCTATTACATGTGTAGGGTCATATGTACTGAAATTTGTGATTAGTAATTAATATGATCCAATGCTTACAGAAATATTTGTATAGTAAATTCCAGGGAAAAATTAAAAGGTGATTTTTTTCAGTCATTGCTTGCTCCTCATTTTCAGTAATATCCTTGCTCTGCTTTGTAAATGGGATTCTAAAATTTCAATGGAAATATCAAGCTACAAGTGTGTCTAGTATTTCAGGTGTTTTCAGTATTACTGTGGGTGTTGGAATACCTTTTATGAAGTTTGTTCATTAAAGTAGGGGTTAAAAAAGTTGGAGCTGTGAATACTGAATCAATATTTCGAAGGGTCATTTTTAGTCAACTTAAAATTTTCTTTATCTCAGTGGTTTTGCATAGGTTTTTTGCTCTATCTAGCATTTCCACAGTACATTCTCTCACCTCTACACAGAAAGTTTATACCTTTATAAAAGTTTTTAAAAGTTTGTAAAGTTTATTTCTTTAGTAAATTTTAAAATTAGGCACCACTATTTCTGGAGACTCTCCTACTGCATACAAACAGAATTATGTGGTAAGCATACTTTATTGTCTCTGTTTCCTCAACTATACAGTTAGGTAGCAACTCTCCTTAGGAATCTATTTTTCCCTTCACCTAGTACAATATCTCACAAATTATGGGAATAAATTATAAATGTTGATGTATTTCATAATTTTCATAATAGCATAAATTAGTATTCTTCTAATGTGTAACATATTAATATCTCTAATTATTGAACTATTATTTTTGTCTACTTTAAATGCTTTTAGATTATATTCATTGTGTTGTTTGTGTTATTGCAACTTATTTCAAGTTACAGCATTTATTTATTTGCATCCTTTACTTATTTTTTAATTTATATTTTGGCCATTCTGGTTGATGGAGTGATTATAAAGCTTGCTCTTTAATTTTGTCTGACACTGTAACTGTTCTCATTTGTTAGTGGAGTATAAATAGACTGAAATAATTTAATTTTCAGAAGAATATACTTATTGAAAGAGGTTTATAGCCTTATAAATGATATCCCGCATACAGTTGGCTTCCATTAGAGATTTTTAAAAGCTTTTACATAAATTGTTTGACTACATCTGTTCTTTATAAGGTTTATGCAAAGGAGTGATCATCATAACTGTCTGTGTGTTAAGAATAATGGGTCATTTTTTGCAAAAGGACAAAAGCTGGACAATGTTATACCCCAAATTGGAACATCTCATTTTGGCTGAAGTTAATTATTATTATTTTTTAAAGAATTTATTTATTTATTTGACAGATAGAGATCACAAGTAGGCAGAGAGGCAGGCAGAGGGAGAGAGGGGAGGAAGCAGGCTCCAACCTGAGCAGAGAGCCCGATGCAGGACTCTATCCCAGGATGCTGACATCATGACCTGAGCCTAGGCAGAGGCATAACCCACTGAGCCACCCAGATGCCCCGGCAGAAGTTAACTATAAGTAAAAGTTAAAAAAAAAAAAATAGGGGCTTCTGGGTGGCTCAGTCATTGAGTGTCTGCCTTTGGCTCAGGTCATGAGCCCTGCATTGGGCTCTCCACTCAGCGGGAATCCTGCTTCTCTTTCACTCACTCCCCCTGCTTGTGTTCTCTCTCTCGCTGTCTGTATCAAATAAATAAATAAAATCTTCAAAAACAAACAAAAAAATTAAAAAAAATAGACTGAGTATGAAGATATTTAGATGAGCCATAGAATTAACTTTTCTGTTTATAGTTGGGTACTCTTTTATTTATTTTTTTCCCTCCTTTGGAACAAACTAAATGATAAGATGCAGTGGTGCAAGGAAACTGAGAGGGAAAATCAATTTTAATTTTAAAAGATTAGAGGTGGAGTATTGTCAAATTATCCCAGGAACCATGAAGGCCAAGCAGAAAGCTAAAACGTTGTATATGACAATTGAGTATTTGCATTTGAGTACAGATAAATTAATTCTCCCTTTTCAGCATTCAACTAATTATTTGGAATTTAGTCTTCCAAAAGTCAAATATAGTAAGTATTCTCATAATAATTAGCTGAGGGCAACACTTAATTTACTAATATTATCATTTTGTTTTTACTAATTCTTTTTTTCTTTAATTTTTAATTACCTCACAAATAAAATTATAACAAAAACAGAGGTCATATAAGGAGCAAAATAACCCTTTTGTCCACTCTAGAATATCAAACTTTTTCTTTTCTGTTTTCTCTCAGTCCTTGTTAAATATGTGTGTACCTGTTTGTATAACTATTAACTAAATATAGACATAATTTTATTTTGCATTATGGTTTTTAAGATTTACTGTTACCTGATGCAGTTCTTCATATTGTTCTTAATTTTCTTTTTTTTTTTTAAGATTTTATTTTTTATTTGACAGAGAGAGATCACAAGTAGGCAGAGAGGCAGGCAGAGAGGCAGGCAGAGAGAAAGAAGCAGGCTCCCCTCTGAGCAGAGAGCCAGATGCCGGGCTGGATCCCAGCACCCTGGGATAATGACCTGAGCTGAAGGCAGAAGCTTTACCCACTAAGCCACCCAGGTGCCCTTGTTCTTTCACTTCTAATTACAGCTGTTGAGCCTGTTTAATTTATTTTGCAACCTGCTCAAGATAACACTTTTCCATCACCACCATTCTCTCAGATAGAGACAACACAGAACAATTCTGTGCACATAGATTCCCCCCTCTCCATAATGCATTTTGAAGACCTGCTTATGGAGGGAAGACAAGTCTGGAAACTAAAAACTAGTTATATTCATGCTTTGCTTGGGCATTCCACACTCTTAAAATTAAAATTGAATTGAATTTGTACATTTATTCTTTTTTTTCCCCCTTTTTTTCTTTCTTTCTTTTTTTTTTTTTGGTGAACTTTTAGGGTTTTATTAATTTTATGAGTTAGGCATTTTTAAAATCCTATAGACATTCAACCATATAGACTAAACAAATGGAAAGTAAGACATGACATTGCACATAAACAGAGGGATGAGCAGTGTTAATATGGTAGAATGTGAGGAGGTACTTACTCATAAGAGCAGCAGGTACAGTTAAAATTGAAATGCTTAGAAAATACTTCTGTACCTGCCCCAACCACAAACAATAACAACTCACCAAATTGGTTAATTGAGATTGTGGAAGTGAGGGGATTTCAGTAGCTTTCTGTATGAGAGAAAGAAAGCTGACCAGACTTTGGCTTTGATAAGAATTACCCAATGTATGTAGGTGATGTTGGAGTGGAAGTCAATAAATGATACAATGGTTATGACCACTTGTACTGAAGAAGGTTTAGGCTGATAAAAGTGCCTCCAAAATAGACTGTGTTTGGATAGTTTACAAATAAGTATTTGTTTAACTGTTAGGCAAAGCCATTTACTCGGAAGCCACCAGTAGGAGACAACTAGGCACAGCGGAGTTAATTCAGAGGTGGGATCATTTCTTATGGATATGCAAAGGCCATTAGAACCTCAGAGTTAGGATTGTGAGGAACAGAACCAGGTTAAGAAAATCCTTAAAAAAATTTACCAGTGATAGACTGAAGAAGGCCTTAATTTTTAAATTGTGTGTGTCAGTTGAAAAATGAAAATTGAAGTACCTAATTCTATCTCATTTCTCCTTAAGAATATGATTTGGCAATTTTTGCTAAAAATAGAATATATCAAGGTTAATGGGATTTAGCAATTTTGACTTGGGCATTTATCATTTGAGAACTTCTCAGATGGCAGAAATTTTCTCCTGTGTTGAATTTTGGCCCTTTTGGTCCACTTTAACAGCAGTTAATCACAGTGTGTGTGATTGCAAGTAGTTGTATTTTAGTATTTTAGATACTATCTCCAAACAGACAACCTCCCCCGTCATTTGTACCTATCCAGAACCCATGTGTATCCAGGCTTCCTGTATGCTGTAAAATGTTTCATCTATGTGTGTCATTGGGCCTCAACCTAATCAAATGTATAGTCAGTCATGCTGAAATGTTAACGAGACTGATGTGGCACACTTCTCAGGAGATCATTTTTATTCCTGACAGGAACAGTACTCTCCTAATCCAAAAAGGAAATCTCTATTCTGTTATCTACCTAAAGAAGGACAAGAGAAGCTTTGGGGACTTTTCGTAATATCCAAAACACACATACAAAGGACTTCCTGTTTTGGGTCCTTATTACTCACTCTGACTTGACAAAGAGCTCCAAAGTAAGCTAGTTTGTTTACACGACATAGATGGCCACAGCTACATTCAGGGCCTGAAATTGCTAAGAATTTGACTCCCATCATATGCTTTATCCACAAGATTTTGTTTCTACAGTCTTCTGCCTTCAGCACTCATCTGCCTTTAACACTCCATCTTAATTTGACAAGGAGACACTAATGAAAATTAACAGGTGTAAATCCTTAAAGAAAAAAAAAGAAGGTAAGAAAAGAAAAAAGAGAGTGTAGTTTGCTTTTCCCTATCAGTAAGATCTTGCTATTCCTTAACTTAATTGTAGATCATCTTCTCTTACAGATTTTTGGAATTATGTATAGGATAATCATGTTTATTTACTTCAATTCTATGTGTCCCCGTGTGTTTCATTAAAGAATGGGGAGAGAGATACGGCAACTTAAGGAGAAATCTTAACCTTTGAGAAATAAAACCATGAGTCCTTTGCATTATTTTAGCTTTGACTTTTTTGTTATACATCTTTATCAGGTTATTACTGAGTACTTGGAGATTAAATGCAATATATCTGAATAATTTTTGCACTTTTAAGAAAAAGTGACATGTCAGCTATATTAACATAGTTGACAGATTACATATAGCAAATATGTAATTTATATTATGACTGTTTTCCAAAAAACACTTTGAGCAATAATATCTTCTTTTTCTTTTGGTGGTCTTAATATAGTCACATAAATCATAATACATAGGAAAATAATCAATTTAGCAATGTACAGAAGTAAAAGAAAAGTTAACTATTAACATAAACTGTGAACATTTAATTTATCAAACTATGTAAGATATTTTAGTACTTATATATTTTTATCTATAAATGTCATCACTTTGTTTTATAGATATTTGAAGCTCTGGTTGAATTTTATGTAGAGTTATATATCTTGGCCATTTACTGATACTGTTTAATAGGAAATAAGTCAGACATATACTATCTTGTTATTTTAGTGGGTTAGAAGGACAGTCCATCTGCTGGGATTTATGAGATCACTAATTAAAGGTCAGCAGTAGATGTGTTGGCCGGTAACACATCCATGTCCTGAAAGGAAAATTATATTTGCCAAAAAGAAAAAAAAATTTCTTTTCCTGAATTATTACTATCATTGGAGGCTAGAATAAAAATCTTTTACATTCCTCATTAGTGATGATCAGTAGTGATTATTAATGAATTTTATTTCTTCACCATAGAAAATATCTGGTCTTGCACTGTAAAGAGAACAGCACCCAACTTTTAGCCTTAAGATGGATATTTTGGCCCTATTGAACGAATCAATTAAATTATTTCTGCAGCCTCAAATATATTCTATATGTCTAATCTCCAGGGGTAGAGTAACAGTGGGAAGCTAATTCATCTCCTAGAATTTAAAATTTTAAAGAAGACTCTTCTAGGAGTACAAGATGCAGTGATTTTTATTGTTATTGTATACATTTGGCAAAAAAAGAGATTAATGAAATGAGAAAAGATAGCTATTAACTTTTTTGATTGGAAAGTGAAATTGCATTTTTATCACTGAAATGCCTTAGATGTTCTCTGTAAGCTAAAAGAAATAGTGACAGCTTACTAAAAAATAAGCATCTTGATTAAAAGACTTATTTACGTGAGGATAACCCTTTTACCTTTTTAGGGAAATAGTTTATTGCTTTAGAAAGATTTTTTTTTTTCTTGCTAAGAAGCTTTTTAAAAATAACCTTTTACCCCTTCATCCAGGTACCCAGAAAAATAGAAATAATCACCTGCTCAATCATCTTTGATTTCTACATTTATTCTGTCAGAAGAAAGCTTGCATGCTAATTAAAGCAGTGGCTTTTGTGTTTTCAATAGCTAATCATGTAATTATGTCTTTCCTAGACACTGTTGGGCCTATTTGAATAAGAGAGAGCATGAGTTCAATAAGTCTTTAGCAGTTTCTCTTGGTAAACTTCTAGTGAGACGAGATGAGATGAAATACACATCTCTGTAGACTGAGAATTGATTCCAAAATTTTTCATGATCTGTTCTACTGGATGGGAGTTTCATGAAGGTCACGTTTATGATCTTCATCCTAGATTACGTGTCTTACACCCGGTAGAGAGGGATAAACAAGAAGAATGGAAATGCCATTTTAGGTACTCCAAGTTCAATTTGATCACTGACCACTGGGGGAAAACATCAAATTGCTTAGAAATGGTCTAACTTCGACTTTATGACAAGTGTCTTTGAGTATTTGGTCTGCTTTACAGAAATGCCTGAGATAATGAAATGGGTGTCAGTATTAAAGGTAACTATCTTAGTTATACAGCATGGCAAATTTAAAAGTATTGATATATATTTAAAGATTTAGTAAACATATGGGAAAATTTTTAATATGTGACAACATAACTCCTTATGTTTTTCTTTATGATAATTCAACTCATACTAAATTAAAGAAAGTAAAGCAAGGAGTTCACTGTTGCTATAGTTGTATTTTACTCATTAATTTAAATCTTGATACTTATAAATTTTCAGAAAAAAGTACCATTTTTACTTGATCACAAAGAATTATACCAAACTTGATTTTTATTTTGTTGTTGTTGTTGTTGTTAGGAAAGGCAAACAATTTGCATTAAAATTTTCCATCAACTTGAATATTCACTATAGAAATAGTAGATCATCTTGCTGCTTGATAGTTGAAAATTTGACCTATCTTTGGCTTAACATCAGCTATGTGCTTCCTGGAAATAGCTGTATTACAGTTCTATTAGATTCTTTCTCATATTAAAAGCTTTGCATTTCATGTTATCAATTTGTCAAGGCTTATGAAGCCGTCAACATGGCCATCTATACCATAGAAGGTGAGAGTGTTTGGGAAATATTTCCATCTTTTATTTTTTTATATACAAGAGTCTTGTTTGTGTTGGTATCTTGCTCCACTTTATTAATTTTGGCAGAAATGTGGCTATTTGTAGTGTCTTCCAGGGATCTTACTGCTTTCATCTTCCATCTTTAATTAGAAAAACAAAATGGAGAAAATTAAAACCAAAAAATGATTAAACTTTCTTTTCTTGCTCTGGGACATATTTGTCAATTAAGCAAAATATTTGAAAATTTTAGGCCATTTAGTTTGCTTTTTATATATTAAAAAAAAAAAAGTATGCCCCCATTTTATCTTATTGCTTACTTCAAGAATGTCTAGGTGCACCTGAAGAGACAATGACACTTCTCAAATGGATGGGCAAAGCCAATGGAGAAAAACAAATAGGAATTGTTCTTTCTAGATAAAGAAAAGAAAGTAACTTTGTATTTTATTAATGAATAATAGTAAAATATTAAAAAATAAAGGACCAGCTGCTTATAATATCAGGACATTCTTTTTGAGACTGGATATTTATAGATGACAATGAATTACCTTGACAAATACTATTATCATTTTAAAATAAAAGCAACTAAATATCTGTCTTAATTTAAATATTTATATTCTTACTCAGAAGTTTAGCTCTTGCTTTATAAAGCATAGCTTGATTCAACACACATTGTGTTTGCCTAATATATATCAATAATTATGTTCAATGTTGGAAAGACTGAAAGAATAAGGCATCTTCTGTTTTCAAAAAAGTTTTTAATCATGTCTTTCAGGATCTGGTCATTAAAAAATGATATTATCCAAGGAATTTCCTACAAAAGGACTTTAATACAGGAACATGGCATAAAAAGAAAGAACTGAGAAGCCAAACAAAGTTTGATGAAGCAACTGGATTAATGAAAACAGGAAGCTACCCCACCTCTGGGGACCAATATAAAGATATTCTGAGCAGGAAGTCGAGGTGATTTCAAGGGAGATGGAGAACCAAAGTACATAGAATAATTCCCTAGTCACTTGAAGAAGAGACAGGAAAATTTTTTCTGATTTAATTTCTTTTTTCTTTTTCTTTTCTTTTATTCCCTTAATTATTTTTTTAAATTTATTTATTTGTTTGAGAAGAGAGAGAAAAAGAGATTGCAAGTACTTGGGAATCATGGGGAGGGGCAGAGGGAGAGGGAGAGAGAATCCCAAGCAGGCTCCACACTCAGTGCAGAGCCAGATGTGGGGCTCTATGCCAGCTCACCATGGAGCTCAATGGTGCTCAGTCTCATGACCCTGAGATCATTACCTGAGCAGAAATCAAGAGTCAGCCACAACCAGATGACCCACCCAGGTGTCCCTCTTTTTTCTTTTTAATTTCTTATCATACCTTTCAGGAAGTTGTTGGTAAGGGAACCTAGAAAATGCAGTTCCTGTGATACAGACCAGAGAGAATGAGGCCAAAGAATAGATCTAAAGCAAATAGACAAATGATCTGGGAAATTGTTCCGTAGAACAGGAAGATATTTCAGTAAACTGAGATAAAAGTCGAAAGGATGATACCTAGACTTTTTGAGAGTACACAGGAAGACCACCCACTGATGCCTTGTCAATGATGGATAATTCATGGTAGGTTTCACTCTTATTAAGGACTGAAGAATAGGGGAGAGCCAGGCAAAAGGAGGGAGGCAAGAGCAAGGAACTTGGTGTGGATAAAAGTTATTCCAGGTAGAAGGATCCACAAGTAAAATGACTTGAAAAAAAAAATACAAAAAAGTACTTTTTGGAGTTCAGAGAAGATTTAAAATGGTGGGAGTAAAAGGATCAAGAGATAGGTTATAAAATGTAGGATTTATCTGGAAAGCCTTGGTCATTCATCAAAAATTTAAGAGGAATGATATGATTAGATTTAAATACTGGCAAATTTGGCAAATAGAATATGAGGGTTATATATATGGAGGAAAATCCATTCTGAATTGTTGGGTCTCATTATTTTTTCTCTCAAATATACATACATTTATTTATTTATTTATTTTAAAGACTTTATTTATTTATTTGACAGAGATCACAAGTAGGCAGAGGCAGGCAGAGAGAGAGAGAGGAGGAAGCAGGCTCCCCGTGGAGCAGAAAGCCTGATGTGGGGCTCCATCCCAGGCCCCTGGGATCATGACCTGAGCGGAAGGTAGAGGCTTTAACTCACTGAGCCACCTAGGTGCTCCTAAAATATACATACATTTAAATGCATTTTTTTATTCTATAAAACAACCTTAAATTCTTTTTTTCAGCTGCATCTTACAGTAAATAATTCTTTTTTAAATTTAATTTTATTTTTTCAGTGTTCTAAGATTCATTGTTTATACACCACACCCAGTGCTCCATGTCCTCCTTAATACCCATCACCAGGCCCTCCCAAACCCCCATCCCCTTCCCCCTCCAAAACCCTCAGTTTGTTTCTCAGAGTCCACAGTCTCTCATGCTTCACTTCCCCCTCTAATTTCCCCCAACTCACTTCTCCTTTCCTTAACCCAGTGTCCTCTGTGTTATTTCTTTGGTGTGAGACTATTTGGTGTGAGCAGGAAGTAGAAGAAATGGTACATGGGGAAGAAATATGCTTACTCCTGGCTCTTTCTTTCCTGCCTACCTATTGGTTATCAGTGCCAGCAGCCAATGTGGCAACTGCTTATATAAAAAAGTAGAAGGGAATAGAAGGAATGTATAAGCAGAGTTCCAAACCACAAACATAAAAATTAGCTTGACAAGCACAACTGTTGGCAAATTTGCAAAGGCAGGTGCGTGCATGCAAGGTGTGTGTGATGGGCAGGGGATGTGGGGTAGGGGAGAGAAAGAGAGAGATCAAGAACTAGAGACCAATGACATCAGTACAAATACTGAAGTGTGAGTTTGCCGAAATTTCTTACAAATTATTAAAACACCATACAAATTAAAATACATTAGTGTTTAGTCAAATATATATTGAGGCTTTGAATGTATAATAGTGTTGAAATATTAGGCCATAGGTACACTTATGAAGTATCTAGATTTAAAGAGCTTATTCCCTCTCCTCAAATGAGATTTGTATTTTTTCAGTTTGGAACTTTCCTAGACAAGAATGATAAAAATCAAATAGACTTCAGTTTAGGAAGACACAATTGGGATTATAGTTTCCATAGCAACCAGAACAATGTATATATATCTAAAATACATTTCTATAAACAGTTTTTGATACACATCTGGATCAGAATGGGTATAGATGTTTACTTTATAGGGTTATATCATTCGTTGTTATAGCAGAAATAACACAATTGCCTTTACTAATGGTGGATTTTTTTTTTAACAACTCTGTAGAATTACAAGACTCATTAGTTTTCTTCTTTATTCATAATCCTAGTGTTTTCTGTATCCCTCTTTCCACAAGGATATGGAATCCTTTTAGAATTTGTCTTAGAATTTGTCTTATCTATGGGGCATGTGGGTGGCTCAGTCAGTTAAGCATCTGACTCTTGATCTCAGTTTAGGTATTGATCTTGGAATCCTGAGTTTGGCCCTGGTTATGGATCCTACTTAAAAAATAAATAAACAAATAAATAAATTAATAAACAAATAAATAAATTAAAAATATAGTTTGTCTTATCTTGATTTCTTTTCCAAACAATTTTTAG